>NW_005871071.1:8331889-8648086 GCF_000147115.1 Myotis lucifugus
CCTCCGTAGCTCCCACTCAGTCTCACTGCGCTTCTTTCTTTTCTCCAGTGTAGATCTCCAACTGGGCCAACTTCCCCATGGTTCTGAGTGCGGTTGTTTACTTCATAGTTGATAGTTTCAGTGATGCTGTGAGAGAGCAGCACACACAGGTCCGCTCCCTACGCCGCCATCTTGGTTCTGACAAGATGCATATTTTTAGAAGCCTCCCCTGATGTTTCTGATGTGCAGCCGGTTAATGTAGAGCTACATCCTGATGTTTAATGGCTGTATAATAGTCCATGATATGTGTATGCATGTTATTGCTATTATCCTGATACATATAAACCCTGGGTTGAAGGACCGAGGCTCCATCAATCGGAAGTCAGTCCTGCAGTCAGCACTGGGTTGCCTGCCTGATTGGGCCTAAACTGGGAGTCGGACATCTCCCAAGGGGTCCCTGATTGGAGAGGGTGCAGGCAGGGCTAAGGGAACCCCCCCTCCATGCATGAATTTTGTGCACCAGGCCAATAGTAAACAATATTGTAACAGACATTCTTGATCCATAGACACTTTTCCTACTATTTATTTGGAATAAATTTCTAAAAATAAAAAATTTTAAAATATGTTTTTATTGATTTCAGAGAGAAGAAGGGAGAGGGAAAGACAGATAGAAACATCAATGATGAGAGAGAATCATTGATTGGCTGCCTCCTGCACGCCCCATACTGGGGATAGAGCCCACAACCTGAGCATGTGCCCAGATGTGGAATCAAACTGGTGACCTCCTGGTGCATGGGACAATGCTCAACCAACTGAACAACAATGGCCAGGCTCTAAAAATAAATTTCCTGAGCCAAAGGGCATTCATATTTTTATGCATTTTGATGCCTAATGCCTACTGACCCTCTAGAATAGAACTGTTTAACATTCCCTCTATTATTGTATGAGGGCATCCTTCCCAATTCTGGGCATTATATTAATACTAGAGGCCCGTTGCAGAAAGATTCCTGCAAGAATAGGGCTTCCTGCAGCTGGAGCGAAGCAGCGAAGAAGGGAGCTTCACTCCCTTCTCCGCTGACTCGGCTCCCTCCTTTCTTCACTGCTCTGCTCCATGCCTGCATATGCAAATTAACCGCCATCTTTGCTGGGTTAATTTGCATACCCACTCTGATTGGCTGGTGGGCATAGCGGAGTGGCACCAATTTGCATGTTTCTCTTTTATTAGTGTAGATTTGCCAATTGTATATGTCTCTGTGAGAGTTGAGACTTGAGGGCATCAGGAAGAATGAGGAGGAAGAAGCATATCTTCAACTCACACTGGTGTAAAACTCCAGAGGAGATGCGATTTAAAACAATGATACCCATGTTGTACTGTTTTCCTTAACTGTTCCGTGTAGGGTGTAAGTACTTCTGGAGATTATTGAGGCCTAAAGGTTATTATCCTGGGCTGGGGTGGGGCTGAGAGAGGAGAAATAGAATTTTCTGTAAACTTGAGGACATCAGATGGTTGTTCTAAAATGGAAGATGAGAGTTTGGAGTGGAGTTGGTAGGTAGGAAAGAGAAAGTATTTTCTAAAAATTTCAAGAAATATCAAATAGGAGACTGGATTTCTTAAAATTACCTAAGATGCAGGTTTGAATTATTTGTATTTTAAAAAAATTTCTCAGGTATTATCCTTGTGTCATAAATATTGCAAATATTTTCCTGAATGTGTTGTGTACCTTTTTAATATTTATGGTGGCTTATCTTTTTTGACATATAAACATGTTCTTTTTTTTTATGGTTTCCACAGAAATAGTTCACATTTTCTCAGATAAAAATTGTAATTATTTGGTTAAATTTTAGATGGCACTGGAATTCTTTAGTATTTATGATTAGTTTAGGTAAAATTGACATTTTTATGGTGTTTAATTTTTAAATTTGAGATATACCATTTCTACCCTTTTAATTTTTAATGTTTTTCAGAAAAAATTTCTTGTATTGCTTCTGTTTTCTTTATGTAGCTCTTATATATTTCTTAAGTTTTTCCTAGATATTTTATAGTTTTTGTTGTTCTATATTGTAATTTCTAATGGACTAATATTGGAATATAAGGAACCTATTGAGTTTGTGTACTAATCAGTAAAAGATTGATTTCTTATTAGTTTTATAGTGTTCCAGTTGTTTTTCTTGGTATTTCAGCTAGGCAATCATCAGCAGTAAGTAATAATGATTTTGCCTTTTTCATTTCACAGTATTTATTCCTTGTTTTGTTATCTTCTCAGATTGTACTGACTAGCACTTCTAGAATGATCTTAAATCATTCTAGACTCATTTTTGCCTTATATCTGATTGAAAAGAGAGTGTCTTTGTAGCAGTGTTTTTCAAAGTCCCCTTTTATATCCTTTAAAAAGAGTACAGTAGTCAAGTATGTTTTGAAACCTTATATTAATATATTAAAGGCCTTCAAATATCTGTTGTAAATGCACTTGTTTAAATTTCTTTAAATATGCTTACCATTTTTAATTAATAATTCATTGTCCCTTCTCTTTTTTTTAACACAGTAACTATAATCTTACTCAACCAGTGCTCTACATGTTCAAGCATGCTGTAAGATGTTGACTTGAAACAATTTTTTAAAAAAATACATTTTTATTGATGTCAGAGAGGAAGGGAGAGGGAAAGAGAGATAGAAACATCAATGATGAGAGAGAACCATTGATTGGCTGCCTCCTGCATGCCCCCCACTGGGGATCGAGCCCGCAACCTGGGCATATGCCCTGACCAGGAATCGAACCGGCGACCTCTTGGTTCCTGGGTCGACGCTCAACCGCTGAGCCACACCTGGCTGGGCGACTTGAAACAATTTTTAAGACCACTTTACATAAGTTCCTTTGATTCCTGTATCGCTAGTAATTAAATGATAAATCTTGCCAAATATATTTTTTTAGTATTTAAGATGATATATATATGATTTCTTAAGATATATATATATATATATATATATATATATATATATATATATATAGACATGATAAATAATACTAATAGTTTTTTAAAAAATATATTAAACTGTCTTTGAATTTCTAAAAGAAACCATTCCATGACCCATTGGGGTTTCATATCTTTTATATTCTCCTGTATCTTATTTGCTAATATTTTATATAAATATTTTAGATATATAGTCACAAATGATATTTGCCCGCTATTTTTCTTTGATATGTCAGATCAGCATTATTGCCATATTCACAGAAAGAATTAAAGCTTTCTATTTCTCTATGCCCTGGACCAGTCTTACAGCACAGAAATTCTCTGTTCCTCAAGTATTTGAAAGAACTTTCTGGGAATTAGTAATGGTTTGAACACATTGGGTCTGACACATATTTGGGAGTAGTTCTCTGACAGCCCTTTCAGTGCCATTCATGGTATATACATGGTATATACAGATTTTCTCTTAGTTTTTGCGGTGGGTTGATTGCATGGATGAATCCAATTAATGCCCACCTTGTATCCATGTGCTTTCCAGTGGCTTTGCAACTCTTCCCATCAAGGTGTGGATTCTCTTTCTTTGCATCTTGAATCTGGGCTGATCTTATAACTTGCTTTGGCCAATAGATTCTGATGGAAGTGACAGTGTGTCATTTCCTAGCTTGTGCCTCACAGGGCCTTGTGCATTCTGCCCTTACTCTTGGAACCCTGTGAATAAGCGAAAGTTAGCCTGCTGGAGAATGAGAGAGCACATGGAGGAAACCACAGTGTCCCATCCAAGACCGTCCTAGACCAGCGTATAGCCAGTCATCTCCTAAAATGTGCAAGATCTGAGACAAGATTAGCCAAGACAAGATGAGCTGTCCAATTAACCTGCAGCTGACTGCAAACTTATGAGCGAGCCCCAGCAAGACCAGAAGAAACATCCAGCTGATGCAGACTCATGAACAGTAATAAGTGCTACTGTTTTAAACTTCTGGGTTTGCTGTATAGCAGTATTAACTAATGCAGTTGTATTTCTTTAGAAAATCATCCTTTACAGGGAGATTTTAAAATTTATAGCGATAGTTTTATGTGATATTCTCTCATGAATTTTCTGTTTTCTTCTTATCTGTAGCATTACGTCCTTTATTAATTTTAAGGTGTTTACTTGTTGCCTTATGTATGAGTGTGTGTTTTAGTTAGTTGTGTCTCTTTTATTGGTACTTTCAAATAATCCCCTCCTAAATACTTTACATATATATAAATTTATATTAAAATATATATTTCCTTCTTTTTTATTTGTGTTATTTTTTATTTAATAAAAAATGTATTAAGCCTGGCTGGTGTGGCTTATTAGTGGTTAAGCATTGACCCATGTGCTAAGAAGTCACCAGTTCGATTCCCAGTCAGGGCACATGCCCGGGTTGCCGGCTCAATCCCCAGTAGGCAGTGTGCAGGAGGCAGCCAATCAATGTTTCTCTCTCATCGATATTTCTCTTCTCTTCTCTTCTCTTCTCTTCTCTTCTCTTCTCTTCTCTTCTCTTCTCTTCTCTTCTCTTCTCTTCTCTTCTTTCTCTTTCTCTCTCTCTCTCTCTCTCTCTCTCTCTCTCTCTCTCTCTCTCATCAGTAAAAAACATTTTTAAAAATGCGTTAAGCTTTAACTGGTTTGGCCCAATGGATAGAGCGTCGGCCTACAGACTGAAGGGTCCCAGGTTCGATTCTGGTCAAGGGCATGTACCTTGGTTGTGGGCACATCCCCAGTAGGAGGTGTGCAGGAGGCAGCTGATCGGTGTTTCTCTCTCATCGATGTTTCTGACTCTCTATCCCTCTCCCTTCCTCTCTGTAAAAAATCAATAAAATATATTTTTAAAAAATGCGTTAAGATTTTACCTTTACCCTCGGTTCAGCTTTGCCAGAGACTCACATTATAAGGTATAACGTTGTCATTTTATTGCATCTTGGTAGTTTTAGCCACTTTTCTTTCTTTTTTCATTAAACTTTACATAAAAATGAATTCTTAGTTTTTATTTTAATTTTTAATTTTTTTGGTTAATCCTTACTTGAGGATTTTTCCATTGATTTTTAGAGAGAATGGAAAGGAGGGAGTGAGGGAGAAAGAGAGAGAGAGAGAGAGAGAGAGAGAGAGAGAGAGAGAGAGAGAGAGACATCAATATGAGAGAGACATATGGATTGGTTGTCTCTGGAGCTGGCTTCGACGAGGGCTGGGGATCGAACCTGCAACCCAGTACGTGCCCTTGACTGGGAATCAAATCTGTGATTCTTCAGTGCTTGAGTCAACCCTCTAACCACTGAGTACACTGGTCAGGGCAAAATGAATTCTTAGTTTTTAAGTGTCTTTGACTTTTTCCACTTGTCCTTTAGTTATAAACTTCCAATTTTATGGCCCTGTGGTTAGAGAATATGGTCTTTACAACTTTGAGAACTTGAGATTTTTATTTTTTGTGGCCTGGGATAGTATTACTTTCTGAAAATAAACCCCTTGACTTTCCATCAAAAGCATATTAACCTTATGGATTAGTAAAATGTGAGAATTTTTATAGGTTGGGTTTCAGTAATACTTTGAGTACTTAATATAATATTATAGAAGAGAATTATAAAACTAGAAAGGGGTAATGGGAAATCAGTTCAAGAAATGCTGATGGAATTGCCAGGATACGCAGAAAGGGAAAGGAAGGCCGGGGGAGCCTCAGTCTTGGTTGGTAATGTTGCCTTAATGTTTTAGTTTAAAGAAGAGAGCAGAGCAGGTTCTTTTTTTTTTCCTTTCTGAATGGGCTTTTACACAGAGAACAAAGACTCAGAATTGTATAAACCAAAAGACACCTTGAATGCTGTGCCAGTCCCCACCCCTACTCATCCCTTCATCCCTAGTCCATGGGAATATAAGGAATATAATATTTATCACTAGGGGAAAGACAGCAATTTTACCATCAGGTATCAATAGGTATAACAGTCATGTGTGGACCTGCCTATGTTCTATCACTGAGGCTGTGCTGGGGAGAAAGCTAAGCAGTTCCCCTATTAAGTGGCTAACTGGGAAGTCATGGTTTCTCATGAGATGCCTGGGTACAAAAAACCCCAAAACCTTTTCTAATGATATAACCAATAGTAAACAAGATACCCATGCCTAAATTCAAACTACTGCATTATATTCAAGTTACATTCTTTCTTTCTTTAATTTTTTCTCTTTATTGATTAAGGTATTACACATATGTCCTTATTGCCCCCATTGCCCCCTTAGCCCCCCAATCATGCCCTCACCCCCCTGTTGTCTGTGTCTATTGGTTAGACTTATATGCATGCATACAAGTCTTTTGGTTGATCTCTCCCCCTTCCTTTTACCCTCCCCTACCTTCCCTCTGAGGTTTGATGGTCTAATCCAGAGGTCCTCAAACTTTTTAAACAGGGGGCCAGTTCACTGTCCCTCAGACCGTTGGAGGGCAGGACTATAGTTTTTAAAAAAACTATGAACAAATTCCTATGCACACTGAACATATCTTATTTTGAAGTAAAAAAACAAAATGGGAACAAATACAATATTTGTATTTGCATGTGGCCCGTGGGCCGTAGTTTGAGGACCCCTGGTCTAATCAATGCTTCTCTATCTCTGGATCTGTTTTTGTTTATCAGTTTATGTTGTTGATTATATTCCATAAATGAGTGAGATCATGTGATATTTATCTTTCTCTGACTGGTTTATTTCACTCAGCATAATGCTCTCCAATTCCATCCATGCTGTTGCAAATTTGAGTTTATTTTTGTGTATGGTGTAAGCTGGTGGTCTAGTTTCAATTTTTTTGCATGTATCTGTCCAATCTTCCCAACACCATTTATTGAAGAGACTGTCTTGACTCCATTGTATGTTCTTGCCTCCTTTGTCAAATATTAATTGAGCATAATGGTTTGGGTCGATTTCTGGGTTCTCTATTCTATCCCATTGATCTATATGTCTGTTCTTGTGCCAGTACCAGGCAGTTTTGAGAACTGTGGCTTTGTAATACAGCGTGATATCTGGTATTGAGATCCCACCTACTTTGTTCTTCTTTCTCAGGATTGTTGCAGCTATTTGGGGTCTTTTTTTTTTATTCCAGATGAATTTTTGGAGAGTTCATTCTAGGTCTGTGAAATATGCCGTTGGTATTTTAATGGGGAGTGCATTGAATCTATAGATTGCTTTGGGTAGTATGGACATTTTAATGATGTTGATTCTACCAATCCATGAACATGGGATGTTCTTCCATTTGTTTACGTCTTTCTCTATCTCTTTTTTCAATGTCCTGTAGTTTCCCGAGTACAGGTCTTTTACGTCCTTTAATTAATTTTATTCCTAGGTATCTTAATTTTTTTGGTGCAATGGTAAATGGGATTGCTTTTTAAGTCTCTCTTTCTGTAAGTTCACTATTGGTGTATAGAAATGCCATAGATTTCGTGGGGGTTAATTTTGTATCCTGCTATATTGCCACATTCATTTATTAAGTCTATTAATTTTTTTGATGTAGGCCTTCAGGGTATTCTATGTACAGGAATCATGGTCATCCTGTGAGTAAAGGACAGTTTTACTTCTTTTCCAATTTTGATGCATTTTATTTCTTCTTGTCTGATTGCAATGGCTAGTACTTCCAGTACTATGTCGAACAGGAGTGGTGAGAGTGGGCATCCCTGTCTTGTTCCTGTTCTTAGGGGAAATGGTTTTAGTTTTTTCCCATTGAGTAAGATGTTGGCTGTGGGTTTGTCATGTAAGGCTTTTATTATGTTGAGGTATGATCCTTCTATTCCCACTTTGTTGAGAGTTTTTATCAAGAAAGGGTGTTGAATTTTGTCGAATGCTTTTTCTGCATCAATTGATATGACTATGTGACTTTTATCTCTCAATTTGTTTATGAGATGTATCACATTTATTGATTCGTGGATATTGTACCATTCTTGCATCCCCTGGATAAATCCTACTTGGTCATGGTGTATGATCTTTCTGATGTAATGCTGGGTCCGATTTGCTAGAATTTTGTTGAGGATTTTGGCATCTATGTTCATGAGGAATATTGGCCTGTAATTCTCTTTCATTGTGCTGTCTTTATCTGGTTTTGGTATTAGGGTAATGCTGGCTTCATAGAATGAGCTTGGAAGTGTTCCTTCCTCTTGAATTTTTTGGAATAGTCTGAGCAGGATAGGTTTTAGTTCTTCCTTGAATGTTTTGTAAAACTCCCCTGTGAAGTGGACTGGCCCTGGGCTTTGGTTTGTTGGAAGCTTTTTGATGACTGCTTCAATTTCTTCCACAGTTATCAGCCTATTGAGATTTTTAGATTCTTCCTGATTGAGTTTTGGAAGGTTGCATTTTTCTAGGAATATGTCCATTTCCTCCAGGTTGTCTAGTTTGTTGGAATAGAGTTGTTCATAGTATTTTTTTTTTTTACATTCCTTAGTATTTCTATGGGGTCTGTTGCTATTTCACCTCTTTCATTTCTGATTTTGTTTATTTGGGTCCTTTCTCTTTGCTTCTTGGTGAGCCTGGCTAGAGGTTCATCAATCTTGTTTATACTTTCAAAGAACCAGCTCTTGGTTTCATTGATCTTTTGTATTGTTTTTTTGTTCTCTATGTCGTTTATTTCTGCTCTGATCTTTATTATCTCCTTCCTTCTGTGCACTCTGGGCTTTTCTTGTTGCTCTCTTTCTAATTCTTTAAGTTGTAGAGTTAGATGATTTACTACCATTTTTTCTTGTTGTTGTTTTTTTTTTCTTTTTTTTTGAGGTAGGCCTATAGAGCTATAAACGTCCCTCTCAGGACTGCTTTCATTGTGTTCCATAGATTTTGGATTGTTGTGTTTTCATTTTCATTCATTTCCAGGATGTTTTTAATTTCTTCTTTGATCTCTTTGGTAACCCAATCATTGTTTAATAGCATGCTATTCAGCTTCCAAGTTTTTGCATTTTTTTGATTGTTTTTATTGTACTTTATTTCTAATATTATGCTATTGTGGTTTGAGAAGATGCTTGATATGATTTCAATCTTCTTGAATTGGAGAGACTTTGCTTGTGACCCAATATGTGGTCTATTTTGAAAATGTCCCATGTGCACTTGAGAAGAACGTATATTTTGTGGCTTTGGGGTGAAATGTTCTGAAGATGTCAATTAAGTCCATCTGATCTAGTGAGTCATTTAGGATTTCTGTTTCTTTGCTGATTTTTTGTCTAGAGGATTTGTCCACTGATGTCAGTGGTATATTAAAGTCCCCTACTATGATTGTATTGTTGTCAATCTCTCTCTTGATATCTTCCAGGAGTTTTTTTTATGTATTTGGGTGCTCCTGCATTGGTGCATATATGTTTATCAGGGTTATATCCTCTTGTTGTATTGATCCCTTTAGTATTATGAAGTGGCCTTCCTTATCTCTTGTTATGGCCTTCATTTTGAGGTCTATTTTGTCAGATATAAGTATTGCTACCCCAGCTTTTTTTTCATTTCCATTTGCCTGAAAGATATTTTTCCATCCCTTCACTTTCAGTCTGTGTGATTCCTTGTTCTGAGGTGGGTCTCTTGTAAACAGCAGATGTATGGGGCATGTCTTTATATCCATTCAGCCACTCGATGTCTTTTGGTTGGAGCATTTAGCCCATTTACATTTGAAGTTATTATTGATAGGTACTTGTTTGTAGCCATTTTTATTTTTTTGTGTCTGTGTTCCTTCTTCCCTTTTTATTTCTTCTTTTTACACCGGTCCCTTTAGCATTTCTTGCATTGCTGGCTTGGTAGTGATAAACTCCCTTAGCCTTTTTTTTTTTTTTTTTTGTCTGTGAAGCTCCTTATTTCCCCTTCAATTTTGAATGATAGCCTTGCTGGATAGAGTATTCTTGGATTCAGTCCCTTGCTTTGCATCACTTTGTAAATTTAAAAATATGGAATGCTTCACAAATTTGCGTGTCATCCTTGTGCAGGGGCCATGCTTATCTTCTCTGCATCGTTCCAGTTTTAGTATATGTGCTGCCGAAGCTAGCACTCAAGTTACATTCTTAATGTATGCTGCTATGGTCCCAGTTGATATTTTTGCTGCTAGTCACATCTTTGTCAGCTAAAGACCAGATGTGAAATTTTTATCAGAAAATAAAAAAGAACTTCAGTCCTTCTCACTATCAGTAATACAATTACTTTCTTTGTGTTACCACTGATATTTCAAAACACACTTTATTCAATATTTCTGGGTTTTAAAATGAAAGGTTTGGAGAAGGAAAGGGAATTAGTAATGGCTTATTAATGGCCTGTGGCAAACCATGCTTTTCAAATTGATGATTTGAAGAAGGAAAAGTGCTTTGAGAGAAATAAGTATTGTGGAACAGTAAATAAATCTTCACTAGACCCTGAAATAGATGAACAGAAAGTAAAATTATTCAGATCTCTCTCTTCCTCTCTCCCTCTCTCCCTCCCTCCCTCCCTCCCTCCCCTCCCCTCCTCTTCTCCTCTCCCTCTCCCTCTCCCTCTCCCTCTCCCTCTCCCCTCTCCCTCTCCCCTCTCCTTATTCTCCCCCCCTCCACCTCTCTCTGAGAATTAGTTCTTTGCACATTCATGGAGGAAGCCACCAGGGGGCCTCGTGGTGTGCAGGCTAGGTAATTGGAGTTGAGGTTAACATGGCTGCATCCCTTCCACCCACGTGGTGGGATGCCGAGGTCCCGTTCAACTGCAAATGCCACTTTCTTTCTTTTTTTCCCTTGCTAAATGTCTATGAAAATGAGAGAAAAAAAGCCAATCCATTTCAAAAAAATTCTATATCTGAGGTAGAAAACCTGAAGTCTAAAGGGCTGAATCTAGGCTATGGTTAATAACAGTTACATATATGATGGCAATTCTGGAAACCCATTTTAGTTGCAGGTTCAACTTGAATAGCATTGTTAGTGTGGATAATTACAACTACCTGCCAGTGAGCAACTAGCACATTGTGAACTTTGTTGCTGGTCATATCTGTCAGGATTTGGCATAAGTTACATCACCCTGTAGAGGACCCAGTCCTCCTTGTTCCTCTGAGGAACTCTTTTAATATTTCTGTGCTCCCTCCCCCAAGTTTGTATAGGCTTTTGCTTTTAATCACCTGCTTCTCTCCAGAAAACTGCCCTGGGACTCCTGAGCCACTTTGTCTGTGAGCACAGCAGATCCCCATACCCTGAAGGTGTGGCCTATAGCTAGTGGAAGATGGTGTGAGGTTTTGAAGGCCCAGCTCTCTTGTCTCAACCTAGGTCAACCTCTGTGGTGTAACTAGCTTCCTGGGGTAATTTAATATTTCCTGGGGTAAGCACTTCTGTGGGATCTGGATGGGGCTGGAACTATGACTAAAATTGTACCCTCACTTGACTTCTTCCTTTTCCCAGTTCCGCTTCCATCACCCCCTTCATGGTTTCTCTGGGAACCACGTCCTTAATAAGTCACTTGCACGTAAATCCTCATATTAGGGTCTGTTTCAGGTAAACATGACTCAAGGCATCGCTGAGTATTTTAAGAAGAAATGGATTTAACACAGGGAACCAGGTGCTTTCAGAATTACTGAAAGGAAGCAGGAATCAGAGGCTATAATTGAGTTTAAGGATGTACTGCCACAGTCACAATCCCAGGGAGCACAACTGCCTCTCTACAGTCAAAGCTGGTGGCTAGACAGCAGCACACCATGCCTGGCCAATATCAGGGAGACACGTGTGTTTAAGACGTTGTTTCTAGCTGGGCCCTTCCAAATCTAGAGCAAGTGGTATCTGACTCAATTCCAATTTCTTTATTATAATTTTTATTAAACTTATTGGGGTGATATTGGTTAATAAAAGTATATAGGTTCAGGTGTATAGTTCTGTAATACATCATCTGTATATTGTATTGTGTGTGTTCAACACCCAAGTCAAGTCTCCTTCCAAAACCATTTATCCCCCCTTTGCTCTCTTCTACCTCCCACAGCTCCCCTTTCCCCGTGGTAATCACACACTGTTGTCTGTGTCTATGAGTTTTTTTCCTTAATCCCTTCACCTTTTCCACCCAGTTCCCCATCACTTCTACCCTCTGACAGCTGTCAGTCTGTTCTCTGTACATATGAGTCTATGTCTATTTTGTTTGTTAGCTTATTTTGTTCATTAGATTCCACATATGGGTGAAATCATATGGTACTTGTCTTTCTCTGACTGGCTTATTTCATTTAGCATAATGCTCTCCAGGTCCATCCGTGTTGTCACAGAAGGTAAGATTTTCTTCTTTCTAAAGGCCAAGTATTATTCCATTGTGTAAATGTACCACTGATGGACATTTGGGCTGCTTCCAAATCTTGGTTATTGTAAATAACAGTGCAATGAGCATAGGGGAGCATATATTATTTTGAACTAATGTTTTGGGTTTCTTTGGATATATTTCCATAACTAGAATTGCTGGATCAAATGGGAGCTCCATTTTTAATTTTTTGAGGAACCTCCAACTGCTCCCCACCGTGGCTGCATTAATCTGCATTCCCACCAACAGTGCAGGAGGGTTCCCTTTTCTTCACATCCTCCCCAGCACTTGTTGTTTGTTGATTTATTGATGGTAACCATTCTGACAGGTGTAAGGCAATATCTCATTGTGGTTTTAATTTGTATTTCTCTGATGATTAGTGGTACTGAGCATCTTTTCATATGTATATAGGCATCTGTATACTTTCTTTGGAGAAGTGTCTGTTCAGATTCTTTGCCCACTTTTTAATTAGATTGTTTTGTGGGTTTTTTTGGTGTTGAGTTTTGTAAATTCTTTATAAATTTTACATGTTAACCCCTTATCAGATGTAACATCAGTGAATATGTTCTCCGATTCAAAGGGTTGTCTTTTCATTTTGTTGATGGTTTCTTTGGCTGTGCAAAAGCATTTTTAGTTTGATGTAGTCCCATTTGTTTATTTTTTCTTTTGTTTCCCTTGCCTGAGGAGATATGTCAGAAATAAATATTGCTATAAGAAATGTCCAATATTTTACTGCCTACGTTTTCTTCTAGTATTTTTATGGTTTCAAGTATAACAATTTAAACCTTTAATCCATTTTGAGTTTATTCTTGTATATAGTATAAAAGGTGGTCTAGTTTCATTTTTTGGATGTATCTGTCCAACTTTCCAAATACCATTTATTGAATAGACTATCTTTACCTTATTGTATGTTTTTGTCTCATTTTGTCAAATATTAATTGACCATAAAGGCATGAGTTTATTTCTGGCCTCTCTATTCTGTTCCACTAATCTAAATGTCAGGTTTTATGCCAGTACTATGCAGTTTTGATTGCTATGGCCTTGTAGTATAGTTTAATATGAGTTAGTATGATTTCTCCAACTTTGTTCTTCTTTCTCAAGATTGTTGTGGCTATTTGGGTTTTTTTGTGATCCCATATACATTTTTGAAATATTTGTTCTAGTTATGTGAAATATGCCATTGGTATCTTGATAGGACTTGCATTAAATCTATAAATTGCTTTGGGTAGTATGGACATTTTAATGATGTTAATTCTTTCTATCTATGAACATGGTATATGCTTCCACTTATTTGCATCTTCTTCAATTTCTTCCTGCAGTGTCTTATGATTTTCTGAGTACAGGTCTTTTATATCCTTGGTTAAATTTATTCCTAGGAGTAAGGGACAGTTTAGCTTTACTCACAAGATTCGTCACTCTATGATTATGTAGGTACACCCAGCACAGAAATCTACATACAATGCCATTAAGAGGTTCTTAATTCACACATACTGAGGAGCATGTAAAATAACTGAACCCACAGTTATCTTAGAAGATATCTCATTTCAATGAACTACACATGTTTACTTGGAATGTGTTTCTTATATGCTTCCTATTCTGCTGCACTAAGGAGCTGGTGACAAGTCTTTGCACCAAGGCCAAGGGAGGAGTCTCTATGCTGATCTGGTCAAAGTTTCTCTTCAGGTTCCATGATGCTCTTGTTCTCTTATGGTTGATTGTGCTAAAATATCTTTTCTTTGCTTCAGTTTCTCCTGTTGCAAATCTTATTTTGAGTTTATGCACTTTTTCAAAGTCTCTAGTCTACTCATTAGTCCTAGGAATAGCTCAGCGACACAAACCCTTTCTCCTTTATTCATTCAGCAAATGTGAAAAAAAGCTACTACGTGACAGACCTAATGACAAGGTAACAGAAAGCAAGACCAACACAGTATCTGACCTCTCCTCTGGGAGCCAGAGTCTAATGAGGAGCACAGATATTGGACGTGCGTGCGTGCGCGTGTATGTGTGCGCGTGCACACGTGTATGCAAATGGAACTATAGGGAGTGAATTACAGAGTTCTCTGCAATACACAGATGTACCACAGCCAGACTTAAAATACCAGGGAATTGAGGGAGTTACATGTAAGGAAACATTTTCCAACCATTTTTACTATGACCCACACTAAGAAATACAATTTAGAGTACAACACAACATACATACACATACAAAATCAAAACATTATTTCATAAAACATTTATTTTTCTATTTTATTTTTTTATATGTTGTTTTCTTTGCTGGTAAATGCCTACTAGAGTAGGAACTAAGAGTAACAGACACATATTCCAAAACACAATGCACAAATTCCTGGAATAAATGCATGTTAATTCATTCTTCTCACCCTTCTGTTGTGCTTATGATCTATTTGCAAATAGCTTTTGGGTGCCTTCCTGTTTTGCCAAGATCAGAAAGTAAAAACTACATTTTTCAAACTTCCTTATAGCTGAGCTTTTAATTTGAAATAGGTTATGCAAGTTAGCTGCAGTATCATCATTAGAAAGTTGGAATTGTAGGGGATTTTAACACCCCATTGGTATCAATGGATGATCTTCCAGACAGAAACAGTGGCTTTAAATGACACACTGGATCAGATAAATTTCATTGATATCTTCAGAGCATTTTACCCCAAAGTGAAAAAATATACATTCTTTTCAAGTACACATGGAACATTTTCTTGGACCGCATGTTAGGACACAGAACAAGTCTCAATAAATTTAAGAAGATTGAAATCATATCAAGCATCTTTTCTGACCATGATGGTATAAAACTAGAAATCAGTCAGTCACGAGAAAAAAACCTGAAAAACACACAAAGACATAGTGGCTAAATAACATGTTATGAAACGATGAATAAGTTAACAATGAGATCAAGGAAGAAATCAAAAGTTACCTTGAAACAAGTGAAAATGAGAGCACAACAATCTAAAACCTAAGTGACACAGCGAACACAGTCCTAAGAGGGAAATTCATTACAGGCTACCTCAAGAAACAAGAAAAATCTCAAATAAACAATCTAACTTTCCACTTAGAGGGACTTGGAAAAGAAAAACAAACAAAGCCCAAAGTGGGTAGAAGAAAGGAAGTAATAAAGATCAGAGCAGAAATAAACAAGATAGAGTTTTAAAGAATACAAAAGATCAATGAAACTAACAGCTGATTCTTTGGAAACATAAAAAGACTGACAAACCTTTAACCAGACTCATGAAGAAAAAAAGACAGAGGTCCCAAATAAATAAAATCAGAAATGAATGAGGAGAAGTAACAATTGACACCAAAAAGTACATAGAATTTTAAGAATTATAACAAACAATTATATGCTGACAAATTGGACAATCTGGACAAAATGGATAAATTCCTAGAAGCATACAATCATCCAAAACTGAATCAGGAAGAATTAGAAAACCTGAATAAGCCAACAACAATGATGAAATTGAAGCAGTAATAAAAAAAACTCCCAGCAAACAAAAGCCCTGATCTGGATGGCTTCACAGGGGAGTTTTACCAAACACTTAAAGAAGAACTAACACTTCTCCTTCTCAAACATTTCCAAAAACCCAAGAGGAAGGAACACTTCCAAGATTTGTTTACAAGACCAGCATTATTCTAAATCCAAAATCAGATAAAGACATTACAAAGAAAAAGAATTACAGGCCAATATCTCTGATGAACTAGATGCTAAAATCCTCAACAAAATTTTAGCAAATTTGATCCAGAAATCCTATATAATAAAGAGGCAATATGCAAATTGATCATCACACCCTCGCACAAAGATGGCCACTCCCATGTGGTCACAAGATGGCCGGCAAGGGAGTGCAGTTGGGGGCGATCAGGCTGGCAGGGGAGGACAGTTAGGGATGACCAGCCCGGCAGGGGAGTGGTTAGGGGGCAATCAGGCTGGCAGGCAGAAGCAGTTAGGGGAAATCAGGCAGGCAGGCAGGCAAGCAGTTAGGAGCAAGCAGTCCCGGATTGTGAGAGGGATTCCAGATTGGAGAGGGTGCAGGCTGGGCTCAGGGACCCCCCCCCCCCCAGTACTCGAATTTTGTGCACTGGGCCTCTAGTCCTATGTAATAAAGAACTAATATGCAAATGGCCAGGGGACCTGAGGCCGCACCCCCCGCCCCAGCTCTGCGGCTGGGGGACTTGAAGCTGGGCCAGGGGAACTGAGGCTGCACCCCCTGCCTGGCGGGGCTTGATGGGGACCTGAGCCAGGCTGGGGGACCACAGGCTGCACCCCCCACCTGGTGCCAGGCCAGGGGACCTGAGGCTGCACCCCCCACACAGCAGGGCTTGATGGGGGTGGGGCTGGTCGGGTCTGGGTCTTGTGCGATTTCGAGGCACACGCGGGTGGACGGGGACTTGACTCTGGGTTCCACAGTGCGCCCCAGACTCTGACAGGAGGGAGATCTTCATATGCATTTTACTAATTTTCTTTCATCTCCTACACTTCTATTATAGAGAAAGGGCAAATAGCAATATTAAAATATTTCCTCTAATTAATTCTCTTTTAAAATGCACAAATTTCATGCACTGGGCCACTAGTACATTAAAAAGATCATACACCATGACCAAGTGCGATTCATTCCAGGGATGCAAGGCTGGCACAATACACACAAATCAATAAATGTGTTAATCACATAAACAAATTGAAAGCTCAAAATTGCATGATCATATCAATAGATGCAGAAAAGCATTAGACAAAATCTAATGCCCATTTTTTATAGAAACTCTCAGCAAAGTGGGAATAGAGGGATCATATCTCAACATAATAAAGGCCATGTATGACAAACCTACAGCCAACATCACACTCAATGGGCAAAAACTAAAACCATTTCCCCTCAGAATGGGAACAAGTGGATGTCCACTTTCACCACTCTTATCCAACAAAGTACTGGAAGTCCTAGTTGCAGCAATTAGACAAGAAGAAAAATAAAAAAGCAGCCAAATTGAAAGGAGGAAGTAAAACTGTCATATTCACAAATGACATGATATTGTATATAAAAACTCTAAAGACTCCACCAAAAAACTACTAGATTTCATAAATGAATTCAGCAACATAGCAGGATACAAAATTAATACAAAATTAGCAGGAATCGATGGCACTTTTATACATCAATAATGAACTCTCAGAAAGAGAAACTACAAAAAAAAATCTAATTTACCATTGCAACAAAAATTAAGATACTTAGGAATAAACTTAACCAAGGAGGTAAAAGACTTGTACTCAGAAAACTACAGGATGTTGAAAAAGAGATAGAAGAAGATATAAACAAATGGAAGAATATACCGTGTTTATAGATTGGTAGAATTAACATTATTAAAATGTCCATACTACCCAAAACAATCTATAGACTCCATGCAATCCCTATTAAAATACCAACGGTATGTTTTGCAGATCTAGAACAAATATTCCAAAATGTATATGAAACCAAAAAAAAAAAAAAATCCCGAATAGCTGCGTCAATCTTGAGAAAGGAGAACAAAGTTGGAGGGATCACAATACTGGATATCAAGTTATATTATAAAACCACTGTAATCAAAACAGCCTGGTACTGGCACAAGAACAGACATATAGATCAATGGACAGAACAGAGACCCCAGAAATCGACCTAAGCCATTATGCTCAATTGATATTTGAAAAATTAGGCAAGAGTATAGAGTGGAGTTGGGAATAAATGGTGTTGGGAAAATTGAACAAGTACACACAAAAAAATGAAACTAGACCACCAATTTACACCATACACAAAAATAAACTCAAAATGGATAAAATACTTAAAATGTAAGTTGTGAAACCATAAAAATCCTGGAAGAAAATGTAGGCAGCAAAATATCAGACATCTCACAAAGCCAAATTTTCACTGATCCATTCCCTAGGGCAAGAGAAACAAAGGAAAAAATAAACAAATAGGGCTACATCAAATTAAAAACCTTCTGAACAGCAAAAGAAACTAGCATCAAAATGAAAGGGAACCCACTGTTATAGGAGAACATATTTGCCAATGATACATCTGGTAAGGGGTTAACTTCCAAAATATATAAAGTACCTGTACAACTCAACACAAGGAACACAAACCAACTAAAAAGTGGGCAGAGGACTAAATAGACACTTCTCCAAAGAGGACATACAGATGGCCAAGAGACATGTGAAGAAGTGCTCCAAGTAACTAATCACCAGAGAGATGCTAATTAAAATGACAATAAGGTACCATCTCACACCTGTCAAAATGGCTATCCATCAACAAATCTACAAATGACAAGTGCTGGCAAGGATGCAGAGAAAAGGGAAGCCTAGTACACTGCTGGTGGGAATGCAGAACAGTGCAGCCACTGTGGAAAACCGTATGGAGTTTCCTAAAAAAATTAAGATTGGAACTGCCATTTGACCCAGTGATCCCACTTGTAGGAATATATCCTAAGAATCCCAAAATACCAATCAGAAAAAAATGTATGCACCCCTTTGTTCATAGCAGTGCTATTTACAATAGGTAAGATCTGGAAACAGCCCAAGTGGGCATCAAAAGATGAGTGGATAAAAAAGCTGTGCTAGCCCTGGCTGGTTTGGCTCAGTGGATGGAGCATTGGCCTGTGGACTGAAGGGTTCCAGGTTTGATTCTGGTCAAGGGCACATGCCCGGGTTGTGGGCTCAATCCCCCGGTGGGGAGTGTGCAGGAGGCAGCCGATCAATGATTCTCTCTCATCATTGATCTCTCTCTCTCTCTCTCTCTCTCTCTCTCTCTCTCTCTCCTCCTTCCTCTCTGAAATCAATAAAAATATATTTTAAAAAAGCTGTGGTACATTTATACCATGGAATACTATGCAGCTGTAAAAAAGAAGGCTCTCTTACCCTTTGAGACAGCATGGAGCGACCTGGAGAATATTAGGCTAAGAGAAATGAACCAGTCAGAGAAAGACAAGCATCACATGATCTCACTAATATGTGGAATCTAGTGAACAAGGTAAACTGATGAACATAATAGATCCAGAGACATAGACGCATGGAATAGGCTGACGAATCTCTGAGGGAAGGTGGGTGGGGGATTGCTGGGAAGAGACTAACCAATGAACTTATATGCATATATGCATAATCCATGGGAACAGATAATAGTAAGGTGGTGGCAGGTATGGGGTAGAGGGTAGTCAATGGAGAGAAAAGGGGACATCTGTAATACTTTCACCAATAAAGATAGATTAAAAAATAAAATAAATGAATAAAGCTGGCATATATTAAATGGTTCTTATGTAGCAGGGACTGGGCTAAGAACATTATGTCATATAATTCTTACAACAACTCTGCAAAGTTTTAACTGCATTTTATAGGTCAGGAAAGTCAGACTCAGAGAGAGTAACGATCTTGCTCAAGGTGGTAGAGCTAGTGTGGAATCAAACCCAGATCTGTCTCACTCCTGAGCCCAGGCTCTTAACCACCCTGGCAAGGCAAGTGGTGACTAATTGTCTAATCCTTCCCCTTGCCCTTAATTATTGCTTTCTGCTTCTTTGTGGCCTGAGCTTTATTTCAGTTTTTCCTGTGGTTGATGGTCTATGTTCATATACCATAATTGCAAAAAACCTATGTGGATGGCCAAGAAAAACTTCCCCTTCAGATTGCAATTGCTTGGAAACATTTGCCTTATTCCCTAAGCTCTCATTTATGGCTGGAATGCATAAGTATTCCTCGTTAGTCTGCTTGTTCATTTATTTTAAAAATTGTTTAGTACTTGCTATGTATCACACAGAATTCTAGACATTGGGAATATTAACCAAGTCCCTTCTCATTAGAGGAGATAAACAATTCAATTTATATTTGACATATATAATATGAAAAGTGGAAGTAAGTACAATAATAAAAGTGATAATGGGAGATAGTGACAGCTGCATATGTATGTGAGTGTGTAACTTATTTTCTCTAGGGTGGTCAGGAAAAACTTTTATGATAGGATGACATTTGAACAAGGACATAAAAATAAGAGAGAGAGAGAGAGAGAGAGAGAGAGAGAGAGAGAGAGAGACACCTATGGGAATGCGGGGTAGCAGTTTTCAGGTTGACGACCAGCAGGTGTAAAGGCTCTGAAGTAGAAGTGCACTTGGCTTCTTTGAGAAACAGTAAGGAGTTCCATGTATGTGAAATAAAGTGAGTGAGGGGAAAATGGTAAAGAGAAGGGCAAGAAGCTACAGGGCCTTATAGGCTCTGTTAAGGACTTAACCTTTATTCAAAGTGAGACATTATAGAGCACTTATCAAAGGAGTTATATGATCTGATTTACTTTTTATTTTTATAAAGTTTATTATTTATTATTTTAAATCCCCATCTGAGGATATTTTCCCATTGATTTTTAGAGAGAGTGGAAGAGAGAGGGAAAGACAGAGAGAAATATCGATATGAGAGAAACACATGGATTGGTTGCCTCCTGCATGTGACCCATCCAGGGCCCAGGACAGGGAGGAGCCTGCAACCGAGATACACGCCCTTAACCTGAATTGAACCTGGGACCCTTCGGTCTGCAGGCCGATGCTCTATCCACTGAGCCAAACTGGCTAGGGCTGCTTTACTTTTTAGAAGGATGACTCCAGTTGCTGGAGGAAGGCTACAATAAAGTGAACAAACATGGAAGCCAGACCAAAGAGGAGGCTATGGCAGTACACTCGGTGTGATATGGATTGGATTAGCATGTGATGGTGGATCTGGAGAAAAGAGGTGGGATCCTGGACATAGTGTGAAGATAAGTCTAATGGCTGTAGAGCTCAGGTGAGTGGACAGAATGAGATATTTAAGGGCAGTTGTCACATAGAGCTGGGACTGAATGAGACGTCTGAAGAGGGAATGTAGATAGAGGGTAGCAGAGGCCCTAGAGTTGAACACTGGGACACCACAATGATTACAGTTTGTAGAGGTGAAGTGGAGCCAGCCAAAACAGCTGAGAAGGAGTGAACAGTGATGGACCAGGAAAACCAAAAAGTGTGGCTTCTTGGCCAGAGCCGAGTGAAGAAAGTGTTTCAGAAAGGAATGAGAGGTCAATTACATCAAATACTGCTAGAGATTGAACAGGATGGGTTGGATGACTGAGGATTAACCAATAGATTTGACGCTGTTGAAAATGTTGACACTTTTGGTAAGAGCTGTTTAGGGGAGTGGTGGCATTGAATGAATGAAAAAAGAAGTCCTGGAAATAGCAGGTAGAGGTAGCTCTTTCTTGAAGTTTTGCAGAAAAGTGGGCTGGAGAAGGATATTGATAAAGAAATGTTTAAATTTGGTTTTTAATGATAGAAGAAATGACAGCATGCCTGTTTGTTAATAGGAATGATCCAGCAGAGAGAAGTTAGCCTTAGATATAAGAGTTGGTTTGTCCACCTTTGAAATGGGAGGGAAGGCAATGTCCATGGTCATAAATGCAGGTAAATGATAGCGGAGGGGGCATGTAGATTTACCCTTTGGATAGCTTTATTTTCTTAGTAAATAATAACCAGGGTTAGCAAAAAAGAGTTAAGGAGGAGGGAAAGCATAGTAGGTTTGAAAAGAGAGGAGACAGTGGGGGAATTGAACTGAACAGGAAAATGTAGGAGTTCCAGGCAGTATAGAGGGCCCATGAACTCAAACTAAGACAAGTCAATATAGTGGTGTGATTTTCTCCACTTATACTCAGCTGCTTGGGTGCTGGCCTGGGAGAATAGGTGAAGAGTTGGATTTGACAGGATTGTGGTTAGTCAGGCAAGCACAAAAAAGTGTTCTAGGCAGAGATCTCACAGAGGGACCGAAGGGGAAGGGAGTTGGGTGAATGTGAGAGTGTAGTAAGAGTAATTTTTCATGGTGTCTAAGCTGGGTAAGAAGGAAATAAGTCAACAGGAGTGATGGACAGTAAATTGGTGACGGGGTCAGTAAGTTGGATGTCCTGGTGGTGTCAAAGAACTAGCAGAATGAGGTTCTAAAGAGAGGCAGCAGGAGATATGGGAATGTGGTGGTCAGAGTATAGAATGCTGGAGACTTAGATTATAAAATGACCCAATTATTGGTAATGGTTCATACTTGTCTAAATTGCAATCTGGTGGTTCTTGAACAATGGCCCATAATGTGGGAAGTAGTCAGGCATTCCTTGGCTGAAGATAACCTACTATTTGATTATTAAAACTGTTATTTTATAAAATATTATATTAGTAAAAATAATATGTTAAAAGAGCATGAACATAATATGATTGTATTACTGAGTCTTTTTTTCAAAAAGAATTTTTATTAAAATAATTTAAAAATATGAGGACTTCCTTTGGACCCAAGAATTCTATATTTAAGATAATTAGAGATGTATACTAAGATGTATGTTCATACTGCTTACCACAAAATTAATTATAATAAGAAAATTTGGGAAAGCCTATTGGACTTTAAGAATAGCTAATCCCCATCAAACATACTGTCAAACCTCATAGGAAAGGCAGGAGAGTGGGAGGAGGGGTGGGTAAGAGATCAACCAAAGGACTTGTATGCATGCATGTAAGCATAACCAATGGACACAGACAATGGCGGGGGGTGAGTGGGGTGAAGGCCTGTGCTGGGGGGCGGGATAGGGCTGGGAGAGGTCAATGGAGGGAAAAAGGGACATATGTAATACTTCAACAATAAAGAATTAAAAGAAAAGAGAAGTAGAATAGCTATATCAATATCCATCAAAACAGATTTCAAGAGAAATAAAGTTACTATGGAAAAAATAGACATTTTATATTGTTAAAAAGTTAACTTAAGTAAGAAGATATGTTATAAATATGCATGTATCTAATAAGTGTTCTAAAACAGATGAAGCAAAAACGGACAGAAATAAAGGGAGAAACAGACAACTCAACATTAGTTAGAGTTGTCTCAATAATTGCTAAAACAAAGACAGAAAATCAGCGATTATATAGTTCAGAGAAACAATATCAACCAACATAAATTAACTGACATCTACAGAATACTCCAAAAATATAAAAATAAATAAAATAACTAATCCCATATATTGATTAACTATACAGTATTATGGCCCTGGCTGGTGTGACTCAGTTAGTTGAGCTTCATCTCATGAACCAAAAAGTCGCAGGTTCGATTCCCTGTCAGGGCTCATGCCTAGGTTGTGAGTTCAATTCCAGGTTGGGGTACGTTCAGGAGGCAACTGATTGATGTTTCTCTCTCACATCTATGTTTCACTCTCTTTCCCTCTCTCTTCCTCTCTCTCTCAAATCAATAAAAAACTGTAAAAAAATATATATACAGTATGATGGAATATTTATACAATGGAATATTTTACAGACATTAAAATACTATATGGAAAAATATATTTTTGGCATGGGATATATTTACCACACATTACTAAGAGAAAATCAGTAGGTATATTATGAGAATTTTGGTAAACAACATAGGTCTAGTTGCATAAAAAATACTGGACAGAAATATAGCAGTGATTGATGGCATTATAGAAGATATATTTTTCCTCTTTGTGAAAGAGGTTGTCTCTGATTTTCAAGGTTTTTAATTGAGCATGTACTACTCTTGAAAGTAGAAGTTAAAACAAGCAATAGTTGCTATTTTAAAAATTCTACCTTTATAGTACCTATATCTGTTAACAATTATGGCCCATTTATAATTTGGTTCTTTCCTTAAGCTTGAACAGAAAATTTCCCCCAAATTATCCTTAATTAGATTAGGGTTCCTAGGCTCATCGGTAGCTAAACTTTACATTCTTAGGTCAGTTATTCAACTTGTGTTTCACCTGAGAGATTTTTCATGGCCATAAACTTTTTCGCTCTTCTAATCATATCTATTTCCAGCTATCACTTCTCATGTAGTCTGAACAAATAATGAGGCAATATAGATTTCAAGTAAAATTTAAAGATATATCTAAAGAAAGAAATCCTCTTGTTCCTTTTCTGGTCATAAAAAGGTGTTTTTCTTTATAAAAGAAAAGCCTTCTTATTTCTAGGATCAGATATTTAGCTGGTCAGTGTTTACTTACTGATTTCCTAAATGTGACTACTGGCATCCTTGACTACACTGATTGCAAGCTTCCAGATCATTTCAAACAGGGCTCCTTTAGGAGATCCATCCCATTGTCTTTTTTTTTTTTTTTGGAAACAAAGCATTTAAAAACCATATTTAATTGAAAACCAATGAAGTTGTTTAGAAATCTAGCAATTTTTCAACAACCTCATTGGGTTGGCATAGGATCCACTGGTTTTTGTTAATGGCATGCTTTGTTTCTGATTTATCTGTTGCTTAATCTACTGGGGCATAGAGCCAAGTACATGTTTTCAAGATTCAGCTGCATTCTCTCCACCCAGGAAGTGTGAAATGTGTGTCCAATCCACTGAAAGACTGTGCCTCCCCCATCGAGTCTTCTTCATTTGAACATCTACTTTGATTTTCTAGTGTGAGAATGCTACTTTCTTGTACAATCTAAGGCAGATTCTTTCTTGAGTAGTTCTTCTGAGTCCCCCCTTATTCTAATATTGGGGTTTCCAAACGGAACTTCCTCTTACCCTTGTACACTTCTAGGTTTAAATATGATGTAAAAATTTTTACTGTCTTTGTGGTTTGGTTTCCTAATGTCTTTCCTAATATAAGCAAGGTTGAAATGGCAGATTTTTCTTTCCATCAATAGCTTAGTGGACAAATAATGAAATCAAGTTTGCATAACACCACTACAGGGCTATCTACAGTTAGAACTGAATGTTTTATGAAGATAGTGTTAGATTAATAATTCTTTCATTTGGCTTGACCATCTAACTCTTGAAATTTTTTTGTGTGTGACTTCTACTACCATCTGTACACATTTTTTTGAACTATAAAAAGAATAGCTAAAGCACTAAATGTTTCATTTCTCTGAATTCCCTTCGAATATTTGTCCAGGCAAATGTTAGCAGACACATACATCTTTCCAATTAAATCTGCACTGTCATCACTAAGTGAAAACAAATGGTGGAAAAGACAATTCTGAAAGAGTAAAATGTTTAAATTGCAGAACATTTAAGAAACTTGTGCCCTGGCCAGTGTGGCTCAGTTGGTTGGAGTGTCATCCCATACACCAAAAGGTTGTGGGTTCAATCCCAGGTCGGGCATGGGCAGGGGGCAAGAGATCGATGTTTCTCTCACACATTGATGTTTTTCATGTTTCTCTCTCTCTTTTTTTGTTTAAAATACATTTTTTATTGATTTCAGAGAGGAAGGGAGAGGGAGAGAGAGATAGAAACATCATTGATGAGAGAGAATCCTTGATCGGCTGCCTCCTGCATGCCCACACTGGGGATTGAGCCCGCAAGCCAAGCATGTGCCTGGACTGGGAATCAAAATGTGACCCCTTGTGCTGGGAGCCGGTCCATCCTTGCTGCTTGACACAGTTGCTGCAGAGAAGAAACGTCTGTACAGCATATGTTTCAAGGGACCTGGCGTATATAGCATACTGTTCTTAATATGTTTGCTCCCCTTAGAGCTATGTGTTTTAACCAAGGTCACCTCTCCAAGAAGCTCTCTCTCTTTTCTTCTTCTTCTTCTCCTCCTCCTCCTCCTCCTCCTCCTCCTCCTCCTCCTCCTCCTCCTCCTCCTCCTCCTCCTCCTCCTCCTCCTCCTTCTTCTTCTTCTTCTTCTTCTTCTTCTTCTTCTTTCTCTCTCTCGCTCTCTCTCGCTCTCTCTCTCTCTCTCTCTCTCTCTCTCTCTCTCTCCCTTCCTCTCTAAAAAGGTGAGGATAAAAAACCCAAACTTGTTTCAGAGACATTGAATCAAGCCTGCTTAGAAATGCTATTCAGGGATTTTGTTTTACAGACTAACCAAGGTAAGTTATTTATAATCAACTTATCACTCTCAGTGTTGTTATGTCTCAAAGTGAGGAAGATGCTGAAAAAGTCTGGTATTTCTTCAGATGGTATCTGTTGGCTGTCTGATGTACCTGTCAAAATGCAGCTTCCACTTCCAGTTTTAGCTGTGAATGTAAAGGGCTTAGAAGTTGTCACTCCTGCCTTTACAACAAAGAAAAGCTGAAGGAACTGAAAATTAGCATCATTTTTTGGATCCCCCCGCCTCAGAAAACTGAGGTTGTAGGACAGATCACCACCTTAAAATCTTAGGAGAGGCAAATCCAGAGAGTCATAGCTGAGATCTGCTTACTTGGGGAACTCCTGGGATGATAGACGGATATAACACACTTAAGTGGTCATTTTGATTCATTAGATGGAGGCTGATGTGGTCTAACTTGAGAGTTAAAACCTCCTGGGGGTATAATCTTAGGAGGGGAGTCTCTACATTTCATGGAACCTTACCATTTTTCATGGTGAATTGCCAAGAAAGATCCCCTTATAGTTCTGACAGGGAAAAGGAAAGAGCAGCTATTGTGAAATACAACCAAGCAATATCCATCTCAAAAGCCTACTCTCCAGGGGAGGAAATACTGCCAGAGTCCTAACACTTCTGGAGGAAGGGCATTTCTTCAAGGATAGCCCCTGATATCCTCCCTGTATCACCTAAGCAAGATGGGGGAGATAGAACCTGGAGAAGGAGAAGGTTCTAGTCCAAAGACATGGGCCTGGTAAATGACAGATTTAATACCCGGGCCACCACACCCATGGGGCTCTATGGATTATAGCTGAGAGAGCTTTAAGATTCAGAGTCCATCTGAATGGAAGTTCTTTGGCAAACCCAGAGCAGACATAAGCAAAGACACTAAACAAATTTGAAGCCCTTGGCACCTATAGCTATAGCAAACATGCAAGATGATAGAAAGAAAAAAAATCGCCACCAATCTAGATTCTATATCCAGTGAAATTATCCTTATAAAGTGAAGGAGAAATAAGGCTTTCTCAAGAATACAAAACTGATGGAATTCATTGCCAACAGATCTGACCTGTAAAAAATGCAAAAGAAGTTCTTTTTTAAAAAATTTTTTTTATTGATTTCAGAAAGAAAGGGAGAGGGAGAGAGAGAGAGAGAGAAACATCAATAATGAGAGAGGATCATTGATTGGCTGCCTCCTGCACGCCCCTACTGGGGATCGAGCCTGCAACCCAGGCACGTGCCCTCGACCGGAATCGAACGCAGGACCCTTCAGTCTGCAGGCCAATGCTCTATTCACTGAGCCAAACAGTTAGGGCCAAAGGAAGTTCTTTAGGGAGAGGAAATTGATATTGTCAGAAACTTAGATCTATATAAAGAAAAGAAAAGCATCAGAGAAGGAATAAATTTCTTTTGAAAGAAATACAATCTATATATATATAAAACCCTAATATGCAAATAGACTGAACGACAAAACAACTGAACAACCGAACAATCAGTCACTATGATGTGTGCTGACCACCATGGGGTGTGCATGGAACATGGCGGGCGTCGGCAGCAAGTGGCAGAGCGCGGAACATGGTGGCATCAGCTGTGGTGGGATTGTGGAGCAGTTGAGTGGGGGTGCCAGACCAAGGTGGGGCGCCGGTCGCTGTCATCAGGGCGATCCTCTGGTGGTTACTGAAAATTCTTTGCTCCCACCCACCACAGTCCCACCTGGCACTCATACCTGCTGCAGGCGCCGGTCTCACTTGCACCTGCTGCCAGCGCCTGGTGCTGGTCCTGATCGCTCGGTGCTGCCAATGGGTGTGAGCGCTGGCTGCCAGCCCCGATCGCCCCTGAGGGCTTCTCCACCTCCCACTGCTCCTGAGGGGTGATCGGGGCAGCCGCCGCGGCTGCTCGCACCCACTGATGGCACCGGTCCCACTTGTACCCACTGCTGCCGCCATCCCCAATTGCTCTGCGCTGTAAGCGGGTGCGAGTGGGGCCGAGGCCATCAGTATGTGGAAGCAGTGGTGGCGGGAGCGGGGCTGCCAGCAGACAGGGGACCAGGGGCCACAGCAGGCAGGGGCGCGGAGGATGGGCTGAGACCTGCCCCTGTGCCCACCGCAGCATCACGGCCCACAGCTCCTTTCAAGGTGCACGAATTCATGCATTGGACCCCTAGTTGATATATAAAGAGAAGAGATAAAATGGAATTACACAAAATGTTCAATGAATACCAGAGAAGACAGGAAAAAGGAGAAAGAAGAAACAAAGAACAAATACAATAAATAGAAAACAGTTTAAACACGCTAAGTTTATATTCTATATCTTTGTTTAAAGTAAAATGTTTAGGACTTGCCATTGCGTGTTTTAATGGAGTTTTTTATTACCATCCAGCTCTCAAATCCAACAGGTCAGGTGTGAGGGCACCTGCTGCATTTGTAGGACATGTGATAGTGCCCTCAGTTTGGGTTCTTTTGCCTATTCATGGGCCTCTTTCTCCTTTGCCTTCTTTGTGCAATTGACTTGAAAGGAAGCCATGGCATGTTAGACTAGAGGAAAACCTTGGACCAATTTTGGGGAAGAGTTTTTTCTGCCAGAAGAAGCCTGTGCTGACTCTTCTGCTCCTGCCTTTTCCTCACAGGGCCCTCAGGAAAGATGTCTCACTCAATTATCTGAGAAGCTAATATATGTAGCAATGACAATAGACCCTTGGGGAAATGATTTATATTCTGGAATTCCATGACACCATTAACTCATGAGAATAATAAGCGACTTCTGGCTCCCTGCCTTCCTCACTGGAATAGTCTAATTTCCAGGTGCATTGATCAAATCTAAGTTTTGCTATAAGGCACATACCATAAAGCTTTAAAAGCCGATATCGATCTAATAAGTAGTCATTGGATAAACACAGTCAATTGATGTAATGGGATTCATATAGAGGAAGTAAAGGGACTCTCACCTTCAGAAAGATCTCCATGCTTTTTCTCATCAGGCATATGCTCCCTGATGCCTTTTCACCCCATCTTTCTCTATTAAAATTCTCAATCAACTTTTACTGTAAAATTAACATATGCTTATTTTGTCACATTAAAAATATGCACGTGATGCACTCTCAGATTTATTTGTCACCAAATTAGATCCATTGTGCATGCCCTATATAGAATTAGCATTTAACTTGATCACAGTAACTGTGCTTTCTAGTCCTGAGAGATGATTGCTTAGGGTTACAACATTCCTGAGTGACAGAAGTTCCAGTTTACACTGTTCACATTTTCCTAGGGATTCCAAGAATGCCTGTTAGGCAAAAAAATAGGATCTGCCTTTATCTTCCACTCAACAAATACTGGTTAGTTCATTTGCCTTCAAAGGTCCATCACATGTTTATCCTTGTAAATTATCACTGTAAAATATGATAACTTCAAATTCCCAGGAGGACATTTAAAATATTTCCCACATTTTAATGTATTGAGATGCTTTCATACAATTAGAGTAACATTTTCTAAATTGATGTTCCATGGATATTAATAGTTTGCCACAAAATTTCTTACTAAAATATTTTTGAGAAATTGTATTAAGATAACTTTAAAAGAGTATGACTACTAATATTCATAATAAATTTATAGAAAGTCTTGTTAAATACTTGGGCAGTGTTTAATAGGACACTCCCCAGAAGTCCCTGCATGGTTAATTTAGCAGTAAACAGGCAGTTTTATTGTTAGTTTTTAGTAGACATTTTCAAGGGAAGCCATGATGATACACTACAATTCAAGAAGTCTGGACACACACAAAACACTTCCTTAGTAATCCGTTTGTGTTGTGTTTGTTTTTGTGCCTGAGCCAACTACTAATTATGTAGGGATTGAACTAGAAGATAACATGGTAAGTTTTAGGATACAACCAATATTCTGGCTTATTAGAAGAGATGAAGAGATTCTTAGGAGAGATCAAATACTCAGAGTAGGAAGCTGGGGGCAGGAGGAGATGGAGATTCTTGATGAAGAACTTGAAAGTTGGAAATCCGTCAAGGGGATGTGAAAGGAAGTAAAGAAATGACATCACTGTATACAGATCAGAGAAGCTGGGTCTGTAAAAAGAATATCCAGAAATGAATCAGTAGCAGCCACTCTTGCTCCAAACTATTAAGGTGCCTTCCTAGGTATTGGCAGTTTATGGGATCCCATTATCTTAGCCTCAAGAGAAAGAGACACATCCTTGGCAGTTGATGCAGACTCCTTGCTGAGAAGAATGGAGGTGGCCAGAGAGAGCCCAGAAGTGGTTACCGCGGAAGAATATATTTCTCTTGGAGTATGCCTCCAAAACAAGCTGACTACCGTAACCCAAGTTGCTGTTGCACACTTCTGCAGGTTCGTGTGGAACAAATCACACTGATCACACTGCCTTAGGACTCATGGACTGTTTATCTGGTGAATGCAGGGATGCATCTTCAGAATATATAAGATGTCTAGATTAGAATTTTGCATATAGAAACCTCTTACATAAATACATTTTTTAAAGCTCCAAATATCTTCAATTCAGCTTTGATTAAAATTAAAGCGAGGCCCATAAATTATTTCAAGGAAGAAACTTTAAGACTAAGAAGCAACATGTTTAACCATTTGAGTCCCAAGCAGCGCGATCGCGCTGCTGAGATTTTATGTCGAGAAAACATACGATTCGTTTGAGTCCCAGGGGGTATTGAAAAACACTGTCGAAGAATCCCAAACAGCGCAACCGCGCTTTCTCTAAATGAGTACGAAAAGACCCAAACAGCGTGATAGCGCTTGTTTTATTTTATGTCGAGAAATACCAAGCAGCGCGGTCGCATGCTTGGGACTCAAACGGTTAAAAAACTCAAAGCATGACATTCTGGAAAAAGGGAAACTATGGCGACAGTTAAAAGGTTGGTGGTTGACAGTGGGGCAGGTGACAAATAAGTGGAGCACAGAGGGTTTTTAGGGCAGTGAAAATACTTGTATAACATCATAATAATGGCTATTTATTCAGTATACATTTGTTCAAACCCACAGAACATACAAAACCAAGAGTGAACTGTGATATAAAAATAAATGTACCATGGGGGGCGGAGGGGTTGGCTAATAGTGGGGAGGCTATGCATGAGCCAGCAGGGGTATTGGGAAATCTCTTTACTTTTTCCTCAATTCGCTGTGAACCTAAAACGTCTCTTTAAAAAAGTTGTAATAAAAAAATAATCAAAGCACTAGGTTAGTCATTAGATTTTTTTAAAGGGAAAAGATAGCAAATATTTATATATTAATTACCTTAAAATTTAACTTAAATCTACATCTTGTTATCATAAGGTCGAATTTCTATTTAAATCTGTTTGCAAAAGTAATGCTCTAGGACTGTTGAATTGTGACTATGAATGCTTGTTATAGGAAGCCACATTTGTTAAAATGTATATGTGGAAAATTGTTCAGTTAAAATGATAGCCATGTCTTATGAGGCTAATTTCATGCTTTGACTGGTTTACTGTATAAATTAACTCCACTAGTATAAAAGGACTATACCCTAATCTAAAGGGCTTTCCTTCTTACAAAATTTACCTTCCATATAAAAGTGGCTAAAGCACATTAACTTGAAAATACAATGCAGAAACACAATTTCCCTCAACACATATAAATATTTGTCCTAGTCAAGTCTGCAACCTCTTTCTTCTTCCTTGAAAGCTGATATTACACATAGCTTATGGTCTGGCCAAACCTCAAAAATTCTAAGTTAAATATTTTAAATTCAACACAGAGGAGGACAACCCTACCTTCCGCCATCATGTTCTTGCTTCTAACGGGTTATAACCTACCTGTCTGGCTGTTTGCTGAGTTTAGAGCCATTCTAACTGAACTGGGAGAGGAAGGACAGGGGAGGGGCTGATATGCAGGTTGTGAGTGGTCATAGTCATCCTACCTTTACATAAAGTTTTCATTATCTCTGGGTTTGCTCCTGACTCTTTTTTGATAGGACTCTTCTATATTGGAGGGGGGATGGGGAGAAAATGATAAAGCAAATTGGTCAAAATGTTAATAATTGTTAGAGCTAATGTATATGGGATTTTTGTTACTATTCTTACATTGTTTAACGTATAAAACTATTTCAAAATAAAACGTTAAAAATAAAAAGAAGCATGCCCCAAATTCCATATAAGAATCTTCCCAAACATTTCATGCTGCACACAGAGGACTCTAAGAGATGGTGCTGCCTGACTTCCTGCTGTCAGCTCTGACTCAGCTGCTGCACTATGTACATGTGGAGGTGGAATTAATGACCTAGAAGAAAGGTGACTTGCCTAAAGGCCATACTACATCTCTGGTTTTCACAAAAGTCGGGGGATATAATCTAGGCTTCCTGACCCTGACTTTATGAAGGTAATAACAACCAGAAAGGTCTGAGAAAGCCAAATGGGCCCTTGCCATCCAACTTCAAACCATGGTGAAGTTTTCTTCAGGGAAGAGAGAAATAGTTGTGTGTGTGTGTGTGTGTGTGTGTGTGTGTGTGTGTGTGTGTTTGGGAAGGGGTGTGATCTGAACCATTTTCCACAACAAGCCCAGGCTCGTTCTCCTGGATCAGAATCCCAGTACTCACTTTTCCTCCTAGTGTCCCTCATCCCCGCCACACTTCTCTTTTAGGAATGGTTTTTGGTTCTGGAAGATTCCACCCAACATGGCCCAGGTCCTTATCCTCTGAGGGAAATTTCATTTAGGAGCGTGAGTCAGCCAGGGCCCAGGAGGGAACACCTGTGGCAGCAGCCTGCTGCTGGAGCCTGGGCCCAATACAGGGACCAGTGAGATGGCAGCACAGCAGCAGGTGACCTGATGGGCTTTATGGACCTTCTTCGTGTCTGCACCCTTCTCAGCACCCTGCCAGAAGAGCTGTAGGCAGGGCTAACCACCTCCTTTCCTTAGGTAAGTCCATTGATTGGCAATCAAACTTGGGCTCGAATTTGATCGATATTTAAAAATATAGCATACTAGCCTGGCTGGTGTAGCTCAGTGGTTGAGCATAGACCTATGAACCAGGAGGTTAAGGTTTGATTTCTGGTCAGAGCGCTTGCCTTGGTTGCGGGCTTGATCCCTAGTGAGAGGAGTACAGGAGGCAGCTGATCAATGATTCTCTCTCATCATTGATGTTTCTATCCCTCCCTCTTTCTCTCTGAAATCAATAAAAATCTTTTTAAAAAATATAACATACTAATAAAAAATTTGGGATATAAAAGACCAACACATCAAAAGTAAGATAATAGATAGAACAGCTCAAGAGGAGGAGACTGTAGGCCAGCAGCTCCTCAGTCCAAGTTTTGCTTTCCATCTCCTGAGTACCAGGCCACAGAGAGCTAGGCACCACTCTGGTCACAACAGAGCCAGAATATTTACAGTGTCTCCACAGAGATAATCCACTACTGACAACAACCCCACCATGCCTCCAATAGGGTGGAATGATCCATCCTAGGAAGTGATCAGAGGCAGTGGGGTATGTTATAATAGATCAGAGGATCTCTAGACCATGGGAAGATGATCTTTGTGGTGACCCTAACATGGCACATTTCCCCATGGTTTTCTGGTATTTATGTAATTGCTTTTATTTCTGCAGCACTTTATAATGAAGGGAAGGCTGGATGGGGTGGTGAGAGCCAGTCTAAGTGCCTGCAGGGATGGCCTCTTACTCTGACTTTATGAGACTTTGCCTTGGATCCTTCCCACTTCCTCATATTTCCCTATTAATACACGACTCATAATTGGACCTCTAGAGAATTTGAGGAACATTTTATACTAAATGCCTTCATTGGTCACTTCTGTGAAATCAGTTGGGGGCTTTGCACTGTTGAATCATTTGTTTTTATGCTGGGCCACCTAAGAGGGCATTGGCTATACTGATGTCTAAGTTTTCGCTTTCCCCTGTGGAGTCTGGCTTCAAGTCTTCTCATGATACCTCAGAATAAATCCCCCTTAAATTTTTTTTGACCACCCAATTTCCAACTAGAACCAAGACTTAGAAATCCTGGGTGGCAAAATTTAATAAGTAGATTTGATTAATTCCTAGATAATAAAAATTTAAAATGTCTTCAGATGCATTTAAAAATGTGTCATGTATTATTTTAGGCATGTGAGCTATGAAATAATGGCAATAATGATGTGTTTAAAACCATTAAATCATGTCGCTGGCTGAAAGTGTTCCATAAAATAGAGTGGGAGTAATAACTGTAGGTCAAATTGAATTCTGAAAGATGACCACACAGGGACCAGGAAGGCTCAAGAACATGGATATAGTCTGAGACAGAAATCATTTTAATGGAATTTCCTGAGGTTCACAGAGAACATATGTAGTTTACAAGATAAAAATAGTATGAAGGTTCAGATATTTAATAATTGATGTAGAGGTCAAATAGAATGACCTGCTGAGAAAGTCCTTCCATAAGTCAATTAGTGTTGGACAAGTTCTATATGTAAGGGAATCTGGTAGGCTCTGAGGAATTCACAGTTGATTTGTTCTAAGGTGTTTTTATGCATCCCATTCAGTTCTTTCATGAGCCCTAGTGAGGTAGGCAGAGCAAATAGTTGTCTCTCCATCTCACAGATGAAGAAATTGAACCTGTGGTACCTCTCAAATTTTAATGTACCTATAAAACAACTGGAGCTTTCATTGACATGCAGATTCTGCTATGATAGGTTCAGAGTGGAGCCTGAACTTTAGCATTTCTAATGAGTTTCCAGCTGATACTGATGCTGTGATGTGTGGTGAGATCTTATAGGGCATGAATGATTCCAAATAGTGTGGTCAGGAAAAAATGAGACTGTTTCAAGGCATAGTGGAAAATAAGTGGGCATTATGTTTGCTGAGTTAGTATCTTTGATGCTATAGGCTAATAGTTAAAAAAATTTTTGGTGCAGACCTCCATAATAGAACTGACCATGATGAACTGTATCTTACTTGATACTGAGCCATCTCCTCAAGCACCCTGTATGTTCCTGAGAAGTAATAGTGGTGGTGGTGGTGGTCGCAAGGGGTGAGGTGGTCATAGATAATGACAAAGATAACGATCCAGACAACAAGAGCTAAAATTTATTGAGTTCTTACCTGTATCAGACATTGTACTAAGTCCTTCACATCACTGTCCTTAATGTTTACCACAGTCTTTACCATGGGATAAATATCATCCCCTAACCTAAAAAAGAGGTACTTAAAGGCTAGAAAAGATAAGTAGCTTGTAGCTGTTCTTCAAACTCAGGTGTGTCTCATTCAAGACAGAGACTATATCTACTGTCTTTGTCTTTTGAGAGCTGAAATAGAACTGGACAGGGGTAGCTTTTGTTTTTGTTAAATGGATATTTTGGGCCAATAAGAGGTTGAACTTCCTCATAACTGTTGAAATGATAGAATGGGCTTTGCTGATGAAGTGAATGCCCTGATTCTAAGGACTCTTGAACTGGGTAGGCAACTGGACTAACTTGGTGATTTAAAATATATATATATATTGATTTCAGAGAGGAAGGAAGAGAGAAAGAGATAGGAACATCAATGAGAGAGAACCATTGATCAGCTGCCTCTTGCATGCACCTCACTAAAGATTGAGCCTGGGTATGTGTCCTGATTGGGAGTTGAACTTCGACCTCCTAGTTCATAGGTCAACACTCAACCACTGAGCCACACTGGCCGGGCTAACTCAGTGGTGTTCAAACTGTGTTTTATAGAGTTGCTTCAGAGGTGACCTGAATGGGGTTAAGTAGAGGCCTGGACCCTCCTCTGCTTTTATCAGATTTATCTGATTTATGTATTGGGGTTCTGTGTAAGGTTGTGTTTGAAAAAAGGTTTCTGATGCCTTAACTGTGTTTGAAGTCTTTGGGTCAGGTGATCTCTAAGATCTTACCTAAAGTTAACATTGTATGACTGGTGGCAGAGCTTGGACTAGAATTTGGGTAAACTGGCTCATCCTTCTCTCATGCTATCCTGGTGCCCAGATCTAGTCCCCCTTTCACAGATAATTCACTGACAAACTTACTTCTCTGAAGCCCAGTAGTTTAGGGAAAAGAACTGAAAATTGGGTGACTTTGGTACAAAACCTGACTCCTCCACTAATTAGCTATGAAAACTGGAGCAGTCATTTATTTATCCATCACATATTTATTCTAGCTCACTATGGACCAGGCACTGTTAGGTGCACTGAGAATATGATGGCAAACAAGGTAGACAGAGTCCCTGCTCTCATCAAACTCACATTTAAAAGGGTGCTAACAAAAATAGACAGATAAATAAGATAATTTCTCCTAATAAGGACCTCCTTACATAGAAAAATAAAAGGGATAAGAACAGACAGTGGAAGTGAGAGAGGATTTGCCTTGGGCTTTAGCAGAGGCTCACAAATAGTTCTTTGCTTCTCCACCTCCCAACAGGGTAGGAAATTCTCTCAAACTGAAACAAAAAAAGGAGATTCATGTCTCTCCCTAGTAGGATCCATCCTTTTGGTCTTGGCTGAACCACATTCAATGGGAAGGAACAGATACACTCAGATCTTCTCAGACCCCTTCTTCAGAAGGCCTGCTCGGGACAGGTGGACACTCAAAGATGTTTCCGTAGGCATGAGAAGCCGCACGTGGCTCCAAGGTGTTCTGGGTCTCCCCTCCCTCTTGGTTTTCACAACCTGCACAAGCCATGAGCACTAACTAATCGGGTACCCTTGGGGACGTCTAGAATTTTAGAGCACAAGATCATAGGGAAATTCTTCATTTTATAGATAAGAAAATGAGATTCCAAGAGGTCAACCTTAACTCAAGGTCATTTGATGTGTGCCGTCAGGTCTAGAACCTCAGGTCTCATGATTCCCGGGTCAGTGTTTCTATCACAAAATGTTCTTGCTCCCTCTCTGGGCCTTAGGAACCTCACCTGTAAAACAAGGGATTGAGTTAGGTCAGGGGCCTAACCAGTGCATAGATGTGCTTGGTCTGGCCAGCATGGGCTTGTAAGTCCTTCAGTGTGAGTCCTTGGGGTGGGTTATCACATCTCCAGTTTGACACATACCCTGTGACTCCCCTTCGCTATTTTCTGTCATCTGCCTGCCCCTTGTTTTCATGCGTTTAAGACCCTGGACCACATGATCTCTAAGATCCCTCCTAACCTGGTCTGATCCCGATTCTTCTCCCCTTACACTTTAGACAGCAGACAGGATTTCTGATGGGAAAAGAGAATCCTTTGGACTGACTTTGTTTCTTTCTGGCACAAATACCACCCATCAAATCAGAGAGGAGTGAAAAATTACAAAAGTTTAGTCATCTTAACCCAGAGAGGCCAAAGTCTGACTAAAGACAGCCTCAGCTTATTAAATTTAACTTGTAGACAGCCACCCAGCAAGATCAAGAGGGCTAACCTCTTTAGGCTTTGAAATGAAAGCCCCCTTGAAGCTAAATTTCACCCTTTCAGGGAGACCCCTGCATCACACATGCAGAAAGCTGCAACCCCGTGTTTTCTGGGATGGCGGCGTCCCAGTGGATCCAATCTGAAGCTTAGTGCTGGGAGGAGCGATGTTGGCTGCAGATATTGGCCTCGAATGAAACAATGACTATGCATGCTTTAGGGAATTTTACTAAGTATGAGATCACCCCGGCTGTGCTGGGCTTTCTTCACACAGCCTGTTATCTATAACAGGGGAGTTAGAAAAAGCAATGATTTTAAATATCTCTGGGAGCCTTTCCCCTGCCCTGCAGAATGAAGCTCTTTCTCAAGCCCTGCTGGCCCCCTGCCCACAGGACACTGGCCTCGGATGCAGGAAGGATTTACCTCTTGTTTCTATGCAGTGGAAATGTGATTTGCATGGTTGCTCTGTCAAAGGGCCTGTGTGGTCCAAGCGACAAAACATCAGTTCTATCATATATCATCTTCCTGACCTCTTAATTTATTCATTTACTCATTTATCAACAAATATTTATTGAGGGTCTACTGTGTACTGACGTTATTCTAGTGCTTAGGATACATGAATGAACAGATCAAGAAAAAATATCTTGTGCTCACATGTTCCATTTATGCAATAGATGGCTAGTCTGTATGGATCGTAAAAGGATCTAAAGTTTTATGAATATCTTCTTAGTTGCCTGACAGTCTCTTTGATGGCATTTTAAGGGATACTAAGAGTCAAATGCAACCACTCACTTTTCTTCTCACACCTACCATGACTGCGAAGAACAAAAATATGATTTCCGGGATTCTATGGCTCTTTGTCTTCCTCCAATCTTATAACCATTGGAGAACCTCCATGCTTGACTATCATAGCCTCAACTTTCACCCTTGACCTCTGAATGCCAAAGGTAGGTGTTTTAACACCCTGATTTATATATAGTTTAATAATACTTCTTGGATGTCCACATGAACAATTGGGATCTTCATAAATGAACTGGTTTCTCCACAACCATCTATCCATCCTGGTTTTGATATCTCTGTTATCAACATAATTTTCCTCTAATTTTTTACACTTGAAAACTTGTCTTTAGTCACTTCTGATATCTCTGATCCTCAGTCAGCTATCTGACTTCTTTCATCTTGTTCCTTATGTCTGTTTCTGTCTTCCTGTTGTAACTGCCCTGCACCCCCACCCCCAGCTCCTTTCCAGCTCATTCTTGGATCAGTACATCAACTTCCCAAGGAACCTCCCTGACTTCAGCTTCCCCTGCTCTAATCTACCCTGCACGTGGACACCAGATGAATGTTCCTTACACGTTGCTTTCATCTTACCACTCCCTCCTATCAAACATAAATCCTTTGCCAGGTTTCCAAGGCCCTCCATGGTCTGACTTCCCTCTACATTACCAACAGCTTTTTCCATTTTTCTCTACACATACTCTCTGCTCTTAGTCAGGTAAGTATCTTAATGTCCCTCAAACGCACAGAGCTCATTCCATGTATGTTCATGCTTTTCCTCCTCAGCCTGGCAGCCTATTCTTCCTCGTGCCTAAGTAGATCATGTATCTATCACTTAGAGTATAGTGTCGCCTCCTCCACAGAGTCTTCACTGACTAGCTCAGAACCCCCTTCCTGTGAACTTCCTCAGGTCTACAGTTTGTCTGCAGTGTTTAGCAATCATTTACACTAGTCATTAATGGTTTGTTCATTGTTTCACATATTAATCCCATCTCCCCAAATAAATCAAAGTCCCTTGACCAGGAACTATAGACTATATTGTAAAATATATACTCTATTTTACTCCACTATACCACACTGTACTACACTATGATATAGTCTGATACAAGTTTATGTCTAAGCTTTTGAGCTTAAGCTTTTTGGTTGATTGTATTTAAGTAGACTCTATCCCACCCCACATTTTCCCATTTTTTTTATTATACATAACTAGCCATGTTTATCCCATCTTTGATAATACTTATTTATGCACACGGATACATGATACATTTTCAGGCAAAGGGTTTATTCTGGTGTTCTTGGTCATAATTTTTATATTGATTTGAGAGTATTTTAAATTAGTTAATTAAACTTCTCACTCTTTTTTTTTCATCCCCTAGTCATCTTACCTCAAAGAAAGAAATAATTTCCTGTCAAGGAGCTAAGATTTTAGAATCATTTACATAGAACAGTCACTTTATGCCTGTCAACATGAAAAATAATTTGTCTGGAAGAAACGGGAATATGGTTGTTTATTTTTTGGCAATATATGCAACTTCAAACTCAATAAGCTAAAAATCTGTTCCTTTCTGAATATAAATTGACTGTCAAGAATCTGTGTACCAAATGATTATGTTGCTGCATATTTCTCTCAATTCATGCACCCCATGTATTGTATAACATTACCTCATATGCTGTAATCATCATGTGTCACATGCAAGATACATAAAATACATCATGAATGTCCCACTAGGTATCAAAGCCATCCAAGTCTAATTAACTTATTTTACAGACTGTTTCTAGTTCTTGTCTCTAGAACATACAAACATCAGAAATCAGAAGTCAGTCTAAATGTTTGAATACCCTATTGTAGTAAATCATAATGTCTTCGTTTGCTATTCTTTGGCTATCTGGATTTCTTTCAAGTGCACTTTTTGTTTGTTTTTTTAACGTCACTTTGGAGCAATTAAAAAATGATACAAATAGGAACTCCATTTCATATTGAATAGGCTCATGAACTGTGAATTATTGCATGTGGCTCAGTCATCATTTTAATCCACTATAGGTTTTTCTAGAGTCAAAAGACTCTATCATGCTTCACTGCAGAGCAAAAGTCACACTCCTTTCGTTCAGGGGAGGCCATAGGTGGTAGAGAAATCTGCAGGAGAGAATAGAGCTGATTTTCTTTACAAGTCTCATGGACATACTGAGGTTTCTAGCCATTTGGGATCTGCACTACCTAAGAGGGAGATACTCCCCTGAACTTGGAGGACAAAAGAAAAGCACGTGGCGTGGCTTGGCCTCCATTATCTTTCAGTGCAGGGTGATTGTATCCACAGAGCTCAGACGGAAGAGAATATGAGCTCTGACCCATGACTTTGTGCATGTCTCTTACTCACCAGGGCACTGCACCGCCTTGTAAACACATTCCTCCACACCACATGCAATCCTCTCTGACGCATGCCTTCCGTACCCTCTGCTTTTCCCAGTTGCATTAGGGTCGGAGCAACATAGGGCAGCATGGGCCTGGCATGTTGGGGAGACTCTGTGTCAATAACAGTTATGTGTTCCTTTCTTGGGAAAAATAAAAATTTTCCTCTCAAGAAAACTTTTTGCTTATTTCAAGCAAAAAGAAATAAGGATACAAAGTATCCTTGGAGGTCATCATCCATTTCTGGTTTAAAAAGCAGGACAGGTGCTTCTTGGCACAAAACCCTCAGTCCAAGGGTTGTTAAAGCTTGCGGACTTAAGCAGTCTGAAGTCCAGAATTTCACCGAGACACCTGTTGCCATCCAGGAAGCAGTGGCTGTGTCTCAGGGTTCACTGACCATTTGGCCGAGGTAGCTGGCTGTCTTCATAGTCATCCTGGTCGGGCCTGCTAGAGAGATGCCCAATCCCAGGCTGGAGGAAGCCCCGAGCCTTCCCAGAAGACCGCAAAGGCTAGGGGAACTCTTAAGAAATCCTGCCAGCTTGGATTGTAGTTTTAGTACTTTTATGACAAATTCCTGTAATGTTTATTAATTTTCCCAATTTTTCCCAGAAAAGCATATATCTCTGCCTCCCAGGGTTTGCAAGTAATGCTGACACATTTTTGTAGCAGCTGTCATTGAATGATACATTTCTTAGTTTTCATCATGAAGTTAGAATTCATTGAAGTGGGACATAGGAAGTATTTTTTTCTGTGGGTTTGAGACCATATTGGAAATAGATGAAATGGGTGGGGAATTGTTATTAATGATATTGAACTTGAGTTCTCCCAAATTTAACACATTATTTTTCTAGAAAGTTGCTCTGAGCTCTCTAAACACCAAATTTCTTTGTGCTCTTTCCATTTTGTCTCTCTTTTTAAAAACTAATCTGAAATATGAATTATTTCCACATTATTTTCTGTTTTTTAACTTTCTATTATATTACCAGCCTTTTCCAAAATTATTACCGGCATGATTTTTAATAGGCATATCATATAATATTCATGCTTTTGCCCTTTTGTTAGTCAATAAGGTTATTTTTAATAATGAAATATTATAAATATTGGAATAAGGATACTGTGGCCATCCTTATATAAAATGTTTTTCATTCTAAGTGTTTCTTTAGGGTTGATTTTTGGAATTGAAATCACTGGGTGAAGATATATTTTCCTTATAAAGTGTATTAAAGAAAAGTGGCAGAATAGGAAGGTGAAACCTATGTACCCGTCACTCAGCTTCAACTTAGGAGCAACTTGTTTCTCCTCCACCACCCCCTTCCCCCTCATCCAGGATATTTTGAAGTAGATCCCAGTCATCTGGCCATTCCATCCTAGAACTCATCTTTGGCTTCTTTCCCTGGTCCCACACAGATAATCCATCAGCATGTTCCACTGCTTTTATCTCCAGAAAATACCTTGACTGTGTCCATGGGTGCCACTCTAGTCCAGGCCACAATCATTTCTTTCCTGGACCATTTCAATTATCTCCTACTTGGTTTCCCTGCTCCTACCCTTGCCTACTTATCTTAAGGTAAAGATTTAATATTTCTAATAATGGTTTAAAAACTATTTCCTATAAAACTCATAATAAATTGACCTTGTCTAATTCTTCAAATTTTTGTTGAGCATATTCTTTTTTTTTTGTAAAGGATTGCAAAATGTGTCCAACCTGTTTTAAAGAGGTCATTCTAGGTGCAACAACAAGGAGAGGGATGGAAGAATATATATATCTAGATTATGAAAACAAAGAGATGAAAATATATTGCTAAAATCAGTAACTAAGTAATATCTAAAATTTGCATATCTGGAGGTCTTTAAAAATTTTATATATATATATATATATATATATATATATATATATATATATGTTCAAATAGTTTTGCCTGGAGACAGGTAAATTAAGTAACTTCCTAAAGTTTCTTCTAGTTAATAAATTCTTAAAGTCTATGATATTTCTTTTTTTAAAATCAGATTTTTATTGATTTCAGAGAGGAAGGGAGAGAGAGAGAAAGATAGAAACATAAATGATGAGAGAATCATTGATCAGCTGCCTCCTGCACATGCTACACTGGGGATGGAGCCTGCAATCCAGGCATGTACTCTGACTGGGAATTGAACCATGACCTCCTGTTCACAGGTCAGCGCTCAACCACTGAGACACACCAGCCAGACTGATATTTCTTGATGTAATTCAAATTTCCAGGTAAAAATTGAACAGTTTATTGCTTTTGAAGACACAATAAAGATAAGGCTAAGGTCAAGAAGATTTTGATTAAGTGAATGATGGTGATGCTTACCTAATTACTAAATACAATATGTAGATTTATACCTTGTCTGTCCTGTGGTTATTGAAGCCACTGTTGTTATGGAAAATGTAAGAGGACTGAGATGTGATGATTTATAGTGGTCTGTGGAAATTTGACTGTGCTGACTCCTTAAATTAGAAGACTCAGTTTCTATTACTTCAATATTTACACTTCAGACTATGTCAGACAGCTTTGAAGCATCACATCCAATATCTCTGTATCCACAGTCTGTATGGCAACCAACTCTATGCAGACTCCCTTTAACTTCATGCTGGTGCAGTGGGGCCCATGGCTACTTCATGGCCTCTCACCTCCTGCACACACCTACTTCGCAGGAAAGCCCACTCCAAGCCCATGCTTGGAAGAATAAAGGAGTCAATTCCTCGTGGATTGTTAGGCAAAATGTTTCTAATGCTTGATGTACCAAATGCTATCTTAAGAAGCACATTGCTCTCAGTGACCGCCAGTTCACCCCGGGAGAGGTAGGTTCGTATCATCTGAAAAGAATGTTCCTTACATAGAAAAGTAGGCCCATTAAGTTGTTCACTGCTTTGAAATATACAGTGTTTATCAAGCACATGGCACTTGGCTTCAAGCCTGGAGGCTATATATATCAAGCCCCCATCCCCTTTCCCGTGTGGAGATCTACCATCTTACTGTTGGCTAAGACTCTACTTCTGTCCGTAAGTTTCCTTAATAAACTCTTCAGTTCTGGAGTTTTCAGCCTGGGGAACTCAGGAGAAGGGCAAATCAATGCAGGACCCAGTGACTTAAGGACAATGTGAGGGAGTGAAGGGGGTGCTGTTAGCTTGCTCTAATATCAAGCACAACTGTATTATGTCTAGCCTGTGTTTCCCATGAGATTTCACCGTAAGTGCCAACTGGACGATACCAACCACCTATTTGTTCCCCTACAGCTAGGTTGCCTTTCTGTGATTTATTGACTCCTTCAAAGCTACACTCACTATTCATTTGAATTAGGTTTCATTTATGCCAGAATATTTAGGGTGGGACCACAGTACTCTGATTTTTTTCCAGGTTTCACCCTCTCCCAGAAGTAAGCAAGTGGTGTTTTTATTTCACATGTGGGAATAAACTGGTTCACAGGGAAGTTAAGAACCTTATCCAAGATGAGAAATTGAAGGGAATGGCAGAAAACTTTATAACATTCTCTAAGATGCAGAAACTATTCATTTGGACAATTACACTGTTTTGAAATCAAATATATTTGAAAGTTTTAAAATTCAAGCCGACTTTTGGTGAAGTCCTTAGAATTTATCTTCAATATATTTCTGTGGTTTCCCCCCACTTTTTTTCCAATGCCTGCATATCTATGATGTTTCAACCAAGTATCTCCTATCAAAACCTGGTCTAAGCAAAGGAGCTGAATCTATACCCGCATACAGAGAACATTTATTAATGTTTAAGGTATTTCTTCTCCCTAAAATGATGCATAAATGAATTTCTAATTGTGGAACTTGGGGACTACAAAAACTGGGATAGACTTGATTGGAAAAGCAAGGTGAAGAGTGGGGAAAGGAGTTTGGAAAAAATTTATTTCCTTGACTCCTGGAACTCCTGGAACAGATGAAGGTTCTACTTATGTGTCCTGTTGGTGGAATGTGCCTTGCAGTGGCTAGCAGGGTGTGCCAGGAAGAGTGCATCAGGAATAGTTATTCTACTTGCTCAGGCTTACATATATTTTTTAAATAGACTATTCTTTAGAGCAGTTTTAAGTTCACAGCAAAAATGAAGGGAAATTATTGAGAGTTCCGACGTATCACCTAACTGTCCCCATGCACAACCCCCTTGCTATGAACATCCTGCACCAGAATGGGACATTTGTTACAATTGAACCTACACTGACACATCATAAGCACCTGAAGTTTATAGTTTTTATTTGGATTCACTCTTGGTGTTGTGCATTCTATACATTTGGACAAATTTGTAATGACATGTAACCTTCATTATAATAGCACACAGAATAGTTTTATTGCCCTAAAAATCCTTTGAGCTCAACCTATTCATCCCCCCTCCTCTGAATCCTTGGCAATCAGTCATCTTTTTTTATGAAAAACTATTCTGTTTAATAGTGCACTTCATTTATGCTACAGGATGAGCAGGATAAGTTGGGAAAACATAATGAGGTCATCCCTTCAGCTGGTAAATTCAGGAGCTCCAACTTACCCCGGCAAGGAGCCCTGCCACCAGGCACAGGCCAGAGCCTTCCTTCTCTGGGCTTTGCACTTTGTTTGCATTCATACTCTGCTGTTGAAGTCAGAGGTGGGGTCAGGAGAAGTCTGGCTCCTGGGGCCAAATGTCACAGGTCATAGGTGACAGAGGGCAGGGCAAGCTGGCTGAGCAAGCTCCTTAAAAGTATCCTTAGTCACTCGGGTTTGAATTAAACAACTTTTTATCACAGGAGTGGTGAGAGGAAGAGGGAGAGAAGAGGAAAGAAAACAAAAACTAATTCTAAATGCTTTTGATCCATTTCCTCATGTTAGACTCACTGATTAGTTGTATTTCCCAATTAGTCCTGGGTTCTCCACCAAAATTGCCAGAATGCTTTCAGAAACTCCTCACCCCAAATCAAATAACAAATCCCTCATCACCCTATTTCCTTATCAAAACTTAAAGCTGGATTAGGAACAGTGACTTCCACATACAGCATCCTTTCCTCTTTCTTTTTTTTCTTTCTTTTTTAACAGCTTGTAGTTACTTCAACACATTTGAAATTCCGTTTCCCTTTCTTAGCAAGTAACAGGACCCAGAACATTCTTTCCACTGCCACCTGTGCTGACTATACTGACTCCAACTAGAGGAATCCTTAGAATTTTACTCCTTCTGTGCTTCCACCCCCACCTTGGTAAGAAAGGCTCCCTTGGTATGAGAACTCTGGTCTAGTGCAAACTCCCTTCCATAATGGAAGGTGATTGGTCCCAGAGCTTCCCTCTATTTCCAGCACTTAATCTGCTGCTTGCCTCCTAATTTTTTAAGGCTGGTATTGTTCCTAGGGAAACTGACCAGGTTGCTAATCACTGTGCCAGGATGATTTGCCCAATTATCCCCATTCTCTAAAGTGAAAGATTTGCATCAGAAGGGACACATCCTAAGTTGTTCATACTTTTATAGTTAGGGGGTCTTCAGACTCAGAGGAAGTGAGAAAATCAGGTGTGTGGCTCTCTTTCATGTAGACTCTCTGATATTTAATTCAGCAGTAACTCAGAGAGATCTTTTGCTCATTCCCATTACATTCAAAGGCTTCTCTCCAGTGTGAATTCTCTGATGGTGGACAAGAGCTGAACTATACCTAAAGGTTTTCCCACACTCATTAAGGCCTGAACTATAGCTAAACTTTCCTCCGCATTCCATACATTCATAGGGCTTCTCTCCAGTGTGGATTCTCTGGTAATGAATGAGGGTAGAGCTTCTACTGAAGGCTTTCCCACATTCATTACAAGCATACGGTTTTTCTCCAGTGTGGATTCTCTGATGATGAGTAAGGGTGGAGCTCCAGCTAAAGGTTTCCCCATACTCGTTACATTCATAAGGTTTCTTTCCAGTGTGGATCCTTCTATGTAGAATGAGAGAAGAGCTACAACTGAAGGTCTTCCCACAATCATTACATTCATAAGGTTTCTCTCCAGTGTGGATTCTCTGATGCTGAATCAGATGTGAGCTCTGGCTGAAAGCCTTCCCACATTCCCTACATTCACAGGGTTTTCCCCCAGTGTGAATTCTCTGATGTTGAATAAGGTCTGAAGTTTGATTAAAGCCCTTGCTACATTCATCACACTTATGGGGTCTGTCTCCCACAGGAAGTCTCTGATGTGAAATAAGGTTGGAACTCACAGTAAAGCTGTTCCCCAAATCATTATATTTCTCACTTCTCTCTATCATGGGGGTTAGCTTTTCTTCAACTGTCACTTGACCAAAATCTTGTATCTTCCTATGCAGTTTTTCTCCAGAAGAGTTCCCCAGCTGTCTCTTGAGACTGACTACTTTTTCATAGGCTTCTCCAAACTTAAGACCCTGAGAAATATCCTTTTGGAATCTTCCCAATAGCACCCCATCTGATTCTGTATCTTCAGAAATTTCTTGGTCATGCTCAGTTCTGGTCTCACCATCCAATGAGAATACATTCCCATAATTCTCCAGTATACATCTCTATAGAGATCCCTTTGAGCAGGCTCCAAACTCTCCACTCCTTCCAGATAAATTATACAGCCACATCCTCAAATGTCACCAACTCCTGAGACTTGGCCTTTAGGAGTGCAGCTACCAGCATCTCAACCCCCAGTCTGTCCTTGTTGGAAAATGTGGGAACTTTGAGGAAGGAAGACCACTCTCAAGCAGGGACTGAGGTTCCTGAGATGCATGATCAGCCTGAGTTTCCATGGGTAAGGCCAGAAGCTCCTGTCTCTTGTCTCCTATTTGCAGACTCAGTAGGAAATAGGATTTCTGAATGAGATAGAGGGAGCACTGCTGTATTCTTTCCCACCTTCTTTGTAGTTATCTCTCGGCAGCAATTACTGGGAGCTCTTGGAGATTCTGACTTTAGTTGATGCCAATGCCTGGAGGCAGGGACGGAAAACTTGGGGGGTCCAGACACGGACCAGGCCCCACTGAACACTGTCACAGACCCCCACACCAGGGACAGAACAAAGAACCAATCAGTCATATTTTAACTGTCTCCATAGTTTTGTCTTTTCCAGAATGTCATATAGTTGGAATCATACAGTATGTAACCTTTTCAGACTGGTTACTCTCACTTGTAAGAACATTTAAGGTTTTACCTTGCAACTCCCTAATAACATATGATGCAGAGCATCTTTTTATATGATTGTTAGCCATCAGTATCTTTTCTTTGGTGAGATATCTGTTCAAGACTTTTGTCCATGTTTTAAATTGGACATATACCTTTTCTTACTATATAAGTTTGAGAGTTTTTTTATATTTTGGATAGTAATCATTTATCAGATATCTTTTGCAAATATATTCTCCCAGTCTGTGGCTTGTCTTTTCATTCTCTTGAGGCTCATGCTTCTACATATGAAAAATAGTGGGTTTTTTTTTCATGTTCATTTACTTCCTGGTTCCTGAGCAGCAGCCAACAAAGTTGAGGTGATATGAAAAGAACATTATGTTCTGGTATCCATGAAGTATGCATATCCCAAGATACACAGTTTATTTCTTGTCCATTTTCAGCTGCGGTATGCCATATATCTCACCACTAACAGCTTATACAGATGGATCAAGGAATGGAATATGTGGCCTCTGGGATGGAGGTTACCCCTAGGGATTTCTGTTATATATTCCTTAGAACTTCAGGATGTTATTGCTCTTGGAAGTTTCAGATTTCAAATTTGTGTAAATGTATTGTCTACAGGACCATCCCTGTTTCAAGGGCTACTTATCAATAAAATAAATTAATTCCTCTAGTACACAGTGATCACCCCCAACTTCCCTCCCCTGCCAGCCTGGTTGCCCCTAACTGCCCTCCCCTGCAGGCCTGGTTGCCCCCAACTGCCCTCCCCTGCTGGCCATCTTGTGGCTGTGGGTGCCACCATCTTTGAGGGCATGGTTGCCCCCAACTGCCCTCCCCTGCTGGCCATCTTGTGGCTGTGGGTGCCACCATCTTTGAGGGCACCAACTGCCCTCCCCTGCTGGCCATCTTGTGGCTGTGGGTGCTGCCATCTTTGAGGGTGTGGCAGTCAATTAGCATATTCCCTCCTTATGGGCTGTGGGCACCGCCATCTTTGTGACAGTGTGAGGGTCAATTAGCATATTCCCTTTTTATTAGATAGGATAATTTGGGGTTAAATTTTGCCAAATGGTTTTTCTGCATCTTTTGAGATGATCATATGGGGATTCTCTTTTAACGTGATAATATGGTGAGTTACATTGACTTTTAAATGTTAAACCAACCTTATACTCTGGAATAAATTCCATTTGTTCATGTTTCATTTTTCTTTCTATATATTTCTTGGTTTAATTTGCTAAAATTTTGTTTAAGATTATTGCCCCCATATTTTTAAAGGATATGGACCTGCCTTTTCTTTTCTTTTTAATATATTTTATTGATTTTTTTACAGAGAGGAAGGGAGAGGAATAGAAAGTTAGAAACATCGATGAGAGAGAAACATCGATCAGCTGCCTCCTGCACACCCCCTGCTGGTGATGTGCCCTCAACCAAGGTACATGCCCTTGACCGGAATCAAACCTGGGACCCTTCACTCCGCAGGCTGACGCTCTATCCACTGAGCCAAACCGGTTAGGGCCCTTTTCTTTTCTTTTAATGTCTTTGTCTGGTTTTGTATCAGGAGGATGATGAGCTCATGAAATGAATAGGGAATTGTTTGTTTCTCTTCTACTTTCTGAATGAGTTTTTACAGGATTGTTAATATTTATTTTATAAATGTTTGATAAAATATATCTGTGAAGCTATTTGTACTTGGTGTTTTCTTTGTGGAAATATTTTAAATTATGAATTTAATTTCTTTAATTGCTATGAAGTCTCTTCAACTTTTCTATTATTTTTATATCAGTTTGGTAATTTATGCATTTCAAGAAAAGCTTCCATTTAATTTACATTGCCAAATCTAAGGGGAATAAATTTATTCATAATATTTTCTTAACCTTTTAATGTCTATAGGGTTTTTAATAAGGTTCACTCTTTTATTCCTGATATTGGTGATTTGAGCTTCCTCTACTTTTATCTTGAGCAGTGTAGAACTCGTGTTATCCATAGCAGGCTTTTAGGAATGTAAAAAATATTATACCATGCCCCAGGAGAGGCTGTCACCATGGATTAGGCTGCTCCCTTTGGTCAAGGGCAATGTTCACTTAGGGACATAGCTGTTAGCAGTTAACATTACCAGCAACTGGTGGATGGGTACATGAGCCTAGAAGAGATCTTAGCAGAGAATGGCATTATCCACTTTGGAAGAAAAAACACATTTTGAGTGTGAGATAAAATTTGAGCAAAAGCAGGGTGTTGAATAGCAAGAGATCAGCAGAGGTAATATGGAATTTGGCTTGGTGAGGACCAGGGGCAGAGAAAGGTCCCTAAATAGTACCCACAATTTGGCTTCCCTTAGTTTCTAGGGGCCTAGGAAAGCCATAATGTAATCCTAGAAACAGTGATGACTGCCCAACTAACTATATGTACTTTACATTCTAATTATCTCATGCTGATGAGCACCTAGACTAATGAAAATGGATACTCAATTTACTTAATAAATATAGAATAAAATATTTTAAAGCACAAGTCTCTGGTGAAAATTAATAAAGGAAGCCTTTATGGTAAAAAGTTGGAAGCTACTGGCCTGGAGCCTCAGGTGAAAGAATTTTGGTTTAAAATCAGCACTAGGAATATACCTCTAGGTTCCTGACTGAGAAAGTAATTATAATTTATTCTTAAATCTTAAGTCCAGAGTTTCAAATTTAACTCTGGCAATGTAAATTTGTTATTGTGTACTGTAGACAAGTTTGAAGCAAAGCCTTCTCTCTTAAAAGAATACAAACATTTTCATAGCTTTTTAAATTGATTATGCACATGCAATTGTTTTTATCATTCACAGATCATCCAGAAGTGAATGAGATCCATGAATGTAATGTCTTAATCATCCCGCAGAATTCCAACCACCATTCCCACTGGAGATGTGCAGGTCTTTCTTTCTCCTGGTGTTTGCTGGGAACAGAGTCCACTTCTGGTATTTATAAGGTGTCCCTCCTTGCCTCTTTAATTATTCAAAATTCCTACCCTGCTTGCCTTCAGAATCTCTTCCCAAGAATATATCTGAAAAAAGAACAAATGCTGGTTAACAAAAGGGTTATCCATCTCTTCCAGGTTGATTTGAACTTTTATTAGGAATCAAAACTCTAAACTATGAGAAAAATGCAATTTTAATTAGTTGGTGAATATAATATCTTACAGATGCTGACAAATCTAAATCCCAACTGCCCCAAAGCAGCCCTCTGCATCTCCTTTGCCTACTGGCTACTCCCCTTGGCTGAGCTGCCTTCAGAATTGCCACATAGAATAAGCATCAACTTGACATCTTCTCCCTCCCACATCCCAATTTCCTCCTTCATTCCTCATTTCTGCTCATACCCCATCCAACTAGTTTCACATCTCCTTGTCATCTTTGGCTTCCCCCAGCCATGATTGTCCTACCATGACCTCATGCAGTAATTTTTCTATTCTGTTTCATGCCACATCCCCGGAGCACACGCCCATCACCAAGATCCAGAGGCTAAACAAGCTTCCTGACCTCCTTTCTTAAAGGATTTTGTTCCTTAGTCCCTGAAGCATGGTGACAAAACATTAATTTTCAAAATCATGCCACTCCCATGCTCTAAATTCTTTAATGAGGTATATTTCCATACAGTCCTCAATGTTCTGGCCCCAACCCACTTTCCAATCTTGTCTTATCTTCTTTCCCTCTATACAGCCCACTGGTTTTGTCTACCTGCTAAACAGGTGGTAGAATTGCCTGTCTTTGGCCTTCCTTTTACAATAGTTCCTCATCCCATTGGAGAGGAGGGCTCCACTCTTCGCTTGTAAAACATTTCCCCATGTTTTCAACCTTTAGATTATCTCTTCTCTTCTCTATGACTTCTCTGGAATAGAGATATCTTTTTCTCCTCTAAGCATCTAGAAGTCCAATGTTCTCTCTAGTTAGTATTTAAGCATGTACTGCCTTATAGTATTGGTTCCATTTTCTTAGTGTACAGGGTTAAAAGTATGTTAGACATAGCTATGACCCTTCAACTGAAAGTGGATCCCAGGCTTTTCTTCTGTGGAAAACACAACAGAAGCTGAGAGAAGGGGGGAAAGCTCTACCTAACAAAGGGCTTGTGGGCCAGCAGGGTAGGCTGAAAAGTCTAGGACAGTGGTTGGCATACCGTGACTCGCGAGCCAAATGCGGCTCTTTGGCTCCTTGAGTGTGGCTCTTCCACAAAATACCACGTGCGGGCGCGCACGGACAGTGCGACTGAAACTTCGTGGCCCATGCGCAGAAGTCGGTTTCGGCCTGGGCGAGTCTATTTTGAAGAAGTGGTGTTAGAAGAAGTGGTGTTAGAAGAAGTCGGGGGTGTCGGTGGGTCGGGCAATGGGAGACGTGGCACAGGCGGGCCGGGCCGCAGGATACGCAGCGCGGGGGACGGGTGATTCATGCACGAGTTGTGTGAGCCAGTCAGCCAGCTGTCTCATTGTGCAGTGGTTAGTGCTAGTGGCGTCCGCAAATCACGCGCGGGTGACAAAAGATAGACGAAACAAGTATATAAGACGAGTGTGGATGGGAGAGTTGGAAGGGGTCGACCTCAGCGAACATACCTCAATCAGATTGAGGACGTTTTTAGCAAAGGCCAGCTTAGGAGTACCCTAATGAAGTTAATAACAATGTACCTACCTATATAGTTTAAGTTTAAAAAATTTGGCTCTCAAAAGAAATTTCAGTCGTTGTACTGTTGATATTTGGCTCTGTTGACTAATGAGTTTGCCGACCACTGGTCTAGGAGAAAGGGGAGGGGAGGGGTACAAGAGAACCAGACTGAGGGCAGGTGAAGTGGTTGATCTGAGACATTTGGAGAGAGGGAAAAAAGTGTCTGAGGGAGAGTTTTTACAACAGAGTAAGTCTTGCTGTGCGCAATGGGGCAACAAGTTCTCCTTCCACCTCCTCACGAAGGCTTCAGTGGAGACTTGCATTGTTTAACAGATGTTTTCTTATTAAGTTAGATTCTGTTTCTTTTTTTATGTACTGTGTACCGATTGTTCGTGTCCCCTCCAAATCCATATGTTGAAGCCCTAAAGCTTAAGAGTGATGGTATTTGGAGATGGAGTCCTTGGGAAGTAATTACGCTTAGATGAAGTTATGAGGGTGGGGTACCCATGACATTAGTGGTTTTATAAGAAGAGGAAAAGCCAGAGATCGCCGGTTCTCTTCCACATGAGGAAACAGTGAGAAAACCACTGTTTATACACCAGGAAAATGGCCTTTACCAGGAACTGAATCAGCCAGCACTTTGATCTTGGGACTTCCCAGTCTCTAGAACTGTGAGAAATAAGTATCTGTTGTCTAAGCCACCCAGTGTCTGGTATTTTGTTATGGCAACATGAACAGACCAATATAATGTGACATTGTGTTGTGATAGGCTGTCAGATGGGGACAAGGAGGCCTAACTCTGTACACACACACACACACACACACACACACACGTATTATCATATAGTTTGTAAGTTCTTTTGGAAGAATAACTTTTACTTCTCAGTATCCATGCAATGCCAAGCAGTACTGTTTGTCTTTGGTATTCCTGAACCTTTGTGTCCCTCTTCACCCAATTCCAGTATACCAGTCATGGCCTCCAGCGGGTCTCCCAGTGAGGGCCATGTGTGCTAGTGACTATGCAAGGACATCCATTGGGGTTTGGGAAGAGAACAAAATGGAAAAACAACAACAAAACAACACCCAGACACATGTGCACATACACATATGCACACACAAATCCATTCTTTATATTTTTTGTTTGTTTTATAATGTACATGAAAAGTAGAATTGGCATATAGTAAGAACTATATGGCAATTACAGTATTAGAATTTAGATATCCTTTGAGAGGGTCTAGTTCAGTATTTCCTAGATAAACTTCAAAGAGGTGGTCACTTTATTTTTTAAAATATATTTTTATTGATTTCAGAGATGAGGGGAGAGGGAGAGATAGAAACATCAATGATGAGAAAGAATCATTGATTGGCTGCCTCCTCCATGCCCTCTACTGGAGATTGGGCCTGCAACCCCAGCATTTCCCCTTGACCAGAATCAAACCTGGGACCCTTCAGTCCATGGGCTGATGCTCTATCCAATGAGACAAACCAGCTAGGGCTAGTCACTTTAGAAATACAGATTTCTAAGCCCCACCTTAGACCTGCTGAATCAGCATAGGGTAAAGTAGGGACAAGACTCTGAAGTTTAACAAGCTCCCAGTTCACCCTGAAGCAATGCACCCATGGGTCTGCTGTCCACTGACATCTAACCCACTCGTTTTGCTGAAGAGGAAAGTGACTCTTAAAGAAGTAAATGACTTGCCAAGGACACAGCCAATTAGTAGCAAAGCCTCAACCAGGACCCACATCTCAGCCTTTGAATCCCATGCTTGTTCTATCCCCCGTATAATGTGCTTGCTTTTCAAGCTACGGGCATCGTTTTCAAGTTTCCCAGACTCTCCCTTCTTCCAGTCTATCACTCTGGACACTTCCCAGGGGTTTATTATCTGCGGAAAGACATCCAGGATGATGTCATATTGTTGCCTGCACAATCATGCAGAAATTGAGAAAGTTCAAGCTACGCCATGTGATGCTGCATAAGTGGCTTAATTTCCAGATGGAACTCACAGGGGGCAATATTTCAGCTCACTAAGTCATGTCGATTGAAAAATACAAAAGCTTTTGAGCTTTTGTAGATGTAAGAAAATCAAATGAAGGACTGCTAACATCCTCTTGCCAGCTTAGGTGAGTGGATGCGTGGTGGCCCTAGCACATAAAGAGAGAACTTAGGGGAAGAAACAGGTTTGGGAATTTGCTGATTCATTAGTTAACTTTTTGTGGAATAAATTACCTCAAAATTTAGCAGCTTCAACCCTGACATATTTTTTACCTCCTAGTGTCTGTGGATCACCAATCAGGCCCTGCTCAGCGAGGTGCCTTGGGCTCAGCATTCTCACAGATGTAATCAAGGTGTTGCAGTCCAAGCTGAAGACTTGCAAGCTCACTCCTGTGGTTGTTAGCAGAACCTAGTTCTCCCAGGGCTGTTGGACTGAGAGCCTTAGGTCCTCACTGGCTGTTGGCCTGAAACCTCCCTCAGTTCCTAGCCACAGGACCTCTCCATTGGGGCAGCTCAGAATATGGCAGCTGGCTTCCAGCAGTGTGAGCAAGAGGAGAGTAAGAAAGGGCAAGCAAGATGGAATCTAGACTTTTTGTAACTTGATATCAGGAGTGATACCCCATCACCTCTGCTATACTCTATCTGCTAGGAGTGAGTCACTAGGCCCAGCCCACACCCAAAGTGAAGGGATAACTCAAGGGCGTGAGTACCAAGAGGTGGGGACCAGTGATCATTGCAGGCCATCTTGGAGGCTGCCAACTGTGGGAGGACTAGGTGGGGACACTCGGCAGGAATTTGGACATCTGCATTTGAAGCTTTAGGGAGATATCTACTGGAGATACAGATCTGGGAGTTAGCCCTTTATGAGTAGGAGATGAAATCATGGGAACAGATAGAGTCAGCCAGAAAGAACATTTTAAAAAGTTATCCACTAATTACTAACTTCTAGAGAAACTTCATATTGATATTAAAACACAAACAAAAATATACTAACCAAAGCCATTTGTTACTCCTAACTTAAGACTTTCAGATTGGCCATGAAAATTTGGGTTAGTGCACGTGGCATCTTCTGGTACAATGGGAATATTATTAAGATTCTGAGAACAAGCTCATTCTCCACAAAAATTCCTTAAAAGAAGTGACTAATTGAAACCTGGAACATCTCCTGATGAAGAAAAATAAAGTCTAATTTGTCCTCCATCAGTTTTGAATTGCGGATCTGGTGGATCTCTCAGTGTTTCCAACAAGTTTTGGGTGATGGATATTATAAATATTCATACAATATGATTGATTGTAGTCATTTAAAGGCCTGTTCCCACGGGCCCACAATACTCATCCCCTTCATAAACACCAGGCCCAGGGTGTGTCACAGAAACCTTGGAGAGCGAGAAGTATGTCACAGTCACCACTGGTCCATGATCTTTCCTCCCACTGTGCTTTGCTTTGTGCTCATCGCTTCAGCCTGGAATGTTCTCCCCAGACTGTTCTGTGCAGCCAAATCCTACCCTCCCTTCAAGGCTCAAATCCCTTCTCTTCCATTAAGTCTTCCTAACTGGACCAGCCCACCCCACCTCTCTCCTCTCTGGACTCCTGTCATGGTGCCACCCATTTGGGGGACTAACTCCCAGCCATTTTCCATCCTTTCCTTTGTCTTACTCATCAGGGGTTGACAAAGTATGGTCCATGTGGCTAATCTGACCCCACTGCCGGTTTTTATATGGCCTGCAGGCTAAGAATGGTTATTACATTTTTAAATTGTCGGGGGAAAAAAAACCTCAAAAGAAGAACAGCATTTGTTACATGTGAAAATTATATGAAATTTCAATTCAACATCCATAGATAAAGTTTTATTTTGTCAATAAAACACTTGTGGAAATTTTCTTTCTTTGGCTTCTGGCCCCACAAAGCCAAAAATATTGATTATTTGTCATTTTATAGAAAGTTTGCTGACCTCTGCTATACACACTTGCTTTCTCCCTCCGTGAGGACACAATGCTGACACATTCTGATAGCTTCTGCAGGGTCTACCAGAGTCTGGAGCACAGAGCTGGTGTTTGTTGAATGCTGTTGAATGGAGCTGAGAGAAAATGTGTTTTTAATTTGTGATGGATACAATGTTATGTCCTTTCTTGCTGTCCAGGCCTTCTCTTTATTCCCCTCTGCTGCTGGGCTGGTATCTGTTATGTCTGGTAGAAAAAAAAATGACAGGGAATACCAGGGTGGGTCCCAGAACTCATGGAAAACACAAATGAAATAAAGTCTGGGAACCAGAACTTTTGTTTTGGGTGGGGAGGATCTGTTTGCTTTTGGGGATTGAGGTAATGAAAGTTATTTCAATAACATAATTCAACGGTTGTGCATGCTTTCTGCCAGAAGAATGGCTAGGCGAACCTCACTCAGGAACCCCATCTGCAAAATGTGAAGGGTAAACACTGAAATGTTGAGCAAATTCTCCCTCAGCAGAGCGCAAAACTATGCACACACCTAGGTTAGACTATGTGAGATGCGCAATATGGACACAGACTAGATGGGGATGTGACTGGAAAACCGAGGCAGAGAGGCAGGGACATTGACCTCAGCAGCTGTCATGATCCCTTCATGTCCCTGTGACTTTGTGACGGCCTCACAGAATACATGGAGCTTGCAAATAGGATGTGGTGTAGTTTCACATAGCAAGGAAGCTCAAGAGATGAATTTGTAGCTTCCAAGAACACACCAGAGAAGTGCTATAGATACTGGGTCCAATCTATATCAACCCAATCTTGCCTGAGATTTTTGTGGCAGATGGATGAGGTAGCTGTGATGAAATGAAGAGTGCCCTTGACTTGTATCAAAGGCATGGTTTTGAATCCAGCCCTGCCTCTAGTACTAGTTTTATGAATTGGAGCAAGTTTCTTAACTTTTCTGAATGTGCGTTTATTCATCTATAAAATTGAGGCAGAAGTATTTTCCTTTGTAAGTTTGTATTAGTTATCTATTCATGTACAACAGACTACCCTAATGATTAAGTGGCTTAAAATTACCATAATATATTTATTCTGTGGGTTTACAGGGCAATGCTTGAATCTTGAGATGGTGTAGTGGACATCTGGACATTTTTTTTGTGTGTGTATCTGACAAGCATCTATTCCCCAATTTTTGGCAACAGTGTTTTGGTCGTCCTTTATGGAGCAACTCCTTTCCTCTAGCATGCCTTCTTGTTGGGACATCCATCAGGCTTCTCCATCTTCCCCTGGCCAGAACTGTGGGCCAATTGGACCCTAGCCTTTGACTGTGAACCCTGAGAAGTGTGGCAGAAGGACCAAAATGGTTGGAATGGATTCACTCAAACAGTACCACACTGAAGAGATTCTCCATTTGTTTCTGCTGCTTCTACTCAGAACTGAGCTACTCTCCATTTGTCACAAAGTCAGGTTCAATGAGTCATCTTATGACCTGATAATACTTTAAGCAATTTTTAAAGACTTAAATTGTCCAGACTTAGTTTTCCTGCTTGTAGACAGAACCCTTGCTGACAGAGACATCTATTTAGGAGATATAAAGTGATGAGAATGGTCTGGAAGCTAAAATGTCAGAAGATTCCAGTTGATCAAACAACAAAAATTTAACTAGTTATGTTTTATATAACAGTTTTTAGGACACTGTACAAGTTTCCTTGAATAAGAAATGTAACCTTGTCCTTAAGGATCCATAATCCAGCTAGGGGAGAATAAGTACAATCACTACAGAAAAAAAATATATTTCACTATAACAATATAATAAATATCCCAATTGTCAGTACCTAACAGTGCTTGGCACATAGGAAGCATACTATCTACACTAATAAAAGAGAAAGATGCAAATTGACCATACCTTCATGATGCCCACCAGCCAATCAGGGGTGAGTATGAAAATTAACCTTATTGCCTCTGTGGAGACTGACAGCAGGGAGGAGGCAGCTCCCAGCACTGCATGGCCTGCTTGGCCATCACCACGGCGATCAGGGAGCAGGCAAGCACTGCCCACAGGCAGCTCCCAGCACAGCCTGCTTGGCCATCACCTCAGCGACCAGGGAGCAGGCAAGTGCGGCTGCAGGCAGCACCCAGCATGGCCTGCTTGGCAGTTGCTGCAGTGTGGAGCAGGCAGGCCCTGCAGAGAGCAGAGAACCACGGGGGGCGGGCCTAAGCCATCAGTAGGACATCCCCTGAGGGCTTCCGGATTGGAGAGGGTGCAGGTCAGGCTGGGACACACACACACACACACACACACACACACACCCCATGCACGAATTTCGTGCACTGGGCCTCTAGTAATTACATATTACAACTAATACACTATTAAATGAGTGATTCAGTTAATTAGTGCAATAAGGTCTGAATAAGAGAGAGCATATGAGCTAAAATTCCTCATGAACAAGGAGGAATTTGAGCAGATGCTCTTAGAATGGATCAAATTCTTTGAAATGGAGAGGAAGGATAAAGGCATTCTAGCCTATTAACTTATTTTGCAAACAGAGTTATAAACTGTGGTAAGTATGAAGAGAGGTGGCTTCTGAATCATCTGGCATAAGAAAATCTTATTGCAAAGACATGGATTTTCTTTATTTGTTACTGAACTTTGTTACTGGAAGCACACTGCTCTAATATATGTTGATTGCCTAGATAATGGGAATATTTCTTGTGTATTTAAAAATGCATTTCCCTTCAGTAATCAGGTTTTTGCACCCTTACCCTGCAGATTTTTTATCATTATAATTAATGGTGGAAGTCATGAGACTTATTGCCCAAAGAAAGGAGGATATGGGCTAGAGCAGTGGTCACCAACCTTTTGGACCTCATGGACCACCACTGGTCTGCGGACCACTGGTTGGCAACCGTTGAGCTAGAGCTCCCATGCCATATAAAGAAGATGCAGAAAGTCTTTCCCCTACTAGAGGAAGAGGCCAAGGAGAAAAGAGGAGAAGATGGGGACAAAGAGCAGAAGCAAATGTTTAATCTAAATTTCCCCCTTAGAGTGAAATCCTGGAAGGTAGTTTAGGGTTGAGGTAGGAATCATAGAAATATCCAGAAATGCTGGAATGGGGGCCTTGCAAGGCACCAATATATGCTCTTTGCTTAGTGGGAAAAGCCTGAGAAAAGTTGTGTTCAGTTGCTGCTGTCCAACATGACACTGAGTGGGAGTTCCTCAGAGAGAGTAGAGAGTGTCTCCCATGTTAGTGGAGTGTAGGGAAAGCAGGCAGGGTTCCATCAGCCCTGCTTCTCCTGAGTCACGGTCCCTCTGCTCAGACCCTTTTCCCAACCTGAACAACCCCCTTACCTCTCCCTGCCCAGGGAGCTTTTAGAAATGCCCTAGTGAAGGTTCCACTCCAGAAATCAGAACCATCGGGAGTTGGGTCCTGGTGTCAGACTTTTTTAAAGCTCGTAGGTCATTCTACTGTATAGCCATGGCTGAGAACCACTACCCTAAGTCTAGTCTAATCATGTGTTTGAAGTTAAGTTAAACATCACTTCCTCATGGAAGCTTTCCCTGATAGCCCCCAACATAAGTCAAATCCCCTTTTTATATGTCCTCCAAGCAAACGCCCAGTACTTCTCCCTCTTGGCATTTAACAATTGGGCCATTATTTATTTCAAGTAGACTGCCTGGAGAGAAACATTCTGCCTTGCTCTGCAAGGAGCTTGTTTCAACCATGCACCAACTGCTACACAGTGCTCAGCAAATAACTTCTTGAATGAATGATCAGCCTTGACTCAGCCAAGGGTGTGTGATCAAGGCTCCAATTTATGACTCTGCTAAGAGCATTTTAAACCTTAAACTAGACCCCATGTACTTATAGAACTATGGTTTGAAATGGGCTCATGGATTTGCAATTTGGTTTCTTCTCCACCTTCATGTGTCACAACAGATCAGCAGGCTCATTCATCATCACCATTACAACCTGTGTGGTCAACATTATTATTATTATTATTCCCATCTTGCAATTGGAAAAATGTTAAATAACTTGCCCAGGTGCCTATACCCTATTATCTAGGCACAAACTATTGCAAATGAGGAAAAAACCCCTTCAACAGGCTTCCTGTTTGTGCTGAGCTGTGATTTCTGGCTTGGCAGCTGGTGGCGGCTGATATATGGGGATTTTCTGGGGGTCTCCAGTTCCAGCGGCCAAGGCCCAGGGTGCGATGTCCTGACCTCCTAAATCGTTATAGGGTGCAGAGAACACCGGGCCTTAAACATATAAAGATGCCATTGCCATAAATACTATATTCTCCAAAGTCACAGTGCTTTGCTTGTCCTGGACAGGCAGCTGAGTGTGTGTGTGTGTGTGTGTGTGTGTGTGTGTGTGCTCTCGCGGTTTGGGGCAGGTGAAATAGGGTCATCCAGGAGAAGCCCAGTCTTAGCTTTGGGCTGGGCAAGAGGACCATCTCATCACAGCCCCTACCCCAAATCCCAGGTTTCAACATGCACAGGCCTATGGGGCAGAATCACACTGAGGCTACTGGAGTATCCTGAATCCAGCCTGGCTGGCTTGAACCAAGCCTCAGAAGAGCTGTGCCTGGGCCCCCCTCCCCGACCCCCGCCTGCACATCAGTCCCTGCCAAGGCCCACGACCCTTCGGGCTCCTGGCCTCAGCGCAGGCGCCGCTCCGGCTCCGTTCCCTGCCCAAGAGGCGCTGTAAAGAGGCACAGGCAGCGAGGACAGGTCTCATCTCGCGCCGGGGCCGCCTAGGCCTCCAGGGCCGCTGTCTCCAGCGCGCGTTCTTGGTGCAGGTGGCACAGCTCTCCGCGCGGGCCGGGGTTCCCAGATCACGAGAGAGACTCATCTTGGGTCTTGACCTCACAGCCGCAGAGCGGGCTCCACCGCTGCTCCACTTCTTCCCATTCCTTCAACTTCTCAGCCTTAAACGAACAATCCCAGGCCGGGCAGGACCCGATCACCTCAGCCTCCTCTCACTGCACTAATCCCGCGAGCGAGGGAGGCCCCTGCGCCGAGGCGGTGGCTGGCAAAGGGGAGTGGAAAGGGAGGATGGATGGGGCCGAGGGGTGGGGTGGTGATGAGGGGGATGTAGGAGGGGGTGTCATTTTCTTTTTCTTTCTTTTTTTAAAAAAAGTATTTCTCTCGCGAGAAACCGCTGCGCAGACGATACTTGAAGAGGTGGGGAAAGGAGGGGGCGCGGGAGCCGCGGCAGAGACTGTGGGTGCCACGGGCGGACAGGCGGCCACAGCTGGAACAGCTGCGGGCGGAGCGGGGCAGCGGCTGCTGCGGCCAGGACCGAGGGACAGCCGCCGCCTCCTCGGGAGCCGGAGCCGCCGTTTTCCCAGTGGGTGCAGCCGGGGTCCCGGCAGGGGTCGGGCGGCTACCGGGGCTGGAGGGGCGGCCACCGGGGCTGGAGCTCCAGCCACCGAGGCTTTTGCGTTGGCGCCGCGGCGAGGACGGGGATGGGGGTGAGGGGCTGTCCCAGGACGTCCACAGCTGGTGCTGGCCCCCTTCTGCCTGACAGCTTCCCGGCCCGGGTCTCCCGGTGCCCGGCTCCGAGTCAGATGCTCGGGGGGCGGTGGCAGCGCCCGCAGCCGGCCTCGGACGGCGCGGCGGGCTTCTAGCCCCGCGGCTTGGCGGAGGGGACAGGCTGGGGAGCTGGGCGTTCCGAGCGCGCGACGCGCGCAATCCGTGCCATGAAAAAAGAAACCCAGCGAACTGGCCCCCGGGCGCAGGGACCTCTCCGGACCTGGGTACTTTGCGGCGCGCTTTCCAGGCGGCGCCCGGGAGGCCGTGGGGTTGGCCGGAGCCACTCCTGCCGGGGGCCTGGGCTTTTCAGCCAGCTGTGGACCAAACGGTCCTCACTTACCCAAAATAAGTGCGCCACGCGCAGGCGGCGCGCGGGCTGGGCTGGGGAATGGGGACCGCGAAGCTGCAGCATCCCGATGCCCTGAATGACTCCCCGCCCGGGCGATTTGTCTGTTGCAGCTGGCACGGGCCGCCCGAAGTGGGAGCAGCGCCTGGAGAAGGCGGGAGGAGCCCGGCCCCGCGGACGGGCGGCGGGAGAGCGGGACCCCGGCGGCGCGGCGCGCGTGAGGGCGCAGCGGCGGCCGCGGAGCAGCCCCGGGCGCGGCGAGAGGCGGCGGGAGCCGGCGGCCGCTCGACACCATGCGGCGAGGGGGGCTGCTGGAGGTCGCCCTGGGATTTACCGTGCTCTTAGCGTCCTACACGAGCCACGGGGCGGACACCAATGTGGCAGCTGGGAACGCGAAGGAAACCCGAGCCAGCCGGGCCAAGAGAAGAGGCGGCGGCGGACACGACGCGCTGAAAGGGTAAGGCAACGGGGCAGCTCCTCCGGGGTGGGTCTCCCCTCCCTCTCCTCCAGAGAAACTGAGGGGATGGACTCCCGACCGGGGAAGTGTCCCTCACAAGACCTCCTGGGGGCACCTTAGAAGTGCAAGGGTTACCCGGTCCTCTACGCATTCGAGGATAAACCACTCCAAGGATTCCTGCCCCAGAGGCGAGGTCATGGTTAAAAGGAATCCTGGGCCATTGTCGAGGCCGATTTTGGGAGGCCAGAAGGGTTCTTTGAGGAAGAAGGGGAGGAGCTGCGACTGAGAGTAGAGAAGTCCATTCCTTTCCCTTCATACCAATCCGCTTGGGTTTAGGGGAAAGTACTTTCCTGTGGGCATCTTTGCAGATGCTCCATTTGTAAGGGAGCACGGGCAGGGAGGGATTCCAGGGACAGGAGGAGAAGACACACAATGAGTGGTCAGCGTCCTCTAAGTCGTGCTATTAAAATTAGGGAGTGAGTTTTCTGAGTAGCAGTGCTCTTCAGAGGTCTACGCTGGAAGCACAGCAGGGCAAGAGTTTCTGAGAGCTTGTTTCTGGGTTGTAAGGAGTTCTCATTTCACCGGGGCACTAACGCTGCTGTGGCCCAGCCTTAAAGGGTGTTTTAAACCAGTGGTGTATGTGTTGGGTGCATGCAGCTGGGCACTTCACCAGCTTCCTATGCCCCTGTTACAGAAACTGTTTCAGCAGGAACTATTTAAATTAGGCAGCTCGACTGTATAGGGAATACACTTCTTTTAAAATTGTTCAGATTGAGAAAGAAATTCCTTTCTGCGGTTAACTTCAAGCCTCCATAGGAGCAGCAGGATGGACTGTAAATGACCCATTTTATCTCCTGGGAGGAGCCTATTAAGTGAACCCAGACGGGAAATACTCAGAGGCTTTCCATGAAGTGCTTATGATTCTCATTGTTGCTCTTTTTTTTGAATAGTTCTGTAGCTTGATTATAGGGCCCTGAGTGACCAAGTGATGTTGTCTCTGGGATATGTGGCTGAACAGTTCACTTATTATTTCTTGTTATGGGCTGTTTTAATTATATCTGTAGTGACATTTGTGTTTGTGTGGCCCAGGTAGGGAATAAAAAGTGCACTAAACTGACAGATGGGTTTTTGAATCCTGATCTGGACTGGGGACACGATGACTGTCAGAGCCACGCACTTAGACTGTGGTAAAACATGTGTGGTTTCCCGACCCCAGGAAATAGTTACGATTAATTTAGTTCCGTCTTGGTCTGTGTGGGATTCCGCCAGTGCTGGAAAGACAGTTTGCCTACCAGGTGAAGCCGGATCCTCATCAGGCAGCAGGCACTGATTGCTCTGTGTGTGAGGCCCATTGCAAGTTCAATAGATGGACCGAAACTCTGACTTTTCATATGTTCTCAAAACGACCTAATTTTTCCAGCATTTTTCCTTCAAAAATATTTCTGCTATGTAATCTTACCTTGATATCTAAGCTTGATGCCATGGTTCCGAGAGAGAGAGAGAGAGAGAGAGAGAGAGAGGAAGTGGGGTTTAATTCTGTGGATGAAAGTCTGCAGGAAGACATTAGGCCCGGCCAGACAGACATTTGTCTCATCTCTATGTGCTGTCACCAACCAGGGTGTTTCCTGGGGAGGCACAGACTCAGTGTGGAAACAGAAACTACTCCGTGTGGAAACAGAAACTAAGCTCTGCTGCTTCACAGGATGTCCACACTTTCCCTCACACCAGCGCTTCCTTCTGTTGGGTTTTACGTGTTTATGACTAGAGAGAGACAACCCTCTCTGTTCCTCGTAGGATTTGCTCCCTAACACAGATGTTACCGTAGTGCAAACTATTTATAAAGCCTTCCTATAAACATGATATTAAATAGAACAGCAATTATGGCTATTCCTAATTCTCATGTTACCTTTAAGATTTTACATATAGACATGTTTTAAAAATAATTAAAATTAACCTTTATAGTATAAATATTATATGTTTGTATGATATGATATAATATAATAATGAACCTTTATAATATAAGGGGTTTTATTGTTATTCTCATGTTATCTATTTGGGGAGGTAAAAATGATAATTTAAAAAGATATACAGTTAAAAGTATTGTTTTACTTAGTACTCAGAGACCATTTTCTTGGGCATTTAAAAAAATTATAGGCATATACATATACATATACAAATACATGTACACATGAATATATATGTATATATACACACATATAGGTGTGTCCTTTTTTTTTTTTTAAAAAAGTTCTTTATTGTTGGAAGTATTACAATATGTCTCCCTTTCCCCCCATTGGTATGTGTTCTTTTTAATTCATGTACATACTGTATTGAACCTTGCTCACTTTCATATGTTAGTGCATCCATCTATAAACTTATATGGATCTACCTCATGCATTCTCTTGGCATATAGAATTCCATAATGTGGCTGGTACAGTTCCCTAATGATAGCTCTTTAGACTATATCATTTTTGTGTGCAATTACCAACATTCTTCTACATACCTACGTGTGTACGTGTGCAAATTTATATGTGGTGTAAATGAATAAAAATAGAATTGCTGGGTCAAAAGTTTTCCGATTCATTTTAAACAAATGCCAGTTCTGATGTTAAATTTGAATAGCATTTAAATGTATTCTCTCTGCTCACTGCTATTACAGTCTCCCATGAATAAGTCTTTGAACCATGCCCTGCTGCATAAGTCATCAGGGAAAGCAGTTGTGTGTTACATTTTTCCAGTTATTGCTTAAAATTCTATTTTTGCTAGTTAAAATAGTACCAGCTTTAAAACTAACCTCTTTGACTAAAGTAAAACCTGTTTACCATTTTAATGGAAATGCACCATTTATGAAGTGAAAGTGATTTGTAACCCCTGAGTCTGCCTGATGCCCAGTTGGTGGCAGCAACTTTCAGCACCTCGCTAATATTTCCTCTAGTTAAAAGGCACTTTAAGCTCATCAGTGTCGGTGTGCGCTGGCCTAATCTCTCTTACAAACACTGCCTTCTTGTCTTTCCCTGAGGTGACAGGTGGCTACAGGATTCGCCTTCATGTTCTTGGTACGTATATGTATTCGTATCCTGTCAGCTGCCTCACTTCACAGGCTAGGGACTGCCTAGCTTTACCATCTGGGTGTATAGTCTTAGCTTGTCTTCTTCTCCTCCCATCCTGTTGCAGGTGTTTTTTTTTTCTTCCCACTGGGCAGCAGAAGTTGTTCCACAGTGGAAATTTAAGCATCCTCAAGTTCCTTCCCAGTTTTTGCTGTGTTTTCTTAGAGTAAATCGCCAATTTCTGTCTTTACAGGAATATTTTTAAATGGAGTGAGTGTGGTCTGCATTTACTCTGCAAAAATTACATTTTTCTCGATTTTGAAATGAGAATTTTGCAAGTTTCAAAAGTGTTTTCAAATAATAAGTGTATAGTAGTTTTCTTTTGTTTGGCCATTGTTAATTTGTGTGAAATGAGTTTATGAGAAATAATAAAATTCTAGCTTTGTTGTTGAAATTTCAGTCCATCACATTTTTTTCTCAGCCAAATTCTTAACTTGTGTGATTAGGCAAAAAGTGTGGGGGACAATCCAATAAAAAAAAAAACCACCAAATGCACAACTTTACTTGACTAGGAGTAGTTATGCGCTATTTATTTATGATTGCCTTATTGCTTTAGCTCCCAAATAAGGAAATATTACAGTTTCCTGTCAAAGGGGAAAAAGAAATCTTTAGAGTGGAACCCCTGCCCCTAAATCTCTGATAAGATGAATTGAGAAGTTTTATCCTTGTTGCCTGGTTTGTGAGTGTATGAGACTGGTTGTGTTTCACACAATTTGTCCCCTTGTGCGTGACTCCTTTTGGTCTTTGTTTATTTGTTTATTTTTTCCAGAGGTCTTGTTCCCAGAAAAATACACATGGAACAGTTCATACACAGGGTAGATTATGTGACGGCAAACTCCTAGGGATTAATTACACAGAAGTCTGTTATTAAAATAAAGAACGTTAACAGGGAACACAGAAAAAGTTCTGTAGACTTTATAACGCCCATTTTACTTTACAAAGAGGACTTTAAGGCTTCACCTGAAGTCAGATAGGCTAATCATTAAATATGGCTAAAAGACTCCTGCAGTGGTATGGTTTGTCCTTGCATTTATTGAAAAGATTAAGCTAAAATATTGAGGCACCATTAAAAGAGATATTCTTAAGTAGAAGGCTTCAGTAATTCCACATTTTAAACAAGAAGATGGAGACACAATATTTATTTATGTGACTCATTTCATAACATTTAAGACAGTGGTTGTTGACAAAAATGCATAAGTTGTTGATATTACAAATTAATTAAAACATGTACCAGTCTCCTTGAGATGGGGTTAGGGCTGATGGAAACAGAAATACAGATATCTGTCCAAATTTATTTGGAATTATAAAGATTAGTGAAATGTTTCTTTCTTGTCTTGTGTAGCAGATACTTAACAAGGTTATAGTATTTTGCCAGTGACTCTAAGCAAGCAAAATACTGAACAAATTATTAGGCTCTTTACACACTAGTTTGTTTGCTTTATCCTACAATAAACCAGGCAACCAATCTAAATAATTTGGGAATATGAGCCTTAATTTTCAGTGTGAAAATAAGGTTTTAAATATGTTTTCTTGAGCTCTACTAACATTTTTTTCTGTTTCTAGAGACTAACCCAATAAATGGGGCCCATTCGAGCAACTTAGAACTTTTTCCCATAATTTTGTTTTTAGAAAGCTGAAATCAATAATGTATCAGGCCTGAGTTATATGGCAGGCATATGAGAGTTAAATGTCTCAAGAGTGTTAAGCTTGATTTTCCCATTAGGTTGTAAAATCATCAAAGGCAAGAAAGCAGTCATAAGCACTTTAACATTACGTTATTGTTAGATGGGAGTCCAGAGAGTTCATTAACTCAGGAAGCCTTGATTGAAAGCCATCCTGAATTTAGGTGCGTGGAATGCCAGAGACATACAGCCATGGCCCCGAGGGGCTTAATATTTGCGAGCACAGTCAGATGCATTACAGGAACCAAGAGTCAACAGAAAGATAGTAGAGGACATGGGATCTAGGATTAAGTAAAAACAAATAATAAGAACAATTGTTGCAGTGGCAGGTGACATTTAGATGACATTTATGTACCAGGCACTGCTTTCAGTGTTTTACAGATGGGACCTCATTTGATGCCCACAGCATTTCTATGAAATGAGTCCTTTTATTAGCTTCCTTTTGCAGCTATAAGATCTGAAGCACACAACGGTTAAGTTTTAAAGACATATTTTTAATATTTTTTTCTTCATTATTTTAGTCCTGCTTTTGGTTTTTCATTCCACTGGACAAAAATGTGGGGCTAAAACATTGTAAAATTCCCCTTAAAATTTCTAATATTTCTTTGTGCCCGATCTCAGGCATAGTTAATAACATGATAATATTTTGTCAAACAAGAAAATTTCTTTAACATTTCTGCAATAACATAATAGAACAGAAGGAATTAAAGAATGTTAGATCTGGTGGGGTCTTTGGATGGCACATATCTTATATTTTAACATTATACCTTGACTTTTATTGAGAGTGGTAGGTAACCATCACAGGCACTCTCCTGCATCACCCAAGGTTCTGAGCTAGAGACATTGCTCATGATGTCATTCAGAATCTCTTGCGCTCATGTGCCATGTGAGAGATTTTTCTCAGAATCAAGTTGCAAGAGAGACTTCTCTTTCCAGGAGAGGCTGCTATGTGTCTTAAATTCTTAAGACCCAGTATGATGAGTTACTGAATTCTTTCATTTTTTACCTTGGTTGCCTGCAAAATATAATTTTTACATTAAATTGCAGGAATAATGGTAAAGAATAACAGGTTCTGATATATCCCTCATGATTGCACTTTACATATGTTTATTCATTTAACACATACCTTCTTGAAGAGGGAGATTATACCTACTTGCCCATTAAACAGATGAAGAGATGGAGGAATGCAGAGTTCTAGTAATTATTCCAGAGATATAAATTAGTAAGAGGTAGAGTTGGGAAATCTGTCTTCATAGTCTGTGCTCTTAACCAATGTGCTGCACTGCTTCTCCAGTGTAATAAATCTGATACCTGGTAAGTTTATTCTTTTTTCCATAGTCTTGAATCTTTCATTTCCCCAAAATCTTCTCCTACCATTGCTTCGGGGAAAGACTCAACATTTATTGAAGGCAGATGCAGTCACATGACAAAGGAAGCGTCATTGTGGAAATTGGATTAATCAGAAAAGACTTCAAAGTGAAAGTCTACCAGGGCTCAGCCAACTGTGGACCAAGCTTCCTGTTTTTTATAAATAAAGTTTTATTGAATCAAATCCATGCCCATTGTTTACATATGATCAATGTCTGCTTTCACACTACAGGGATAGAGTGGAATAGTTGAGACAAAGATTGTATGGCCTGGAAAAAAAACAAATTATTTGCTCTTTGTCTTTACAGAAAAAGTTTGCTGACTTTTGTTCTATGTGACAAATAAGTGACTGTCAGGACTGAGAACTTCTTAAAGGCGGTTTCCTTTTTTGTTTTATTTATTACTGGGAATAATTAGGAGCCGGGCATATGGTAGGTGTTCAATATTTAATTTTTGAATGCCTGGCCATTTTAATGGACTGGTTGACAGGATAAGGTAAATTATATAAATTAGAGCTCAAAGGACGTATATGAGAGAAATGAAGGAAAATTTGAGTGGAAAAGGCACAAAGTGAAAAGAATATAAAGTGTTTGTGCTCATGGGCAGGGCTTGCATTGCCTGGCTCCCAGGGGCCCAGCTCACAGCGTAGCCTGTGAGAGTAGTGCCTTTGGAGTTGGATAATATGCAATCTTGTGAGCCTGTCCATAGACTGACATTGTCAGGCTGGGAGAGGAGCTAGAGGACACATACCATCACTACCTGATCGCGGGAAAGGTGAAGATGGTGAGTTAGTAAAGGATTTTAAGATGGGAACATGATCAGATCTTTGCCACTTGGCAGAAGTGTGGGAGGCGCATGGTTTAGAGAATAGAGAGACTAGAGGCAGGGAGATTTGGGGGGCTAACATGGCAATCAGGGTGAGCATGGACGATGGCCTAAGCAACGGCAGTGGAGGGGTTAGAAGAGGCTCAAGGTGTTCCAGAAGTAACCTGGCCAGTACTCAGCCACTAAGTTGTGTGAAGCAACGTGGGCGAGGCACTTTGTACCACCTCCATGTACCATTAAAACTTATTACACATGAAAACATTATAGCACCATTAATGAGAAATGAAATCATTCCAAGTCCCTGTACTACAAGGAAACAAGCTATTTTCATCTGTGTTTTGCTTATCTTATTGCTATGTAACCAATTACCCCCAAACTGAGTGGCTTAAAAGAACAACAATTTTATTATTTCTTATGATTCTGCAGGCCAGGAATTTGGACAGGGCACAGTGGGGAACCTTGTCTCTGCTCCCTGCAGTGTCACTGGGGCTGGAATGAGCGAGGACTTCTTCACGTGTGTTTCTGGTTCTGTGATTGTGGACTGGCGCCTGCAGCCCTGTTTACTTTGGTGTGGCTTAACTAAATGGACAGATAGAGGAGGGGAATAAAGGAAGCAAAGAGTCACTTGTCTGGCTCTTTTGGGGGACTTCCAGGTTTTAAAGCTCTCTCCGATGTGATCTCCTGCCTGGGCCTGCCCCTGGGGATGGAGCCACGTGGTGTGTTTTTTCAAATGGGGAAACTGAGCCCCAGGTGCAGCGACCAGGCCTCGCTCAGGATAAGTGTCTGTTGTAGCTCGATCTTGAACAAGAGCTTCTTGACCTGGGTCACATGCTTTAACCCCATATGTTGACTGCAGAACTGACTTGAATGGCTGAAAGCTGGCTGGAAGGGCTGGATGGGTGCATGTGTTTGGATCGTTGGCTGCGTTCCTCACATCTTCATGTCGTCTCAGATCGGCCCCCTCTCACATGGCCTTGTGGCAGACTCTCCAGCAGCGTAGCCAGACCTTTTACATGGAAGCTGAGGATTCCAAGAGTACAAAAGTGGAAGCTACCAGACTTCCTTCAAACTTACCCTGGGCTTGCATGGCCTGGAATTCCATGCAAGTCACAGGCCTTGTCTGAGTTCAAGGGCATGAACAAAAAGCCATAGTTTTAGCATGGATGGAACTGGAGAGCATTATGCTAAGCGAAATAAGCCAGTCAGAGAAAGATAAATATCAAATGATCTCACTCATTTGTGGAATATAATGAACAACATAAACTGATGAACAAAAACAGATCCAGAGACAGAGAAGCATCAATCAGACCGTCAAACCTCAGAGGGAAGGTAGGGGAGGGTGGGGGTAAGGGGGACTTGTATGTATGCATATAAGCTTAACCAATGGACACAGACACCAGGAGGGTGAGGGAATGAGTCGGGGGCTGGGGGGGGGCAATGGGGGGGGGATAAGGACATATCTAATACCTTGATCAATAAAGAAAAAAAAAGCCATAGTTCCCCCCCGCCCCAGGTTCTTTATTTTTTCCATCACTATATATCTACTCTATGCCCTCATCCACCTCCACTCCCCTCCCCCGAAATCACCGCACTGTTGTTCTAGTTCTTTATGTGAGGAGCAGCATGTGTCTGCAGGAAGGGGAGGAATTGGGGAGGACATTTTTGGAGACTAGCTATCAAAGTGAAGGAATAGGTTTTGGGGAAGGATAATTAGATGTTTAAGATTGTTGTTGCTGTTGTTATTGTTAATCCTCACCTGAGGATATTTTTTTCCCATTGATGTTTAGAGAGAGTGGAAGGGAGGGGAGACAGAGAGAGAGAGAGAGAGAGAGAGAGAGAGAGAGAGAGAGAGAGAAACATTGATGTGAGACTGACACACTAATTGGTTGCCTGGCCAGGGCAGATGTTTATGTTTTAATCTAACTTGATTGAGTCTGATTGGCTTAGTTCCCCACTGAAGATGTATCATGGTGTTTTGCTACTGTGACTGCATAATGAAAAATGAACAACATGTCTCCATGTTCTGTTAGGTTAATGTTAAGGGACTGTTCTTAGCCTGTCCACAGTTCCACAAACCCTAGGAATAATGTTATAGTTCTAATAAACTGGTCAATTTTGTTTTATTGAAACAGAAGAATTATGAAACTCCTAACTTTCCTGCTTTCTTTTTAGCTTCTAAGAAACTTGGACAAATTTAATGCACACTTTAATTTATTATCTTAGGTACCTGATATGTTTTGCCTCCTTCTATATGGGATTTTGTTTTTAATTTCTATTAATAGCCAATTTTTTGCATGTCTGTTGGTATAATTTACCTCAAAAGTTGTTTTTAGAATCAGGGAGTATAATTAATAAATAAAAAAGATGTACAGTTGCCAATAGAATTAGAGTTGTAATGAGCCGAATGCTATTAATTTTGTCATAAATGGAACAGCCACATTGTTAATAGAACAAAACTGGATTAGGAATGCAGTCAAGTTTTGATTGTAGATCCAATACTCTACTATCAAAGTCTGGTTTTAAGTCCTTGTGACTTTCCCACTTTCTCAAGTGGCTTTTGTGTTGAAGTTATCACAGAGTCTATTTATTCAGCCCCTCGGAGCGGAAGGGAGAGGGGACAATCCCCTATCTCCGCCATTCCCAGCCGGAGATGTATTCCAGACATCAGGCAGGCCAGAGCGGGAGAACTGCTCCATTAGACAAGTTATTTGGTTCAGTGTTCTGAAGGGTTGTGAATTCCTAGACCATCAGTCATACTTACATTCAAATATAAGTATCCAAACACATCGAAGTCCAAATATAGTACAACCACTTTACAACGTGGGTGCTGGGAGACAGGATTTATGTCGGCCCTATGGACACATTATGTCTGCTGTTAAGCTCTTAGTTTCGTAGTTTTGAACTAAACTGGTGTGATATCTCTGTTAATAAAGAGAAGTATTCTAGAGACAGGTATTTGTTTTTCTGTTTCTTCTCCTCTTCCCTCTACCTCTTTTCCTTCTTCTATGTCATCAATATTCTTCTTCTTCTTCTTCTTCTTCATCATCTCATCTTTTTTCTTCTTCTTATAAGTAACTTCATGAGCTGAGCCTCACATAAAATAGGGATAATAGGAATATCAAATAAGGGTTAAAACATTAAGAAAATTAAATTATAAGTAAAATGTTACATTTTTACCTGAGGGTCTTGGGGTGTTCAAGAAGAAAACAGAGATAAGGTTTTGTTAGGGGAGGGAAGGAGAAAGACTGAGGGAGGCAGTGGAAGGGAGTCAGGAACAGGTTGTGGATGAAGAGTCCAGTCAACCAGTTACCTGCGTTGGACAGAGCAGGTCCCTCACTCATGGCAGCCTTGCTACCAGGTGACCTATGGCCTGACTGGACTGCTCAGGGGACCGAGAAAGATAGACACTTGGATGTCAGAAAAGATTCTTGTGAAACAATTAGAGAAATTTTGTGGAAAAATCAGGTCAAGCCAGCATTTATTATGCACCTATGTATACGGTACTATGTAAGGTTTGGTGCTCTCTCACTCTCCTCACGAATGATGGTTTATTGTCTGCCATTTCCCCTACTCATTTGATGCTAATTTAGATTGAGTAAATTAATAGGTGCCTTTGATGAATAACTTTTAAAGACTCTTCTTGGTTTTGATTTTTTTTGGCATATGGAATCATGACTCAGGTCTTCCTTTATAGTCAGATCATCCATCTTTATAAAAACATTACAAGTTAGAGTGATAGTGGGGCAGACGTTAAAAATTTATCGATGCAGAAACCGAGGCCCAGAGGGAGTTTATTAAAAAGTGCTCAAGATGCTTATTTCCTTCTCTATGAAGTAGGGAGATGTGGAAGCTGAGTCCCACAGCGCCAGGAGCCGATTTCATTAGACGTGTGTCATTGTGCAGGAGATTATGCCTCCCTTTGTGTTCATACCCTGGAGAGGGTGAGTGGTACCCGAGGGTCCTTAGCTGGGCTGCCAGTAAGGGCACAGGGCACAGGGCACAGGGCACAGGCACTTTTCTTGTTCTCTCTTTATTTGGCTTAGGTAGTGCGATCAGCCTCTCAGTGGTCGACCCAGATGGGAGGTTGGACATCAGAGCTTTAGCTCCTCAGGACTCCCTTCAATCAGTGGAAGTCTCTGGCTTAGGTGGGGTCAAATGGGATGGGGCTTTTAATGGAAGGTGGTTTCCGGCAAGGGTAGCAGTGAAGGGGTGGGAGAAGGAGCACTGGGAATCTTCTCTGGGAGTCTGAAGGGTAACTCCCCCCCACCCCACAGTCACACTTCTAATGAGCAATTAGAATGTTCAATGTCCTGGGATGGGCCACCGCAATTCTAGGTCTGTAAACTTGGACTCTTGTTGCAACGTGCTGACTCAGTTATCCAAACTATTAATTTATACATTTAGATTCCATGTAATAAGCATGTCAGTAATGAAAAAACTCTTGTTTTCCATATCATCTATCCCAGAACATCTGCTTAATCTAAGTGACAACTATGTATTGAGCATTAGCCGTTTTTGAATCGGGGATCTAATGCTTAATTCTCAGAATGAACAGCCTGTCTCAAGCCAGTTGATATTATCATCTTCTGTCCAATGATTCTAGGCAGAACTACATTTGGAATATCTTTCTCTCTCTTTGCTGATGGGGTTAATGTCCGAGATGATGTGGACACGTGCTCTCCAAGGAAGGACTTGATATGCAACCTTCAAGTGGACAGAACGTTTTTTAATTTTTCATGGACTGCTGCTGCTTCACACCCCAGAGTTTAGGCCACTGACCTCAAGTTTGCAAATTTTATATCCCATTACCACCCTGTGAGCTCTGTACTCCCCAGGGCCACATAGTTGATGTTTTAGCTGGAATCTGAGAAAGTGTCTGAACATTTCCTGAAGAGTTGGCGAGGAGCAATTTGGCAGTTCAGTCATAAAAACCCAGAGCTAGTGGCTGGGGTATATGTTATAATGACCTCACACTGTTTCCTATTTGAGCCTGGTCGTGGGTAGCTGGGTAGAGTGGTATTGCTTGTGGGACTGACTGTATTTTAAAGGTCTGAGGAGTCGTTTTCAATGAAGACTAATAACCATTGGCCATGTTTTCAGGGAGTCTTGGAAGTGTGGGCGTAGGGTCTGTTAGGAAGGAACCTCAGATAAGTGGCTTGATCAGTCTGAGCCTCAGTTTCTTCACTTATAAATGAGATTATAATACCTTTCTGGGTTGCCCGGAGGTTTAATGAGATAGTACATTTCCCAGTCCTACTACAGTGCCTGATGTGCTTAGCTATGGCAATGAAGATGATTCTAATTCTGATACAGATAAGGAAAATGAGGGAGGGAGTCATACAAAGAGGCAGGATTTTTATGGCTAAAGCAAAAACTTAGATAATTATTGTATCTGGAGACCACAGTCTCCACTTTCTCTCCTTGGAACTGATTATTTTCAGAACCAAAGGAAGCAAACTTGAACTTTAAAATCCTTAAAAATATAATTTTAATGGAAACTTACTTTGTCTGTGGAGCTCTGGCTATACGTAAAGGCAATGTGAAGGTAAGGCTTTTATTTTTAAATGCTCCCTTCATCTAAATTGTGTTGCCTTCGTTAGGCAATAAACTTACTAAGCACTATTCCTTATTAATATGCTCCTCTAAACTCCTCCAAAGAAGTTTGCATTGTTGTATTGGCAGATGTGGCAAATAGGCCTCGTCTCTTTCCTGAAGGACACTTTTTCCCCCAAGAGCTTTGTGAAAGGAATTTGTACTTTAGGAAATGGAAGGACTGGCCCCAAACCATTTTCTTTGGCATCAGTGCAAAGAGGACCCTGAAAGATAGTACTCCTTTGTGGTGAGGTGGTTGGCTGTTTATTGAAACGTGCTTTCTTTGGTTAGGATCGAGTGGACGACAAGCCACACTCCCTTTCAGCTCATGATCTCAGAGGTAACGAGAGACACTCTTTCCCAGCTTCCACACATCAGATCTCGTGGAGAAGTCTGGCTCTGCTGCTGTTCATGTGCCCACCACTGTGGCCAAGGAAATGGGGCACTGGGGCTGGCCAGGCCTGAGCCATATGGAATGGGTTCCTCTTAGGAAAGAGGAGTTTGGCCAGCAAAGAAGAGGAAGGGAAGCTGAGTGGGTAAACAGCACATCTGTACCCAAACAAAGAAAGCTCCATTTTTCTTTCTTTTCTTTAAAAAATATTTTTTACTGTTGATAGTATTACAGATGTCTCCCATTTATACGCCCCCTTTCCGTATCCCCCTTCCCCCAGGTTTTCAAAAGCTCCCTTTTCCGTAGACCCAGGACTTTTTCAACTCACTGTTATTACCGTTTTCCCTGGGCGCTTTGTGGGCGGGCCTCACTTGCCTGATTTGGGGCCAGGCTGACACAGATTGGCCACCCCTGAGAAGAGCCATGGCCTTCACCTTCCGACTGACCATCCCCTTCCTTTGGCTTCATGCTTTGCAGCAGCATAATGCACATTCAGTACAAAAGGGTTCTTATTTGTTGTTTTTCTTCTGTGCCCTATTTCTCTTGCGAAATTGAAAATAGCTTTATTATTTTTCTTTTCTTATAATGATTCCCATTTTGATTTTCAAGAAATCTTAAACTATTGAACATCTAGGAAAGTGGAACAAAATATACATTATCTTAATTGAGGCAAAGCTGTAGTAAAATCCCTGTGCCCTGCACCCTTACATTTCAGCCTCTGGTGAATTAATGGCTGTAAACTTTCTGAAGTTGTGGTTGCTTCATATTCATTCTCAGCCCATAAAAGTAAGAGTGCTTTAAATAAGGAATGGTTTCCACAGATAGTAATTTTTCTAATTGTCATTAAAAATGTTCGAATTACCTAATTTTTCTCATCCCCTTAGTGTAAATCACACAACCACCAATACAATCAAGGTTTATGAAAAAGCAAAAATATAAAAACAAAGCAAAAAATACCAGGTACTTTTTATGCTCTGCTAATTTCTCAAGAAAGAAAGAAATTCTATATAATAAAATGCTAATGTGCAAATTATCCCCTCGGGAGTTTGACCGCTCGCTATGACATGAGCTGACCACCAGGGGGTGGCATGGAGTGAAGGAAGACACTGGCTGGCAGCTGGCAGCTGGGGGAAGGAAGGCCCCCATCGTCCCTGATTGCCAACCAGGCCTAGGGACCCTACCCGTGCATGAATTTCGTGCACCGGGCCTCTAGTCTCTAGTCTCAAATAAAAAAACAAACTTTTCAAAGTTTTGAAGACCTTTCAGGAATTTTACAAGAATATGCGAACCATTTTTTTCCTTCTTCTTTTTCTTTGGTAAGCAATTCTGACTTAATATTAAGGATATTGTTGACTATTTGACAGAATTTGAGACAACAGAGTCTCCTTTAACCTTGGATTGAGTTGTCTGCTCATTTGCATTTGGTCTCTCCCTTGAAAATGGGTCAACACAGATTCTCACATATTGAAGAATCAGAAAACATAGCACGATTTCTTGCTAAATGATTTCCTCCTCTCGTCTCATATTTCCCGTGACTGTAAGCACTCTCTCATTTATGAATAGAAAAGCCAAAATTCAGCCCTTTAATGGACCTGATACAAATCAATCCCCTCAAATGTATTTTTTTGTGAACTGATGGGTTTATTTTCTTATTAAAAAAGATAAAGTATCCTTATGAAAATGAGTCATGTCAAAAAGTAGTTGTAGTACCCAGGGAAGGCCACCCCTTGGGCTGACATGCTTAATTCTTTGCACAAGTGTAGTGAAGTCATCGCTCTTGGAGTCCTTGTCTAATGAACAGCAGCCTTATTTAGTTGCCACACACTTCAAATTTGTAGAAACACGTTGGTTAGTTTTTGCCACTTGTTTAAGACAGTAAACATGTTGGGATTGGACTGTTATCTCTAAATAAGGATTCCCATCCCTCTTAAGAATGTTGAGATAAATAACAGATAAAAGTGGTTCCTGAAGTGGTGTGGTGATGGTGTGCAGGAGAATATGCCTGTGAGGATGAACTAGGCCAATGCTACTGCAAAGTTGTTGTTTTAAGTTTTTTATTAAGGAGAATTTAACATATACAAGACTAGAGAGAACAATACCAAAGCTCCAGCTTCTGCAGTTATCAAGTAATGGTCAATCTTATTTTATCCATTTCACTCCCCCATCGCAGATATTTTTTGAAGTAAATCCCTAAAAATAATTTAGTGAATATTTCAATATGCATTTCTACAAGATAAGGGATCTTTAAGGAGCATAACCGTAATACACTGTTACATTTAAAAATAACATTAAAATATCATCAAATACCCAGGATTTAAATTTTCCTGATTAGGTCATAAATTTTATTTATTTTTTAAGTTTGTCAAATCAGGATTCAAGTAAAGTTCATATTTTGTAATTATTGATATGCTTCTTAAATATGTTTAGATATATAGATTGTCCCCTTTGTCATTTTCTACCTTATAATTTATTAATTGAAGAAATCTGTTCATGCTCTATGATATCACTTGTATGTGGAATCTAAAAAGCTTAACAAACTCAGAGAAACAGAGAGTGGAGGGGTGGTTACCAGGGGCTGCCAGGTGGGAGAAAAGGGGAGATATTGGTCAAAGGGTATAAATTTCTGGTTATAAGATACATTAGTTCTGGGGACCTAATGTACAGCATGGTGTTTATAGCTAATAATACTGTGTTATATACTTGAAAATTGCTAAGAATATATCTGAAATGTTCTCACCACAAGAATTAGGAACTATGTGATGGGGTGGAGGTGTTAGCACATGTTAGGGTGGTAACCATGTTGTATCAAATCAACACACTGTACACCTTAAAGTTACACACTGCTACATGTCAATTATATCTCAGCAAAGCTGGAAAGGAAGAAATTGGTGCATGTCCTGTGGAGTAGAGCTACTTAAAATGCCAGTCCATAAACAGCTTATTACCAGTTTCTAATGAGATGAGAAGCATGTGCCAGATTGTAAATCCAATCACTAAGCACACTATTTAGCTCAGCTGATTCATTTTTTTTTTCATGGCAAGACTTTCTCCATGAAGGAGACAGGGAGGTGATTTGTTCCGCCGTCAGCTCCTTATCTCATTACAAATGAGTACTATGTAGCATGCAGACCAGCACTGCGAGTCCTGGGACCACACCTCAGCACGCTGCTGTCCAGTTTCTCAGTCTAGTGGTGACTGCATCCAGTGCTGGTGGTACTTGTCCTTCTCCTCTGTCTCCTGTATGCACTGCCCTAGAGGCGGATCCAAATCAGAATCAACTTTTTGGCGAGAAGACTTTGTTAGGCGTACTCCTATTAAGAGGCCCGTCATGCCTGCCGGTATATCTTTTTGTGATGCGAACAGCCCAAATTGATGATCATTGTCTAGATCCATTAACTTATGAAGGTAGCAGAATGGGCATATTTGAATTTTGTCACTTCCTATTTATTAATACTGTGAAGTTTTATACGTAGATTTGAACTTATGCTCATTGCTCCACAGCCAGCAATGTCTACGATGCTGCCAAAGTGTGCTTTTTCTGCACTTCTCCGGACTGACCCATGGCTTTGAGAGTTGTGGAAAATGACTTAATAGCTAATACTAAGTATTAGCAATGATGAGGCATAACATTTTGGGAAATTTGTGCAGAGGAGCCTGGCACTCGAGGGGGCAGAAAAGAAGGATATAATTATGCAGGTGTCTATGGCTCTCCCCTTATCCAATGATTTTGCATGAAAGTCAAGATGGAGAAGCTCAGTGTGTTATTTTTATTTCACAGTAAGAGTTTCTGACCAGGGTCTTATGAAAAGTTGGTAAGATTTTGGACTAGGGGTGGAAAGAAGATGCTTGCAGATATTTTAACATTCAGGAGTGAATGTTGTCTTCTCATTTCAGCATTGCTTTCTCAGGAATGCTCTTTTTAACTTAAGAAATAGTAACTTTTAAATAAACTTTATTGTGCTAACCATTTCATAATAGTTAAGTCAGATCATTATGAATCTGTTTAACTTAAACTTATACAGTGCTGCAAGTCAGTTATATCAATAAAACTGGAAAAACAAACAAAAAGAAATGGTACAGCTTTAATGACTCAAGTGAAAGATTTTGAAAAACACTGATATATCCAGATCCCCTTGGGAAAGGAATGCGGGGACAAGAGCTGCTCCAGTAGATTCATGCTAAATGTTTGTGGGGAATAGTGTGTGTGTGTGTGTGTGTGTGTGTGTGTGTGTGTGTGTGTGTGTGTAAGTCACATTTCCTGTGTTTCATATCAGTGAAAAAGATGTATACAGTTCTTTGAGAACAGATGTATTTCTACCTAATGTCCAACTTCCAGGTACTTGCAGGTTTTTAGACCAAGGCTTTGTCTTAGGAGCTGCTGCAGAGATTGGAAACCTTTTAGGTATGTTAGGAGGTAGAAAGGTGGACATGTTTCCCTGTTCTGGCAGCATCGTCTCCTCTGAAGTTGTCACTATGTTGAAGTTTTGTGCTGACATTATCACAGCCTCTGCACAATTATAGCTTGAAACATGAATGCTGCCGCACCCTCCCCGGCACTCCAGAGGTGTTGAGAGGACAGCACCGGCATCATGAAGGCCCAGAGAGAAACCTTTTGGGTTGGATTTCAGGGGAGAGCCGTGCTGATGGTTGGGATGAATCGCCAGTCTCTCCGTACATTATACCGAGTGCCAGCAGCCTCTGCATTAAGTCAGAGAGCTGTGATGCTGGAGGGTTTTTTAGAACATCGTCCTGCTCGCCTGGCTTTCGTGCACCAGGTCGGATGGTTGCCTGGGTGATCTGATGCTTTTGCTTGAAGCTGCTTTTCTAAAGATGAGACACACCCATGTTCAAGTGTACGTGCAAAACACATTCCAGCGGGGCTGTGAGTAGGTTTAGAATTGTCCACATTTGAATCTCCCCCTTGCTCCCCACCCACCCGCTCCCCTCAACACTGAACATGTTAAGAGCTGGCTGCTATTTCACCAGCGGGAACAGGACAGGATACTCACCATGGAGAAGCTATTTCAGAAAGGGAAGTGCCAATCTGTAGGAGTGAGTGCTCCCAAAATGTATTTATCATCGCTTTCCCTTTCCAATCTACTTTGTAAGATCGATCTTCAAATTTTTGGTTTGCACACCCAAGAAAAGAAAACCAGAGCACCAAAAATGATGCACACATTAGTTTTTATGAGGGAACACATTCTTTCTGGGATATTTATGGAAACAGCTTTCTAATCTTGAATGTAGAAATCTTTAGTACTAACCTTGGGATATTTTAGGAGTAAATTCTTTTGGTTTTTAATTAGTGACCTATGACATGCTTCTATTGTGTAACCTCTGAACAATTACTTCACATCTCTGCATTTCAGTTTCCTCATCTAAAAAAAGGAGCACAATAATACATTTTCTTAATAGAATCTGGGGGAAGAGTCACATGATTATTTTGTAAATTATAAAGCTCTCTAAAATTTGCTAATGATATTTGTTCTACAATGTGACTTCCCATGGACTAGATAAATTCCTGATTTAGTCAAATTCCCTCAAATTTAATTAGACTGTTTTATTAGAAGTTTTCATAAATGTTTAGAAATAAATGCTTACACCTTTGCTTCCATTGCAAAGTTAGAAAAAAAAAAGACTTGTTAAGTTCTTGACCCCTAATATTGTGAATTGTTAATTTCTATGACATACTCTCAACAACTTTCTTTCAGTTAACTTCCTCTGACTTTTTAAAAACTTAAACGCTATCAATGACTTTTTGTTGTTGTTCCTTAGGAACAGTGTTGTCTCTGTTCTCATGAAAGGGTTTGGGAAAGAAATGTTTTAAAAGACCCACTGCCTGTTGACGCCTATGAAATAGAGGTAGATATACAAGACCCCCAAAGCTTTCGTAGCTATAAAATGTTCCTAAATAATGCACCTGACACATGGAAAAACTTTACTCTCATACCCCACGAATTCCACATATGGGTATCTTTTATGTTTTTGATTTTTCATTTTAATTTCTTCAAATTTAGAAGAGTGAATGAGATGATATTGATTTCTTGGGACTCATGATCTCTTTATTCCTTTAGTATTGGTTTTATTCTAAAAAGATGGACCTTGGCAATAAATTAACTTCGACTGAATTCATTCCCCTTGTATTGTCTTAGTTGGATGTATGTTTGACACCTGAGCCTTCATTTACCATTTAGGATTCAGTTATTGTGCGAGGTGCTGGGTGGCAAAGATAAATCTGAACTTTCTATCTTTAAGGAACTCACATTGCAAAAGAGAGGACAATTTTTTTGGTTCCAGGGGATCTGAAATGCTCGAATAACTTGAGTACAAGGTAAAGCTGCCAAATGGAGTTCAAATCTGACCTGCCTCCTTGTTTCATCTGGAAGCTACTCTTTCTGGAAATGGCTCACTGAACCCTGGTTCTATGAACCCATCCTGGGGACTGATTTCATATTGGAGTTTCGGGCGGGGTGGGATCTTCTGGTCTCTACCAGAAACCAGGTACATTGAGGATGAGAATATCCAATTCCTCGCCAGTGTTTAATTTCCTACTTTATGGACTTATGGATATCCCGCATTGGCCCCAATGGTCTTGGGCTAGGGGTGAGGGTGGCACTGGGCCTGGGGCCAAGATGGCTTATTCTGGCCGCCCTCTTAGGACTGTGTGGAGTGGTCTGAGTTGAAGGTGTTGAGTTCTCATAGTTCCCTGGGCAGCTTACTGTAGCTGCAGGGACCACGGGACTGAGTGGCCAAGTTTCCCTCGGCTTGCCTGCTGTGGAATGTGTTTTCCCATAGAAACAACATTTTAAGTTGTGGTCAGGTTCCCAGACCAGCCTATAATAACCTATTTAGCTGATAATGTAGTCCAGAGACAGCTATTTGACTAGCTTGGGGACCAAACCACCACCTATTAACATTGTTTCTATTGGAAGAGCCATCCCGAGTTCTAAATACCAATATAGAAATGACATTTGGAGTCCTTCCTGTTGGTCAATTGGGAGCTGCCAGTACTCAGACCGGAATATCGCATCACTCTGCACTCCCAGTTCCTGAAGAAGCCCATTCATTCCCGTCAGCCTGACCCCACTGACTGGTATTCTTGTCTTTTCCTGGGGCTGCCAATACATTCAGACAGTATTATCGCCCTGGACAGAGCTCTTGGTTTGAGAATTTCTGGGAAGGGGTGGGAATCATGGTTTCTGGCCCCCACTTCTTCTGTGGGTGATGAAGAGGAAGGAAGGGGAAATTAGGGCTAATGGGGCAGTGAACTCCACAGACCTAGTCCTGGGCTGCCTCTCACTGTGCAGGTTTTGCACCACTTGCTGAGTTTATGTGTTTGTGTTTTAATAATTTCTATACTTTTGTCAGTCTTTGGGAAAGTACAGTACGGCTTCGGTTTGAGTAAATGGAGCAAATACGCTAGGAAAGGAAACTGTGGTGCCAGTCCTTGAACTCGTGGGGAAGGCCAAGGAGTTGCAGGGCTCTGGGAAGCCATTCTACAGAAGCTGTGTGTTTCCATGGTGTCATTGACCAGATCCTCTAGGATGCTGGAGAGACACAAATCTGAGATGTGCCAGTTTTCCTGTATTGAGGAAACCCTTCCTCATCCTTATAGAATCAAAGAGTAAAGTCCAAACTCTATCAATAGATACACCGCCCTCCACATTTAGATGGGAGCATCTTTTATGCAACCAACCATGGGTGTGATGCCGGCAGGCCAGACACAGGTCCCTCCCTTTAGAGAGAAGTGGGTCCAGTGCAGACTATGGTGGCAAGTTAGCCAGAGCATCGCCTTTAGAAGTCGGGGGCCTCTGGGTGTTTAGCAGTGTGTGCAGCCTTGGTGCTCTCAGTGTTGCTCCTTGCAGAGCACCAGAAGTAGGAAGTGCCCAGCCTTCAGCAGGATCTGGACATGCTGCACACAGCCGCGGGCTTCTGGTCTTCACGGTTCTTTCCCATCACACTGCCTTGGGGCTTTAAATTCTTCCTTTCTTTTTTTCCAAAGTAAATTACATATACACAAATGTTTCAGTCACCCATAAAAGATTCCAAAAGTTGGCCGCCAGTCTAAAATGACCTCCCAGATTTGGGGAACTGCCTTTGCTGCTTTCCATTCTTTCAGCTTCTTAGGGTGTGTGTGTGTGTCCGTCCTTGATACAGTGACCTAAATTCTTTGGTTCTTAAGTCCTTGGGCTATTGCTTTTGATCAACACAAAATCCCCCCACAAGCACAGTTTAGGGCAGAAAGCAAAAAAACTGTTGATGCAACACCCTACCCTCTCTGTGCTGTGAGTTCCCTACTCAGTGGTGGGAAAAGCCTTTGTCCAAACAGCACCTGCAGGCAGGCCTTTCCAGGCCACCCAGTGAACTGTGTGATGTTTGTCTTTAGGAATTGGCTGTACATGGTGGCTTCATCTGTGGCCTTGGTCAGTTGCACCAATCTGCCAAAAGAAAATATGCACCAATTTGTGAACTGAGAACTTTTGTTTCATTGCTTTTGGGATTTTGATCAGCTGCCTCCTGCACGCCGCCCCCCAAGGGTGATTGAGCCCACCACCGGGGCATGTGCCCTTTTGCTAAAGAAATAAGTAGAATCAGGAATTCAGATATGATTTTGTCTACATTGATTTTGTTTTTTCTCAAAGAAAACATATTGATCCCTGAGTTGTAAACACTGTTAACTTCACTGGTCAGAATAAATTAATGAGCCCTGGCCGGTGTGGCTCAGTTGATTGGGCATCATCCCATGCACCAGAAGGTTGCTTGTTCTATTCCCAGTCAGAACACATGCCCAGGTTGTGGGCTTGATTCCCGGTGGGGGCGTGCAGGAGGCAGCTGATCGATGTTCCACTCTCACATCGATGTTTCTTTCTCTCTCACCCTCTCCTTTCCTCTCTCTCTAAAATCAATGAAAATATTAAAAAAGAGAATCCTATATAGTAAAAGCCTAATATGCAAAGTGTCCGGCCGACCGGTTGTCCGTTCAACCAATCAAAGCATAATATGCTAATGGTATGCTAAGGCCGCTCAACCACTTGCTATGATGTGCACTGACCACCAGGGGTCAGACTCTCTGACTGGTAGGTTAGCTTGCTGCTGGGGTCCAGCCAATCAGGACTGAGCGAGATGGAGCCGGACATGCCCTGGAGCCCTCCCTTGTTCCTCCCCCTCCCCAATTGTGCACTGGTGGGGTCCCTCGGACTGGCTTGCACTCTCTTGCAATCCGGGACCCCTTGGGGGATGTCGGAGAGCCAGTTTTGGCACGATCCCGCAGGCCAGGCCGAGGGACCCCACTGGTGCATGAATTTGTGCAGTGGGCTTCTAGTAAATTAATGATCAGCATGTCAGCAAGTAACCAAGGCATGAAACCATTATACATCACTGTTTAACTGCCTATACCTTTCAAATAGGCATGAAATATGCTCCCTTTAAATAGATTAACTGATAAGAAATAGTTTTCACTATTAGACAGACTTCCATGTTGGTGACATTTACAGCTGGCCTATTTATGACACCAAAGGGATGGTGTTCATCTTTGTTAATTGTACTTTGTACTTACTAAGGCGTTTATTTAGTTCTGTGGGCTTTTAAAGAGACTCCAGGATATTCTAGGCATAACAGACATTGTTTCTCTGCTTGAAGAACTATTAGTCTGAGATCAGAGTGGGTGGGGGCAGGGATGAGACTCTAAGCATATAATTATTTAAAATATATAATTACAGTATAGCATATGTTGGTTTTTGAGAGGTATGTTTGGAATTGTGTTAATAGATTGCAAGGTGGGTGGAATTAATCCGGGAGTAGGGATTAACAGTATGGGGAGAGGTGGACTGACACATTAAAAGGGAAAGATGGGAGAAGAGCTTGGATTTAGCATGTGCATGTCATGGGTGTGAGGGCATGTGCATTAATGAGGGCTGAGACAGCGAAGAGGAGCAGAGCAGGAAGGGGAAAGTGAGGGTACAGGTGAAGAAGAAAGCCGCAGGTAGGTAGACCTGCCTGGTAGAGATCTGAAGCTAGTAGTTCAGGTTTTGCAAACCAGAATACGAAATTGTTCATCTTTCTGTTCTTTTTAATGGCAGAAAGTGGCTTAGAGAGGTTGGCTGGCTTGCTTCTTCAAAGAAGGAAACCGGGGTTGTCCCATCCCAGCCAGTGTTGACCCAGACAACCCAGAAATGAATCCTCGGGTCTGGAGAGCCCGGCTGAGGCTTGAGGAGGCCATGGGAGCTGTTTTCATGACCAGGGTTTGAAGTTTCATTACTCAGGTTGTTGTGACTGGCAGATGGGTTGGAACAGTCACATGTGGTATTCAGATCACTTCTGGGAGATCTGACCTCTGTCTTTAGTGAGGGGGGCCAGAATACGGCACTAAAAGAAGAGAGAGCATTTGCAAAGTTTATTGGAGTAGTAGTGGGGTCCCTTTATCAGATAGTATACATGATTTTTCTTTTCTTTTTTATCTTGATAAAAATTTTTGTCAAAGAACTAATACAGTCAAGATGTGTGGTTCACAATACATGTAGTTCTTTTGTGTATTATAACTTTTTCATCTATCATATTTTTTACCTTAAAAATTAAATTTTTGTAAAACTCTGGAACAGTGGAATATTAAGATCTTGCCTTGAGGCATGTTACATGGGCAGCTGGGCCCTCTTCATTATGTAGGGCATATGCCTTTTGATATCCCTCCACGATTATACTCAAGGGGACTAAATCATAATTTTTACCCCAAAGTTCAAGAAAGCAGGCAACTCATGGGGCAGTGTCTACCTCATTCACCTTTATCTAATATTTAGTATTCTCCTTGCCTAAGGACTTAATCACGTCACAGCCTAAGAAATGCACGAGGATGCAATAAGAGCGCCTGAACTTGTTTCTATTACCCCAGTCTTGTCTGAAAAGCAGTTTGCACTCGGGATAGGAGGCAGAAAGGCTATCTTGCTATAAGAGAGGCCAGACTCGCAGAAGTGGGTTCTGGCTAAGGAATCTGGACACACTGCAGACATTTTGCACAGAGGCCAATTCTTGCAAAAATGTGGTCAGACGTGGTAGAGCCCAGCTGTTTGCTCCATTGAGAGGGGCTCTCGCTAGCCCACACAATCTCTGAGTGCTGTGTCTGAACTGGATCCAGATATCCAGCCTGCCGAGGCTCACCCATCCCCCAGACTGATTGGAAGTGGGTTGTTGCAGAGCGCAATATTCACAGCAATTTGTGAGAGAAGTTACAGATAAAGACTTAGCAATTAAAAAAAAAAGTAATATATAGCGGTGACATGGAATGTAAATGTATTTCCTCTTTCCCCCCATGAACTAGTAGAATACAACTATACGTAATTTATGCTTTATCTTTGGTCTATTAATGGACATTTTGTGATTTTTGTTACTCATGCCACCATGAAATGTCATCTTGTTTCCTAAATACATCTCTGCCTTAACATTGGGGCTTAAGAGGGTGTATTTCTGAGTAAGGTTTCCTGAGTTCAAATCCCCATTCTCTACTTCCAAGCTATGGGACCTTGGCAGCTTGCGTAACCTTCCAACTCCATGGTTTCCTCCGTGTTAAAAACAACAGGAATAGAACTCCCCTCAAAGGGCTGCTATGAGGATGGGATAAAGTAATGTATCTTTAGCATTTAGCATGAAGTTCTTTACCCTTTAACTTTTACCTTTAATTTGCTGAATGCTACTGCCACTTTCATGGGGCTTTAACTTTGACATTTTTTTTTTTGGTGGTGGGCTAGTGGGTCTGGTTGATGAAGTGAAAAGGAAGAGAAAGAGGTATATGAACACTACACTTCCATTTACACACAAACGTAGCTTCATTAAAGACGTATCTTTGTTAATACTTGTTGTGCTGAAACCTTAAAGTCTTTCATAATGGAAATAATTCAACATGTCTACTTTAGACTTTACATGTGTTAGTGCTTTCCAACTTAAATAAGACGCTCATTTATTTCTAGAATTGGAGCTGTTCTTTTATGTGCATACGTAGAGCAGATGCCACCCAGCTTGCTTGAATGAGTTGTTAGTTTGCCATTCTCAAGACCAAAGTCAGCAGAGGCGAAATCTTAACATGTTTGTAATACTTTGCATTTAGTCATATAACATAGTAGTATTTAGTGTTGTTAAAGGATGAATGAGATTAAAACAATCATCAGGTGAAGATGTTGGTTGAAACAACTGAAATTAAATGATATATTACTTATTATAAAGGGTAAAGTTATGAAACACAATAAAGAGTCAGAACATGCAAACTAAATAAGTCACAATTCAACATTATCTAGCATCTTAAGAAATGCAGTGAAAGGAAAATGTGATAACTAAAAAAGGGACTGTGGTAACTAATAAAGCAGAAAGTGACTTGTTTGAGATTAGATGTTTATGCTTTTAAAGTAACTTGTTGCTTTCAATAAAAATTTATGACCCTGGCCAGTGTGGCATCATCCCATGCACAAAACGGTTGCTGGTTTGATTCCTGGTCAAGCACATACCTGGGTTGCAGGCTTGATCCCTGGTGGGATGCATGCAGGTGGCGGCCAATTGATGTTACACTCCCACATTCATGTTTTTCTCCCTTTCCCTCTCCCTTGTTCTCTCTCTAAAAATCAATTTTAAAAATCTTTTAAAAAAAGATGATCAAAGTATAACAGTGTATATTTTAAAAATAAACAGTTTTGGATGGGATTAAAGTGAGAAAGCAAGCCCAGGGACACAGACAATAGAGTGGCGAAGGCCTGGGAGGGGCAGAGGGGGGTCAATGGGAAAAACAAACAAATAAACAAACACAAACAAACAGGACATCTGTAATACTTTCAACAATAAAGATAAAAAATTTTAAAATTGAGAAAGCAAAAGAATTCTCCTTCCACTTCCCCAGATCCTCAGCTCTTAGGCAACAAGTTTTAACCATTTCTGTTTTTAATTTTTCTCATATTTATCTGCATAGCACCAACTATTTTGCTTGTACCTATTTGCTTAGATTTAAACAGTACCCACTGGCTCCTTGCCATGAAAGATGGGGACATAGCTCACGTAGATATAACATCTAACATGTTTCCTCTGTAGGTTGATTCTAAACACTAAAAATACCAATAAAGAATTACTCTATTTCTGTGCTTTTTCAAATACCTTGGAAAATTTTTTGAATATCTTGCTTTGTAGGACTGAAATTACTGATTCTTTTTTTCTTAACTTTTTCACCCTGTTATGTGTGTTGTTACTCCATAAATATACTCATTCTTGTCAGACAGTATGTCTTGATTTTTGTTTGAAAAACATCGTTTCTCCAAACACAGGACACCCTGCAAAGGCTCAGGGGCCCTCTGAAGCCATTCCAGGATTTGGTTTGGGGTTGGACTGAATCCAGTGGGGTTGTTGTAAATGGGCTATTGGTGGGGGAAAGTTTGAGGTGGTTGACTTTAGCCTGGATTGTCATTTTAGATGGAGAGGACATTTATGAAGTTTAGAGGGTTGAGTGCCCCCCCCTTCCCGCCTCCCTCCCTCCCCACCTAGCCCCCTACCCTATCTTCTCCTCTGATCGTCCTTTCCAAGATTTTGAGTTGCCTTAGGAAATTCTGGGGCAACTGAACTAAAGTTTTTGGCACTACTTCACAGGAGGGGCAAAGGATTGATGGCTGTTGGCTAAGAATTCTTACAAGATCTCTTTCTTTCTTTCTTTCTTTCTTTCTTTCTTTCTTTCTTTCTTTCTTTCTTTCTTTCTTTCTTTCTTTCTTTCTCTCTCTCTTTCTCCTTCCTTCCTTCCTTCCTTCCTTCCTTCCTTCCTTCCTTCCTTCCTTCCTTCCTTCCTTCCTTCCTTTCTTTCTTTCTTTCTTTTTTCTTTCTTCTTTCTTTCATCTTCTGTGGTTCCTTTGGCTGAGTAGGTAATTTAGGTTAGAAGATGATTTCATCCTGAAATACATTGCATTTTCATTGTCTTTTTCATATCCATTATTTCAACTGACACACATATTTCATTATCCTAATGTATAGAGAAATAAACTAACGATCAGAAAGGCCCTAAAGTCATATAATGTACATGTGAAGTCTCTATTCAATCATTTTCTGTTTAGCCTTGGAGAAGCCCTGGCTCTTGGGTATGGATTTAGGGCCCTTAGCCTGGTCCCTCCATCTTTCTTTCTACTTCTCTTTCTGACCTTAGCATCAGCAAGCCTGAAGTATGCATTTTATCCTGTAGTGTTCCAGGTTTTCTTAGGCTGTCAAAGGTGTACAGGACAGGGCAAAGTCCTTACCTGCATTCTCAATCCTGCATGTGGTCCAAGTAGTGACTTCAGAGGAAGATGCTCTGCATACATAGGAAGAATGTGTGAGTTCACAACCGGGAATACACTTTAGCTGTGCATTTGTTTTTAAAGGCTTATGCTTATGGGGCTACAGTATTCCAGAAAGCTTTGGAATAGCTCTTGGTTTGTGAAATTGATTGCAAAACATTTGACCTTCCTCATTAGTCCCTGAACTCGAGGAACTAGCATGAATGTTTAGGCCAAGTATTTGCAGCCATTGTGGAACTAGCTGGATCCTTACCCAGTTGCTCCTTAAAATTTTAAATGTGGATCATCTGGATTTTGAATGGAGGCTTTGCTCTAAGATGTGTGATGAGTTGTCTGTAAACAAGAAGCCCAGAGTGACGTTGACTTTATTTTCCTGTAACTGTGGCTATCAACTGTGTTTCCAAACTTTGACTAAAGAAATATTTATGTGTTTCGGCTTTTATTTATTCTGAGTAATGTCAGGATTTGCATTCTTGTAATTCTGGTGAAGAGAAGAATGCGGTCACTCTTCCTTTTTAGAGGTGAACTGGGCCATAGAAAAAAATGTAAACAGCTTCAATGAATAGAAATTTAAAGTCTTACATGCAATATATTTTATGATGCCCTTTCTTAACTAGATTGGTAGGAAGTTTATTGTTTTTTTAAATGTTTATTTAGAAATTTCATACTGTTTTTTTAAAAAACATATTGTTATTGATTTCAGAGAGCAAGCGGAGGGAGAGAGATAGAAATATCAATGATGAGGGAGAATCATTGATTGGCTGCCTCCTCCACACCCCACACTGGGGACTGAGTTCACAACCCAGGCCCTGACCGGGAATTGAACCGTGACCTCCTGGTTCATAGGTCCATGCTCAACCACTGAGCCATGCCAGTTGGGCGGAAGTTTATTGTTTAAATTAGACTCCTCTATAGCTCTACAAACATTTATATTTGTGTATTGGGATAGAAGGCACTGTATTTTGCATTCCTGTGTTTTATTTCTTTGATGTACTATATGCGCAGGTGATATTAAGGGATATCCATATTGATATCATTATGTTAAAGTGTCTCAAACTAAAAAGCCAGCATTGAGTCCCATGAGTTTACTTTTCTCTGTCTGCAAAGATTCATCCTGTTCTTTAAAGAAGTTTTGTAATCCTTACCCGAGGATATGTTTTTAAATTGCTGTTTTAGATAGAGAGGGAGAAAGAGAAACATTAATTGGTTGCCTCAGGTATACACCCCAACCAGGGATTGAACCTGAAACCTGGGTATGTGTGACAGGGAATTGAACCTGCAACCTTTTGGTGGATGAGATGTTGCTCCAACCAACTAAGCCACCTGGCCAGGGCCATCCTGTTCTTATAACTCAGGAATTTTTTGCTTTTTTTGGTTATAGTTCTTTCTTTAAAAATTATGGGTTTCTTATCATTGAATTTTGCTTTTGTTTTTGTTTCAGACCCAATGTCTGTGGATCACGTTATAACGCTTACTGTTGCCCAGGATGGAAAACCTTACCTGGTGGAAATCAGTGTATCGTTCGTAAGTAAATAGATAATCTGTCATTCTTCATGTTCTTCCTTTGTGGTTTGGTTGAATGGTGATTTTTAATGTTTGGTCCTTTGTAACTGCATACCAGTAATATGTTGCAGTACCTTCCAGCTCTAAGATTTCCCTACTTTCTCTGAATCCAGATGGGAAATACACTAATGGGGTCAGACCATTATTATCCTTTAACTCAGTGACTTCTTTTGGAGTATTTCTGAGATACAGGTATAGACCTTAGGGTACTGGGACACTCTGTTCAGTGTTGCATGTCATCACATATGCTGTGCCTGGCTGCATAGATTGCATGATCACTTCGAAGGGATTGTGAAAGAAGGTTACCATTGCTGTTTTCCTTATTTTTAACTTCTTCGTTGGCCACCCACAAGCCTACCCAAACGTTGTATGCTGAGTTTGTGTGGTCAAGGCCACAGGAAGACCTTCCTGTTAGACAAAGGGGAAAGGAGGCAGATAGAGCATCAGATGAAGACCAGGGAAAATATTAGAGAAGAACTCAAGTGGTACCAGAGATTCCTCTGGGATCTGTGCTGCTGTGGCAAACCTCCAGGTTCTCAGAATAGCCCACAAATGTTGAGTGGTACACCACATGCCAGGCCAGATGTTATTTAATGGAGATATGAAAAATTAGTTATGGCATCTGTTCTCCATGAACTTTTACAGTCATCATACCTATGAAATAATTTTCAATTTTCAGAAAATTCCATTAGTATAATGGGAGAATTTACAGCTGAAAGGACACTAAGGAATCACTCAATCTACCTTCTCACTTGGCTAACAGTGGTATGTGGATAAGAATAGACTCTTTCAATAAATATTCACTTGGTGAGCTGAAAAAATTAATCCTTTTCCCCAATTCTCTTTTTTCCCAAAGTGATTTTAGGCAGAGAGAGAGGGAGGGAGAGAAGAAAGGAGAGAGAGAAAAAGAGAGGGAAGAAGGGGAAGGAAGAGAGGGAAGGAGGGAGAGAGAGATTCATTGTTCTGCTTATTTATGCATTCATTGCTTGATTCTTGTATGTGTCCTGCCGGGGAATTGAACCCGCAACCTTAGCATATTGAGATGATGCTCTAATCAACTGAATTACCAGGCCAGGGTCCTTTTCCCAATTTTTGATTCTGACCAAAAGCAACTTATTCATTTAACACATTGCCATGTATTTCAAAACCAAAGTTGAGTCAGTAAAACAGGGATATAAATGATATTTGGAGTTTTCTAAATGAACTTAACAACAGAACCCTTTACCTGGTGTTCTGTAGAATCTCTGAGAAATGCTATCCAGATATTTAAATAAATGTTTATAGGATCCTTTGACAGTTTTTTTCTTAATAGTTTTTAGTCTCCATCCGTGGATGTTTTGATGTTTCAATGCATTTTCTATCAAGTGTATTGTATTTAGCCTTGCCATCTCATTTGCCTCTTGCAAGGCTGTGTAGGAGTTTGAGGAAAGGATCATGCCTATGACTATTAAAAATAGTCACCAAGTCTTAGTTTGGTGATAAATAGAAATCATTTGCCATTTAGACTTACTGTTTTGGCCACTGGCAAAGCATTTGGTACCAGTAAGATATTAGTTTAAACAGCTTCCTGGCTGTGGAGGCAGGACTGTTGCAGTGGATTTCAGACGTCTGCTCTCAGACTGTGGACATGACTCACAATTGGACTGAAGGCAGGATCAGAGCTGCTCCATAGATCGTATGTTCTCAATGAGCAGGATCTGATCTAGAGAAGGAGGCTCAGTGGGCCTCAGTATTTTTATAAAATTTTTAAAGATTAAGCATCTAGGATAAACTAGACTTCCAAGAATACTGTGGTAATTTTTGTATCATTAAATCTTAATGTTGATATAAAAACAGAATGCTTGTAGGTATTTAAGTATGTTTAGCTGCAGGATTTGTAGTTTTGTTTTCCCTTCATAGGATGTCTGGGGCCCCTGGATAGACTGAGTGCTGTGGAATATGCCAAGAGAGGCTGAGAACCACTGACATGGATAAGGGAGTTACCAAATTTTATAGCCAGAGTTTATTTGGTCCAAATGATTTGTTTTGCAAATGAATAAACCCGAGGCCTAAGGTCCCATAAGTCACGATGACAGAGTTAAGGAGGAGCCGGAGATCCCAGGTTTCTCATTTGAGGCCTGGGTCCTCATCAGGCAGTGTGCGCTGAAACCGTGTGCTAACCGCCCTCTGGTTTTATTCACAGCCATCTGCCGGCATTCCTGTGGGGATGGATTTTGTTCTAGGCCGAATATGTGCACTTGCCCATCTGGTCAGATAGCTCCTTCCTGTGGCTCCAGATCCAGTGAGTATAACATGTTATTATATATAATATTATTTTATGTGGTTATGCCCTATTTTCTCCTAAATTTGCATTTGGCTTTTCTCTTGCCTGCAATACATTTTTCACTAGAACATCTGCCTTCTCTGTTTTGCCCAAAGTACTTGGAATGACTTTGCTTAATCTGGCCTCTCATTTCCCTTCTTTACTCTTTATAGGGAAATTGCTATATGGGGCATAGTTACTATGAGTCATATAAAGATTATGACCTTCTTCTGTGTAGCCATTGCCTTATTTATCTTTGTATCTCCAATGTAAACACCATAAAAGATGCTCAATGAAATGGTTGTTTAATGAACATTTTGGCTCAACCTAGGCATTCTTCCCTGTGGTACTGAAATATGAATCTGATTAAACACTTTTTTAAAAAACTCAAGACCCCTGCCTTTGCAAGAAGAAAATGCAAGAAGCCATTATGGCAGTTTCTGGGGATGATTTATCTTGAAGCACAAACATATTTTTCCTTTCAGAATTTTATCACTTTGTTCATTCTGTGAGCCAAACAAATATTTGCAGTTCATTCCTCAGAACTTTGCTTGCTTGTTCTTTAAGTGTGGGGTCCTCAGCAGTGAATTAAGGGAAATGGGGGGCGGGGAGTTGGGAAGGAGGTGAGTCATTATTGGTTGTTAACAAGTTGAAGTTCATGTTCCTCAACACCTTGACACTCCCCTTACAGTGTGTTCTGTTTTTGACAAGGTTTTAAGGGAATGTATTGTGGAAATAAGTTCATTCTCTTTGGTTTACTGCAATTAGAGACTTCAGCAGAGTCAAGGTTCATCATCCACTCAGAGTTCTGACATTTAAGTGTGACCCGTATAAGCCAGTTAACAGGATAAGGCAACTAGTGCTGGGTAGTTGACCCTCTCGGTGCCCACTCACGTACCTTGGCTTTCATGGGTTGACTGTGCCTGAGACATCTGTAAAATTTTCCTGGCTAGGGAGCATGCCAGGCCTGCGTGCAGGGCAAGATGGAAAGGCTGGGGGTGGGAATGGGGACAGTTAATGGTCCCAGAAGCAACTTTTAACCAATGACAGGAGAATGTTAGTGCCCTCGCTTCCTTGCCTCTCAGTTTGCATCACTATGAGGTGTATTCTGCAGTGTCTCCTGAAGTTCCCCACTTGAACACAGTAGGAATAGGCTTGATAATGTACTTTATTAGCTTTCTTCTCTTCCTTGTCTCACTTTCCCACTCTCTTATCAGTGTTTCCTGAAATTACTTCTAAAATAAAACTACTCACATTGAAATAATTGTCTCAGAATTTGTTTCTGATGGAAACCTAGAACTACACACAGACAGATTGGGATAGAATCCCCACCTTGAGCTGGGACTCATTTGCTTATTGCACTGAGTATAGATTATTCTTATTTTATCTCAGCCTGGTTTTGAATGTATGTCTTCCAAGCAACAGAAGGTTCATTTGCCATATCAAAGGCACCTGAGTGGGAGAAATAGAAAGAGGCAGAGAGGTCAGCTGGCAGCACAGGACCATGTTGGATGTCTCTAGCCTCATCAGGATGGCCCTCAGGCTGCTGCTGAGGAGTGAGAGCCTCAGGGTTGGGGAAACAATCTACATATCAAGCTTGGAATAGAACCATCTCTCAAATAGGTCCTTGAATCAACCAACAACACCGTACTCCTCTGGGGGAAGAAAATAAAGTCAGATGACAAAACTGAGTAGCCAGCTGGAAAGGTCTTCAGTGATAGTGTGAGCTGCTAATGATTTCTGTCAAGTAATGACATCTCTGTCATGAGATGTGGAGACAGCTGTTAATAAGACCAGAAGGGAAAACTGTGGTCCTAGTAGACCTCATGCTAGCAATGAAGTGGGAGGAATGGTAAAGTCTTGTGCCCAGATTTAGGCTAGAGATTGAAGTTTAAGACTTCTGGGTGATGTTCTCTAAAGAGGTTTGGGTTCATCTGTGGTGCTCGGACACTGGACAAAGTAGTTGGTGGATCAGAATAGTGTGAGGAGGAGAATTTGGATCATAAGAATCTTTGAGGCATTTGGAGCCTTTAATATTGTTGGTTTGGACTTTACATGAACTAATATTTTCTAAATAGCTTGAAAAATTAAAGATGGCAGAATGTTTTTCATTAAGGTAACTGGGGATGATCAGAACCCCTTTCTGATCTTTTGAAATGATGTTCTAGGGAAGAGCTATACCTTCCTATAGAACTTCCTGGCCATGGTGTGGTAGACAATAAATGTGGATGGATCACTTTGCTAACTCTCTTGCTAGTAGAGGATAACCCAGCTCAGTGAAATGTTTGCACTCACTACTTGTGGTTCTATGAAAATGGGGTAAATTTAAATAATCTCACCAATTTTTCCTATTAGAAGTTTTATGCTTGGTTTGTGACAGGTGTCAAAGAGGTGTAGGCGAGTTGTAGGACCTCTGAGGCCTTTGTTTTCTCACTGGAAAATTAAAAGAATGAAAGGAAGGCAGTTCTTCTAGGTTGTTTTTGACTTCAGTGTCCTGTTAATCTGAAAATTGGAAATGACGCCTTAGTGGTCTGAATGAGAAACTGCATTTCCAGAAGGTCCAAAGTGCCAGTCCACAATTCCTTTAGATACTAAGGACATGGCTTCCCTTAATCTATTGGGAGTCTTCCCACCAGTCATTGAGGAATCAGGGTAAAAAGAGAAGGTTGGCTAGACAAGGTTATAACAATGTATTTTTTTAGACTTTAATTCCAGCTCTCTTAGGACCCTTCTCTACTCTATGAGTCTCTGAGGCTAGATGGATTGTGAGTAATCCTAATTCTCACAAAGATCTGTCACGGTTGGCTGATCCATGAATTTGTCCATCGAATTACTTTTACACTTTTGTCAAAAATTAGTTGGCCATATTTATGTAGGTCTATTTCTGGGTTCACTGTTTTATTTAATTGATCCACTTTCCCTTCTCCAATACCATACAGTCTTAATTACCATAGCCTTATAATGTCTTGAAAATTGAGTAGATGAATTCTTTTCACTTTTTTCTTCTTTTTAAAATTTATTTTAGCTATTCCAGTTCCTTTGCCATTTCATATATATTTTAGATTAATCCTGTCTGTATCTACAAAAAATATTTCTAAGATTTGATAGGAATTGTATTAAGCCTATATGTCAGTTTGGGAAGTATTGGCATCTTTATACTTTGTTAAATTTTATCATTTTCAATTCACTTCAGATTCAGTGAGAATTTGGTGTGCTTGTACTCCCAACAGGAATCCAGCCTCTAAGGGTATAAGAAGGATAAGGCCCGGGCAACAATTCCAGAGCAGCATGTTATCGGGTCTGAGTGAATGTGGTGCAACCACATAGTGAAACTGCAATGACTCCCCAAGCACGGGAAGGTGCTGTAGCTAGTCTGGAAGAAGTGACCCTTTGAACAGTTTTTCAGGGAAGTGTGGGATTTATATGATCATGGAGGAAAGGAGTGGGTAGAATCTACTTATACTGGTCCATAGAAACAATTCAGTTCTTTGCTTTCTAGTCTATCCTCTATGGAAGTGCCCTTATCATTGTTGTCATATAACTTGTCTTTCTCTAGCTCTTTTCCAGCTCTGCTAGGTTGTTGGTTTTTTTGTGTGTTTTGTTTTGTTAATACTCACTTGAGGGTATATTTTCCATTGCTTTTCAGAGAGAATGGAAAGGAGGGAGGGAGGGGGAGATAGATGGAGTAGAGAGAGAGAAACATTGAAGTGAGAGAGACACATTGATTGGTTGCCTCCTGCATGCACCCCGACTGGGGCTGGGGCTCAAATTTGTAACCCAGGCACATGTCCTTAACCAGGAGTCAAACCTGCCACCCTTTGGTGAGTGGGCTGGTGGTCTAACCTCTGAGCAACACAGCCAGGGAGAGTTTATTGGTTTATTGTTTTTTTTGTTTATTTTTAGATATTTTAGTGAAGTTGCTCTTCTGAGTGGTGTGTCTTTAGGCAGCATGGGATATTTATGCACTTAAGGAAAATGTTATTGCTGTTATCTCTTCCTGTGAAAATCTTTTTGTCCTTCAATGATTCTGGTTGCCCCTATGGACTGTTGTCTCAGGCAGAGAGTCAAGAAGTCTGTCCAATTGTTTGATTTGTCTGTCTTGTGCTTTTCCTAGTTCCTAAATTAAAATCACCTGCTTGCCCATACACATACTTATTTGCAAATTGCTCCCAGTGTTCTGTCTGCCCCTGTGCCTGCCAAGATAATGGCAGGTTTTGGAATCATTTCCAACCTAATGCATCCCACAGAAAATCGTTACCTGGGTATTTAAACCTTAGTGCCAGCCCGGCATATCTTGTTCCAGTAGTGTGCTCACATTGTTCTCTTTTGATTGGTTATTTTAAGAATTAATTTGTACTGGACATGATCTAAAGAAAGTTTCTTCTACTCCTCCTGATGCCTGTCAAATGGAAGGCATTCAATAAGTATGGGATGACTGAAATCTGGAACAAACATAAAATTCATTGGGATGCTACATGGATACAGGTTAATTCCATCTTCAAGGGGAAATCCTCACTGGGCCTCATGAACCTCAGGTGGCAGCCTGCACACCAACCCTTGGTACTTAGAGCATCCGATAAATTTAGAGCATCTTTATGGTTTTAAGTAGAGCTATTATTTTTTAGTTGCCATTTGTAGAGACACAGAACTTGGTCTCCAAATTGCCAGACATCTGGAATTCTTGTTCACATCAGAGTAAATTTAGAATATGCATCAATGGCAGAACTCAATAAAAAATACAACCAATTGGTGTGCATATACTCCCTAAACTGTTCCTGTTGTGCAGTAAGGTCCTGGGCGCCTGCTCTCCCCTCGAGATCTGAGACGCACATAGAATGCAGTTTCTGCCCTGTCCCGTTTGGCTCAGTGGATAGAGCGTTGACCTGTGGACTGAAGGGTTCCAGGTTCAGTTCTGGTCAAAGGCACATGCCTGGGTTGCGGGCTTGGTTCCCGGTGGGGAGTGTGCAGCGGGAGGCCGATCAATGATTCTCTCTCATCATTGATGTTTCTATCTCTTTCTCCCTCTTCCTTCCTCTCTGAAATTAATAAAAATATATTTAAAAAAGAATGCAGTTTCTTTGGTAAACATATTTGTGGCAAAGCAGGTGTGATTAAGATCTACTCTCTGTTGATGAGCTTGCTCCCCTGGGCCAAGGACTCATGGCTCATTGGTTTATTGGGACCACTAGACTCACCATACTTTAGTGTTTCACAAGTCTGACCAAGTTCTTTTATATTTTAAAGGAGAAAGAATATTTAATGCTGGAAAAAGTTCACTTGAAAGACAGGGCAGAAAATATATAAAAGCATATGAGAGAGGTTTTTATTATATTTGTTATATTTAAATATAAACTTCTCATTCTTCCTCAAAAGAAGAATTAATTCTAGTTTCTAATTTGAACAAATAATGTAAAGTCACTATTTAATCTGCTGTTAGCCTTTTTATCTCAAAGTAGCTAAATGGCTTTGCTGCTCATGTGGGAATGGAAATTAGCTTTTGGCATGAGCCACTTTAATTGAAATCAGTTTGTGGGTTGAGTTCCTCTGCTGCTTGACAGATGACATCATTTCCTGTGCCTTTCCCAGTCCTCGCTGTTTTGCTAAGATAGGATGGAGCTAAGTTTAACTTCAAATTTTAAAGCAACTATACACCTTTTCCTGACCTACTTAGAATACTATCCAAATTTTTCACCGAATCATTTCCTTTGTGTACTTGCAGATAGTTTTTTTAGTTAAAAGCATTTTGGCTGAGACGTTTTAATGGAAATATAGGAGCCTAAAATAACAGTTTGTTTTAATCAGTTTCCTGGGTTGCTTGACTTCTATAATGATTCTTCAACAAAGGAGTTATTTCTGCTTTTACACACGGGGAAATGAAGATAAAAATATTTTTAACAGCAAAGTACTCGGGGCTGTATAAGTGCTTAGGACACAATGGGCAAATTCCCAGTCTCAGCTTTTTAGCATAGCTCTTGATATCATTATCAGGTAGCACGATTTACCTGATAGGTGTTAATTTAGTAAAGTTTTTTAAAAAAATATGTGTTTTTATTGATTTCAGAGAAGAAGAGACAGGGAGAGGGAGATAGAAACATCAATGAGAGAGAATCATTGATTGGCTGCCTGCTGCATGTCCCCTACTGGGGATTGAGCCCGCAACCCGGGCATGTGCTCTGCCCGGGAATCAAACTGTGACCTCCTATTTCATAGGTTGATGCTCAACCACTGAGCCACACCGGATGGGCAGTTTTAATAGAGTTTTTACAGCATCTACAAATAGGCTAGGGCTACTCTGAGCACTTACGGGGATATTATTAATGATCATGATGCTTCCCACTTTCAAGAAGCTCTCAGACAAATGGGCTGAGGATGGGAGAAATAATTTTTAAAAAATAAGTTTGGTGACATAATATACATTTCAAAAGACAAGTATAAGGTACTCTGGAGTCAGAGGGAAAGAAGGGGAGAGAGGAGAGAATAGAAATGAGGAAATGTCATAGGAGAAAAGAGATGTTTGCAGTGGGTATTGGAGATAGGTGGGATTTCAGATTTTGTGAGAACTGTGTAAGCTTTCTGTTTGGGGGTGGAAAGTTAGGCTCAAGAGACAAAGAGACAGGTTAAAGAGGAGAGTCCACGAAGAGATCAGTGCAGACAAAGTGCCTGGCATTTTGTACGGTATATAGTAGGCACTCGCAAATATTTGTAGAGTGAATGAATGACTGATACGGAGATCGAGGACTGAGTCATAGGACATATTAGGAGTTTGCAGAGGAGCCTGAAAGGCGCATGGGGCCTTCCTGAGGAGGGCTTTGATGCTGAGAGATGGAGGTTGTTCTTCATACAGTAGAGAGAGTGAGCCTTTGATGGTGTTTCAGTCAGTGTGTGACATGTTCTTGCAAAGGTGCGTCACTTTCAATGTGACTTCACTCTTTGGTGCTCTGTGAGGGCATAGGTAGTGTTGAGTTTTGGCCCCTTCCTTTCCCTGTTGTCATGCTGAGATTTGTGTAGCTCCTGATGAAATGGTCCTTTCTCCTGGAGTCAGCAGCTGCGCTTTGATCCTCACAAGGCTGCTGGAGTCTTCTCTCTGCTCCTGGGAGGAGATTTGGCTTCCATGCTCCAGGAAGACTGAGCAGAAGAAGGAGCATAGCCCCAGATGTCTGCTCTTGCACAGAAGAAGGATTCTCTTCTTCCCCGCCCCCCTTGTTAAAATTCTTTAATGTAATGATTTTTTAAAATGTTCTTTATTGATTAAGGTATTACATATGTGTCCTTATCCCCCTTTGCTCCCCCAACCCCCACTCATGCCTTCACGCCCCTGGCGTCTGTATCCATTGGTTATGCTTATATGCATGCATATAAGTCCTTTGGTTGATCTCTCCCCCTTACCCCCACCCTCCCCTACCTTCCCTCTGAGGTTTATCGATGTAAAACTGTTGAGCCTTTTTCTCTAGAAATTTACTCCCACCACTTGGAGGACAGGGCAGAGTAAGGCAGACTTCCCATGCCTGGCCTGGCCTCCTTGTATAGGGATGTGTCACCGAGGATTGATGATGGATTCAAGCAAGCCTCAGTCTTTTCCAAGTAGAGTAGTTACTGTTTCTGGAGGCCTAAGGAACAGCCTTGGATTTTGAAAGAGTTCTTAGCATGCCCGCATGATTGCAATAGAGACAGCCTAAACTAGAGAAACTAGAGGAACGAGAGCCCACGACTTGCCATCACGCTCATAGGCGTCTTTTACTTCAGCTTTCTCTCAGGTCTGCTTGCCTGCCTGTGGTCTTTCTGTCCTGGGCCCTGAAGCCCCCACTCCTGTAGGTGACAATGTGATGAAAAATGAATTTCAAGCACTGCAGGTCTTATTTGGTTTAAGGTTACAGTTGAAGCAAGCAGCTCTTTCTGAGCCGAGTCCAGCAGGTCTCCATTATCAGGAGTCTTGTGACTCAATGCTGTTGTAGGGTTTTCCCCTTCTTTCTTGTTGTCGCCAAAACTTCTTTTAACAAAGTTCCTTGGACTTTCTCACTCTGACTGTTTTCCTGGGCACCTAGCTGGAATTCTACATCTTTTAAAATAAAAATTATTGCCGAGGTAATCTTGCCTCATATGGTTACTCAAAACACTACTTTCTTGGTACAAATTACAGAAGTGATATTGAGCGGTAAATTCTGCTAAATTAGGGAAGTCGTTTAGCATGATTAAATATCAAAGAAACAATTACATTGCATTGTAAATTATTTTATACATACAAACGATAACATGTTTATCATTGCCAGTTAAGTTGCTTCTGAATAAATATATGAACCTTGATAAATCATTTTATTTTCTCTTTAAATCACTGCAAATCAACTTCTGTGAACTGTTGCAATCTATGTACTTAGATTGTTAAACTAAAGCATTCTTCTTTTCTTTTTCCTTTTCAAGTCCAACACTGTAATATTCGCTGTATGAATGGAGGTAGCTGCAGCGATGATCACTGTATATGCCAGAAAGGATACATAGGGACTCAATGTGGACAACGTAAGTAAACCATAGCTGTAAGTATTCTAGATGTTAATCCATGTAGACAGACATGTAGGCAGATATATAGGCCAAAAGAATACAGAGATAAGCACCGATGGATTTTCTTTGATTACCTGGGACATGACATTTTCATAGACGTCCAGTGGCTTATTGGTGAACAGGTCACTTACCCAGCACACTAAGCACCAAATTTCTGATAGGAACCTTGGGAATGGGTAGTTTGATTCATTTTCCTCTCATTTGTCTTCACCAGCCCATTTTTCCTTATCCCTTTGGTTTACAGTCACCACCACAGGTGCAGAATTGTTATTCATTCCAGCTGTATACCTTCCATTTGATCACTGACCCTGTCCACCTGAATTTTCAAGAAGCATTTCAAATAAAGAAATCAATCTCATATTTCTCCTCAAATGTGTCCTTTATCTTGATCAATGGTATTTGCATCTCTCTAATTTCCTAGTCGAGATTCTGCTACTCTAATAGGTATCACACGGTGTTCAGTTTGTTGGTTCATTCACGAACAGTTCATTGTGTGTTTGCTCCTTTATTAGTCCTTGTGCTTTTCAGAAGAAAAAAATTCCTTTTCAAAAACTTGTTTTTTTTTTAATTACACCGAGATAAAGATATATATCCTGCAAAAATTTGGAACAGTTCAAAAATATAAAAAATAAAATTATCCATAACCCATCATTTCAGATATCCCCTTAGTCTTTTAATGCATATTTGGTACATGAGATCTTATCCTATGCATACTTTTTTTTTTTTTTCTGGATTTTTTTTTTTATATTTTTTTATTTTTCGCTTAAAGTATTACAAAGGGTATTACATAAGTGTCCTTTTTTTTCCCCCCCGCCCTTGACAAACCCCTACCCTCCCTTACCCCCCAGTGTCTTATGTCCATTAGTTATGCTTATATGCATGCATACAAGTCCTTCGGTTGATCTCTTACTCCCCTCCATCCTGCCCCCCAACTCTCTCTGGCCTTCCCACTGCAGTTTGGCAATCAGTTTGAGGCAGCTCTGCCTCTGTATCTATTATTGTTCAAAAGTTTGTAATGGTCTTTATTATCCATGAATGAGTGAGATCATGTGGTATTTATCCTTCATTGACTGGCTTGTTTCACTTAGCATAATGCTCTCCAGTTCCATCCATGATGTTGCAAAATGGAAGGAGTTCCTTCTTTTTTACAGCAGCATAGTATTCCATCGTGTAGATGAACCACAGTTTTCTAATCCATTCATCTACTGATGGGCACTTAGGCTGTTTCCAGATCTTAGCTATGGTGAATTGTGCTGCTATGAACATAGGGGTGCATATGTCCTTTCTGATTGGTGTTTCTGGTTTCTTGGGATATATTCCTAGAAGTGGGATCACAGGGTCAAATGGGAGTTCCATTTCCAATTTTTTGAGGAAACTCCATATTGTCTTCCATAGTGGCTGCACCAGTCTGCATTCCCACCAGCAGTGCACAAGTGTTCCTTTTTCTCCACATCCTCTCCAGAACTTGTCGTTTCTTGATTTGTTGATGATGGCCATTCTGACAGGTGTGAGATGGTACCTCATTGTTGTTTTGATTTGCATCTCTTTGGTTAGTGACTTTGAGCATGTTTTCATATGTCTCTTGGCTTTCTGAATGTCCTCTTTTGAAAGGTGTCTATTTAGATCCTTTGCCCATTTTTTGATTGGATTGTTTATCTTCGTTTTGTTAAGTTGTATGAGTTCCCTATAAATTTTGGAGATTAAGCCCTTATCAGATATGACGTTGGCAAATATGTTTTCCCACGAAGTGGGTTTTCTTGTTGTTTTGTTGATGGTTTCTTTTGCTGTGCAGAAGCTTTTTATTTTGATGTAGTCCCATTTGTTCATTTTCTCTTTAGTTTCAACTGCCCTAGGAGCTGTATCAGTGAAGAAATTGTTTTGGCATAAGTCTGAGATTTTGTTGCCTTTGTATTCTTCTAGAATTTTTATGGTTTCCTGTCGTACATTTAAGTCCTTTATCCATTTTGAGTTTATTCTTGTGTATGGTGTAAGTTGGTGGTCTAGTTTCATTTTCTTGCATATATCTGTCCAATTTTCCCAACACCATTTATTGAAGAGACTATCTTGGCTCCATTGTATGTTCATGCCTCCTTTGTCAAAAATTAATTGAGCATATTGGTTCGGGCTAATTTCTGGACTCTCTATTCTATTCCACTGGTCTATATGTCTGTTCTTGTGCCAGTACCAGGCAGTTTTGAGAACAGTGGCTTTGTAATACAGTTTGATATCTGGCATTGAGATCCCACCTACTTTGTTCTTCCTCAGGATCGCTGCAGCTATTCGGGGTCTTTTTTTATTCCAGATGAATTTTTGGAGAGTTCGTTCTAGATCTTTGAAGAAGGCCATTGGTATTTTAATGGGAAGTGCGTTGAATTTATAGATTGCTTTGGGTAGTATGGACATTTTAATGATGTTGATTCTACCAATCCAAGAACATGGTATGTTCTTCCATCTGTTTATGTCTTCCTCTATCTCTTTTTTCAACGTCCTGTAGTTTTCTGAGTAGAGGTCTTTAACCTCTTTAGTTAAGTTTATTCCTAGGTATCTTAATTTTTTTGGTGCGATGGTAAATGGGATTGTTTTTCTAATCTCTCTTTCTGAAAGTTCACTATTGGTGTATAGAAATGCCTCAGATTTCTTGGGGTTAATTTTGTATCCTGCTACATTGCCAAATTCATGTATTAAGTCTAGTAGCTTTTTGATGGAGTCTCTAGGGTTTTGTATGTATAATATCATGTCATCTGCAAATAAGGACAGTTTTACTTCCTCTTTTCCAATTTGGATGCCTTTTATTTCTTCTTCTTGCCTAATTGCAATGGCTAATACTTCCAGTACTATGTTGAACAGGAGTGGTGAGAGTGGGCATCCCTGTCTTGTTCCTGTTCTTAGGGGAAATGGTGTTAGTTTTTGACCATTGAGTATGATGTTGGCTGTGGGCTTGTCATATATGGCTTTTATTATGTTGAGGTATGATCCTTCTATTCCCACCTTTCTGAGAGTTTTTATCAAAAATGGGTGTTGGATTTTGTCGAATGCTTTTTCTGCATCAATTGATATGACCATGTGGTTTTTTTCTTTCAATTTGTTTATGTGATGTATCACATTTATTGATTTACGGATGTTGTACCATCCTTGCATCTCTGGGATAAATCCTACTTGGTCATGGTGTATGATCCTTCTGATGTACTGCTGGATCCGATTTGCTAAGATTTTGTTGAGGATTTTGGCATCTATGTTCATGAGGGATATTGGCCTGTAATTCTCTTTCATTGTGATGTCTTTACCTGGTTTTGGTATTAGGGTGATGCTGGCTTCATAGAATGAGCTTGGAAGTGTTCCTTCCTCTTGAATTTTTTGTAGTAGTCTGAGGAGGGTAGGTTTTAGTTCTTCCTTGAATGTTTGGTAGAACTCCCCTGTGAAGCCGTCTGGCCCTGGACTTTTGTTTGCTGGAAGCTTTCTGATGACTGCTTCAATTTCTTCCATAGTTATTGGCCTATTGAGGTTTTTAGATTCTTCCTGATTGAGTTTTGGAATGTTGTATTTTTCTAGGAATTTGTCCATTTCCTCCAGGTTGTCTAGTTTGTTGGAGTAGAGTTGCCCGTAGTATTGTTTAACAATCATTTGTATTTCTGTGGGGTCTGTTGTTATTTCGCCTCTATCATTTCTGATTTGGTTTATTTGGGACCTTTCTCTTTGCTTCTTGGTGAGCCTGGCGAGTGGTTTGTCAATCTTGTTTATCCTTTCAAAGAACCAGCTCTTGGTTTCATTGATTTTCTGTATTGTTTTTTTGGTCTCTATGTCATTGATTTCTGCTCTAATCTTTATTATCTCCTTCCTTCTGCTCACTCTGGGGTTTTCTTGTTGCTCTCTTTCTAATTCTTTGAGTTGTAGAGTTAGATGATTAACTACCATTTTTTCTTGTTTTTTGAGATAGGCCTGTAGAGCTATAAACTTCCCTCTCAGGACTGCTTTCATTGTGTCCCAGAGGTTTTGGATTGTTGTGTTTTCATTGTCATTAGTGTCCAGGATGTTTTTAATTTCTTCTTTGATGTCATCGGTAACCCAATCAATATTTAATAACATGCTATTCAGCTTCCAAGTGTTTGAGTATTTTGGGTTGTTTTTATTGTAGTTTATTTCTAACATTATGCCATCATGGTCTGAGAAGATGCTTTTTATGATCTCAATCTTCTTGAATTTGTGGAGACTTTGCTTGTGACCCAATATGTGGTCTATTTTTGAATATGTCCCATGAGCACCTGAGAGGAATGTATATTCCGCAGCTGTGGGGTGTAGTGTTCTGAAGATGTCAATTAAGTCCATCTGATCTAGTGAGTCATTTAGGATTGCTGTTTCTTTGCTGATTGTTTGTCTAGCGGATTTATCCAGTGATGTCAGTGGTGTATTAAAGTCCCCTACTATGATTGTGTTATTGTCGATATCTCCCCTGATATCTTCCAGAAGTTTTCTTATGTATGTGGGTGCTCCTGCATTGGGTGCATATATGTTTACCAGGGTTATATCTTCTTGTTGTATTGATCCCTTTAGTATTATGAAGTGGCCTTCCTTATCTCTGGTTATGGCCTTCACTTTGAGATGTATTTTGTCAGATATAAGTATTGCTACCCCAGCTTTCTTTTCCTTTCCATTTGCGTGAAAGATATTTTTCCATCCCTTCACTTTCAGTCTGTGTGAGTCCTTTCCAATGAGGTGGGTCTCTTGTAGACAGCAGATGTACGGGTCATGTTTTTTTATCCATTCAGCCACTCGGTGTCTTTTATTTGGAGCATTTAGTCCATTTACATTTAAAGTTATTATTGAAAGGTACTTGTTTGTAGCCATTTCTTTTTTGTGTGTGTGTGTGGCTGTTTTCTTTCTGAGCTTGATATTTCTTCTTTTACACCAGTCCCTTTAGCATTTCTTGCATGGCTGGCTTGGTGGTGATAAACTCCCTTAGCCCTTTTTTGTCTGTGAAGCTTCTTATTTCCCCTTCAATTTTGAATGATAGCCTTGCTGGATAGAGTATTCTTGGATTCAGTCCTTTGCTTTGCATCACTTTGTAGATTTCCGTCCATTCTTTTCTGGCCTGATGTGTTTCTGTTGAGAAATCATTTGATAATCTAATGGGAGATCCCTTGTATGTTACTTTCCGCCTCTCTCTTGCAGCCTGTAAGATTCTCTCTTTATCCTGAACATTTGCCATGGTAATTATGATGTGTCTTGGTGTGGGTCTTTTCGGGTTCACCTTGTTTGGGACTCTCTGGGCTTGTGTGACTTTCTTCTTCCCCACCTCAGGGAAGTTTTCTGATATTATTTCTTCGAATAGGTTTTCTAATCCATGTTCATCTTTCTGTTGTTCTGGCACCCCTATTATTCATATGTTGCTTCGTTTCATGTTGTCCCAAAGTTCCCTTAGGCTCTCCTCCTGCCTTTTAATTTTTTTCTCCATTTGCAGTACAGTTTGAGTGTGTTTTGCTTCCTTGTCTTCTAATTCACTGATTCGGTCCTCCGCTTCTCCCAGTCTACTGTTGATACTTTCAATGGTGTTTTTTATTGCAGCTATGTCGCTCTTCATTTCTTCTTGGGACTTACTTAAGTTGTTGATTTTTTCACCTGTTTCTTCTAGCTTCTTGCATACGTAGTTGAGTTTTTCATCTGTTTCTTCTTGCTTCTTGAACATCCGGTGCATGTACTCTAGGAACCTTATTCTGAATTCTTTTTCCGTCATGTTGCATATCTCTGTCTCACTTAGCTGCTTTTCTGGCGAGTCGTCCTTTTCTTTCCTTTGGGGGTTTCTTTGTCTACCCATGTTTGATCTCACTGACATTACTAGTTGTTGAATCGTTCAGTGGCTGGACCCTGGGTGGCAGTGGCTGCTCCCTGGGTGGCAGTGGCTCCTCGGTCTGTGGTTGCTCCTTGGGCGGTTGTGGTAGCAGCGGCTCCTCTGTTGATAGCAGGGCCTCTGATGGGTGCTGTTCACAGTTGTGGTGGCTCTTCTGGCTGGTGGAGGGAGGCTTCAGACGCAGCAACTGTTCCCCAGGCAGAGCGTGTGGTGATCAGGAGGCCGCTGTTGCTTGAATCTGTTGCGTTGATTTAGAGGCACAAAATACAACACAACAAGGCACAACGTACCAGGCATTGAACACTATTGTATTTACAATATTACTAACCCCAAATAAAGGTGGCCACCCGAGCTAAGAGAGTTGGGAGATAAGGGGGAAAGAAGAGAAAAAGGTAGAAGAGAAAAAAGAAAGAAAGAAAAAAAGGAGTGCAAAGATGAGATTGGAAAAGGGAGGGGAAAAAGAGGAGGAGAAAAAAAAAAGAAAGAAGAAAAAAAGTAAGAGAGAAAAGAAAGTGAAGTGTAAAAGGGGGAGAGACTATTTATGTGAGGAGAAAACTCCTATAGGTCCGCCACTAATACCAACAAATTGCAGCAACAGATTCCTGGAGATGAATACAAGCTACAAACAACCAATAATATCAAGCGACGCAAGGGGACAGAGAAGCGCAGAAATAACCGGGGGGGGGGGTAGAGGGAGGGGCAGGAAAATAAAAAGAATAAGCAGTCTAACCTCACAAACACTCAAAAAAAAATATACTCGTCAATCAGGCAAACAACGATAAAACAATAGAGAGAGAAAAGAAGAAGAAGAGAGAGAAAAAAATGGATAGTGAAGGAAGATGAAGGAAAGGTGTATAAGGATTTAGAACAGGGGATTGGACATAGGATATTTAAGCAGGGTTAAATTTTGACAGAGGATAAAAAGAATAGGGAAGATCTAAAGCTGGAGTAGGGTAAGAGAAACAGGACAGCAAAAGGGAGAAAGTGGGGAAGATTGTTTAGCACAGAGGCAAATTGAGGTAGAGAAAAATGTTGCTAAAGGAACGATGAAAATAGAATGGAGAACATTAGTCCCAAAATAAAATAAAGACAAGATAAAATGACACTTTAAAAAATGGTAAAATGGTAGCGGTAATAATACTAGTTAAAAATAAAAATGTAGTAGCTGAAAGGGCAAAATCGGGTGATGGAGAAAAAAGAAAAATGAAAAAAAAAATGTTTTCTTAGTTAAAAGTAGAAAAAGTAATTTAAAAAAATAAAAATAAAAATGTGCAGTAATGCAGGTGCTTCAGATCTTCTACTCTTCTTATTGGCACGCCCGGAATTCAGGAGAATGTTGACTTTCCCTCTGATACACTGTTCCTCCTTGTTGTAAGCCACAGTCCTTATTGCCTTATCTGTATTTACAGAGGAGTCAGTTCGTGGCTCTGCCTCTGGGTGGCAGTGTGTCTGGGTTGACCTCCGAGGCTATAAGTTCTCTCCGACCAGGAGCTGCCTATTGTGCCTGAACCACCTCCGCCCAGAGGTGGTTCCCCCGGCGCCACTCCCAGTTCTGTTTCCCAGGCTCCCCAAAAACAATCTTCCCCTACAAGCTCTGCTAGTGACCCCAACTGGGCACTCACATGCACTGGGCTCAACAATCAATCCCACAGAAGTAAGAGGAAGTGTGCGAACAAGAGCCTGGGAAGCTGCTCGAACTCGCAGGGTTCCACCCTCCAGAACCGCGCGGAGTGTCTGCGCGCACCCAAGCCCCCGGCAACAACAAGTAGCCGGCCAACAGGGAAACTCTGAGGCAGCCCCTCTGCATCCAGTCCAACTATGGGCTCATTTATAGTGTTACCTTCTGGCAGCAGCCCTGCGGGAGCCCTCCCCACTTGCGAGACACGCCGGCCTCTATGGGCACGGATTTTGGAGAGCGCGGATTTTGGCGGACACAGATTTTCCCCTGCGCCCGCGCGCGCGTTCCTCGCTCCAACCTGAACTGCGAACCGTACCTTCGAGGCAAGTCCAACCTTTCCGTGGAGGGGTGCAGGTCTCCCCTTGGCTCTTGCAGTCGCGCTGTTTGCGAATCGCTGCCTCCGGGTCAGTAGCCGCCGGGCTAGTAGCCGATCTCTGGATGCCGGTAAACGCTGCCTGAGATGGCGCGGTCCCACCGCTGCGCTGGCGCCCAGAGGGAGGTTTCAGCCTCAATCTCCAACCATCCGCATTTTTTAGGAGTTTTCTGTCTTTCCTGGCTGCAGACTGTCTCTCAGCTGAACCTCCCCAGCTTGATCGGGCTGATTGTTACCCGTTTCAGCTGCTCGCCCCCATCTGGTCCGGGACAAAGCACCAACACGTCCGTCTAAGCCTCCGCCATTTTCCTGAATCCCTATGCATACTTTTTCATACTACTTTTTCCCTAAATATTTTATTAGAAGTATATTCCATGTTATTAAACATTTAAAAATACATTTAATGGCTGAATTTCATTACATGGATGAATTCTTAAGGATGAGCTTTTATTCATGTTGTTTCCAATTGGCGAGAGAAAAGGGGGACAGCCTCCCCAGTGTGGGACACCCTTCAGCTGAGTCTTGAGGGTCAGCTAGGAGTTCAGTTGTCAGATGATGGGAGATGGGCCTTCTTGGCAGATGGCCAGCATGGGCCACAGTACTGGAGTATGACAGAGCATGGGCTGTTGAACATGGCGGGTGCTTTGGTGTTGCTAGAGCTTCTGTGCTAAGGGGAGTTATGGGAATGGAGATATTGCATGGAATGGAAGTCATGGGCCAGGTTTTGAGGATCTTTATGCATACCATGTTTTTGCCCAAAGTAGAGCCAGGAACGGGAGTGAGATAACAATGAACAACCAGAACAACATCATTCATCTGTTGAGTGACTTACTCTGTGCTAGGCACATTTCAGATTCTGCATGCGTTAACTCATTTACTATAACAATAGCCCTGGCTTCCTTTGAGTTTCAAGTACAGCAGTGATTAGACATTTATATAGCCTATGAAGGGATTCCCCCATAAGTCTAGTACCCATTTGACACCATACCTACTTATTACAATGTTATTCATTGTGTTCCCTCTGCTGTACTTTACATCCCCATGGCTGTTTTTATAATTGGCGATTTGTATGTCTTAATCCCTTCCCCTTTTTACCCACCCCCTAAATCCCCCTCCCTTCTGGCAACCCTCAAAATGTTCTGTGTAACTTTGAGTTCAGTGATGCCTTTTATAAAGCACCATTTTAGATGCAGAACTGAAAGCATTGCTCCTATGCTTCCTGGAATGAAACTGCCAGAGTTAACACAGGTACAAACTCACCTACCCAGGCAGTTTTATCTAAGAGTTGACAGAGGGACATGGTGGAGCTAGAACTGTAGAGTAACACATACCACAGTGATTATTTAGATTTTTTTATTGTTGTCCTTTCAGGGGGCAGAAATTGTTATTTCATTAGCATTAGAAGACCTCTCAGCTCCTCTCTCCTTGTTTTCCAGCTGTCTGTGAAAGTGGCTGTCTCAACGGAGGCAGGTGTGTGGCCCCAAACCGATGTGCGTGCACTTACGGCTTTACTGGACCCCAGTGTGAAAGAGGTAATTTGTAAAAAATGAATTGGTATACAGATGTTCTGGTGGCTACAGCTGTTATTGATTTAAATACACATTGGATTTGTGCTGCTGCTTCATGACGTTGGCTAAATGTTGAGGGGCTTTCCAAATTGTCACTGGGAAGGATCCTAGGATGATAAGACAGTGGTCCTAAATCTGTTTATGTCATTCAGTTATTCTTTCCAATGGACTCAGGACTCCAGAGTGAGCATAAGTTCCAGTTGGCATCAAGGTAGAAGAAGGAGAATTTCCCATATTGAGCTCATTATTATCCTAGTAAAGTAGAGAAATGGTTCTAAACAGAACATCTGTATAGAAAGGGGAAAATTTAGGACGAAGAAAAACACACCTAAAGATCTATTAGGACCTGTTGGAGGCTGTAGTGGCACAGATGCTCAACATTCAGAATCCACTGTAGAAATATCGCGTCCGCCGCGGCAGTGTGCGGCTACCAGCACTCTGCACCTGCTGAAGGGTGTCACCATCCTCACTTTGGCATCTGAGAAGGTTGCATACATAATAATAAGCTTTAATTTGAATGTGAATTTTCTGTGTTCAAGCCTAATGCTTACTCCTGCTCCTAATAAAAACAAATGTTTTGCCTATAAATGCAGCTGTGTGGAGATGTGTAATGTGCTTGAGTCTCCTTCCCATCCTCGGAACTATGGCATTTTTGATCATTTTGTCTCCACATTCATAGCCATTTTCTTACCGTTCCCAGTTTTATAGTGAAGGTTTAGACCAGAGGTGGGGAACATGTGGGTCATATAAGGCCCGAGAAATCATTTGGTCTGGCCCTGCCAAGGCATTAGGGGTTGAGTTAATTAAATGTTAGACCAAATACAGCAGGCTAATTTTTAAGTTGATAATTCTGTATGGCCCACAAATGATGTTATAAATATCCAAATGGCCCTTGGCAGAAAAAAGGTTCCCCACTTCTGGTTTAGAGGGTTTATTTCATACAAAACTACAAAAATACTGTACTCATGAAAAGTACTCATTGGAAAATACTCATAAACCTTTTAAACTGCATCATCACTTGTATCCAATGTTGTTAAAGATCTTTTTATTTGAAGATGGAAAGTAAACATTCAGTAGTAGATATTGAATATATTTTATTTTAAAACAAAGAGCAGAGAGTGGTATGTGAGAAATTGTTCTCCGTTTCTATTTTTACAAGTTTATTTAAATTGAGTTATTTGTTGATAAAGCAACAATACATATTTTAGCAAGTAACTCTAGGTCAATTACTATGATTACTGGATAAATATTGTATCTCTATTTATAAACCGTTGTGTGGTATTGATGTGTGATGGATGCATCGTGGTCTCTTGGCCTTTATGTTGCATTTGGTACCATGTTGGAAGTCCTTCTTAAAACCCTTTCTTTTTACAACTTGCACAGATGTATTTTTATTGATTTGGAGCTAATATTTGTCTAATGGTATCCAGAGTAATGAAGATAAATATTTTGATTAGGTAGTATCACTATGGCCTCCTTATTTACTCAATGAAGATGATGTAGGATTTAAATTGTTGAGATTAAAATTGTTAATGTGTAAATTGAGAAAGTGGTATGTGAAAATAATTCTGCAATGGTAACACTAGGTTCAATTTGTTTTAGAAAAAAATCACTAACATAATGAAATTGTAGGCTATTTTACATCTAAGAAAGTGATTGATAATTTGCAGCAAAGGATATTGATACCCATAGTTCTGGTATTAATAACCCAATCTAAAATAAAGAGGGTGTGGTGTTTAACCATCCCACAGTTATGTCTTTCAAGACTTGATTTTCTACCAAGATTAAGAAATGAAATGAATGGGTTACGTTACTAAACTACTAATTAAAACTGGCATATTACTCAGGGGTTTCTCCAACTTTTGGAGAGCATTTCGGACACCTCCCCTGAAATTTGCACTGAGGTGTGGGGTCTTCGCAGTATCAAAATAAAATTAATCCCTAAATGTCAGATTTCCAGGCATTTTCAGTAGTTGAGATGGGGGGATAGAAGGTGGGCTCTTTAATCATTACTTTTGCCTGTTCCACCCCTGAATGCGCAGTCCCAGACCTTCAACGGGAGAGGCGATCCATGGGTATAATTTCCTTCAGTGCACAGGAGAGGGGAGTCTTTTGGATTCTAGAATTGTACTTCCCTTAATAGAATTTTCACTGTTTTCTGCTCATGGGAAACTCATCTGCTTACCTCTTTACAAAAATGAGGCAATACATCCTTTTACTCAAATGTATATTTGTGATTTCAGGAATCATTACTGCATATGTAGGACAGAGTCAGGACAAATACATCTGGAAGTGTAGGGAAGTGTCTGTGTGACTTCTGTGTTGGGTGGTGTCCTGATGACCTCATTTATTACCTAGGCTAGTTTAAACTGCCTAGGCTAGTTGTATTATGTTTTAATTGGGATATGACTTTTTATTTTTAAAAATGAACTTTCAGGAAAGCTTTACTAATCTCCTCTCTTCCTTCCCGGAGGCTGGGGCTGGTGCTCCTTCTGCATCCTTCCTTAGCTGTCTCTCCATGCCTCTCGTAGGGACATCACCATGGTACCCAAGTGGGTTTCCCTGTCCACCTCCCCCACTAGAGAGTAAGCTCTTCAGCAGCAACTATGGTTTCATCTTTTTAATTCTTACTGATGCATGGCACACGGCCAATACATGTTGAATGGGATTTATTTTAAAGCACCAGGAAACCTGGAGATATGATTATCAGACCCGAATAAGTATCTCCTGGAAGTAATTGCTGTTTGCTCACTGGGACAATTCTGGATATTTTTCATTGGGTTTATTGTAACAGTTTACACTGTTGATGCCTAATTGAATTCAGCCCCATCTTTCACAAGTGTGATATTTTTAGGGTCACAGACTTATTTTTCAATTGACAAGGATGCAGAAAAAGAAGGTGTGTTTTGGTCCAAAGCAAGTGGCAATAAACAAACAAACAAACAACTTCCTGTCCTGATGTAATGCACATGAAAGGAACACTTAAAATGTCAGTTACAAGTCCTTCCTAGAATAAGCAGCTTTGTCCCTGGGAAATCTTGGAACTTTTATGTACCTCTAAGTGCCTTAGGGAACCGATACAAGTGTGGAGTACCCTTTGGGGATGACTTGGGAAGGATTTGGCTCACTTTAAGCCAATAAGTGAATCTTAATTCATGGACATAGTGGTTTGTTCTGTGATGGAGAGGAGCAGTGGATGCACGCTTGAATTATGAATCACAACAATTCACTCAGCAAATGCAATCAGATTATAAAGTAAATTTGTCTTACTTGCAGCTTTTAGCCAATAAAATAAATATGTTTTTTAAAACATTTCTTGGCTAGTCAGCCTCGTTGGGCTGGTAACAATGACACTAATTCCTATCACTGCACTAGAGGAAGAAAAGTAAAGGCCTGTGACTTGTTTGGCTTGCAATGTTTACTTTTCTGAATGCGAATACCTTTAGTTACATTCTTCGGTTTACCACAACCTCCACCACTCCCTATTATCATCCTGCCCACTTCATTTATTTAGCTTGCTTCTTAGCCCTTGTGAGCACTTGCATTTCCCACTCCCTGCTATATTCTCTATCAAAGATAGAATCTCTTGTATCTTCTTTTATATCCTAAGTTTCTTTCATTGTTCTTCATCTTATAATTATTTTCTGTAAATTTACATTTTCTGTAAATGTATGGTTTTCCTGATTGCTCTTTCCTCCCTCCCCCACCATTTTTACCTTCTTTCTGCTTGGGTCTTGAGTAACCAGTAAAACTGACCATTTCCTAAGCTCTGTGGTACAGTATGTTAGCGGTTGTTATTAGTATTGAAATGAAGTCAGTGTCTGTTTTGGCAATGATAACACGAGCTAGTTGTTTATTGCCATAGCTACTGTCAACAGACTGTGTGGAAGCACACTTTCTCTTGCCATCTTGCCTCAGAATGCAAGCCATTTAAAATCTTGTTAAATTCTCTTATATTAAACACAGTGAATCATGTAGTGAATGAAACTTCTCAAGGTAATGAATAAAGGGAGAATGATGGCAATAGACCTGAACTTGGAAATGGGGAGGGATAATGATGAATAAGCTTGAGGAAGAAGACAATAAAAGAAAGACATGAGAAAACACAAAGAGAAGCAAGAGACCCAGGAGGGCACTAAGTTAAAGAAACTCAAGGCAAGAAGGAGTTCAAGAAATCGCTTGGCAATCGTTCCACTCATCAAAGGGTCAAGAAAGAATGAAAATCACAAAGAGGCCCTTGATATAGCAGGTGATGTGTACTGGGTACTTAGAGTGTGCCAGGGAGTGTGCTGAATGCTGTACTTTGGGGATTTGCAGCAACTTTATGAGAAAAGTTCTATAATGAGTCCCATTTTATAGAGGTATAAACAGAGACAGACAGAGGTCAAATAGCTTGCCCAAGGTCAGACAGCTTGTAAGTGGTGCAATCAAAAGCTGAACCCAGCCAGTTTGTCTCATAAGCCTGTGCATGGGATCACTGTGCTACAGTTGGATATCACTGGGAAGGTGCCATTAGTAATGCAGAGAATTTTCTGAGGAACAGAGGAAGAAATGTAGAACGATGAGTTTTTAAGTGGAAGTCATATTTTCTTAAAAGCCCTTCAAGAAATTTGGCTAGTTGGGTGGAGAGTTGAACTAAGTTGCTGATAAATAAGTTTAAAGCTGAAGGAAAGGGAGGGGTCTTGAATATTGCTCAAGTGCATCTAATGCAGGGTTTTGGAATATTTTTCTATTTTATTGATTTTCATATATTTAAAATATATTTTTTTATTGATTTCAGAGAGGAAAAGAGAGGGAGAGAGTGATAGAAACATCAGTGATGAGGGAGAATTATTGATGGGCTGCCTCCTGCAGGCTTCACACTGGGGATCGAGCCCGCAACCCAGGCACGTGCCCTGACTTGGAATCAAACTGTTACCTCTTGGTTCATAGGTCAACAATCAACAACTGAGTCAAGCCGACCAGGCTGATTTTGATATTTTAAAGATAATCCACTCATGGAAAGAGGGTGATTCCTGTCTGTTCACAGTATATAAATAAATGGACTCTGAAGGACTGAACCAACAGTCCTAAATGTAGACATACAAAATGAATATTGCCATTCAGTGTAGGTACCATGGAAGGTTCTATTGTTATATTACAACTAGAGGCCCAGTACACAAAATTGGTGCACTGGAGGGAGAGGGGGCCTCTCAGCCTGGCCTGCGCCCTCTCTCAGTCCAGGATCCCTCAGGGGATGTCCGACTGCTGCGGAGGCTGGATTGGCTCCTGCTACCACTGCTGCGCTCACCAGCTGTGAGCCCAGCTTCTGTCTGAGCGGCACTCCCCCTGTGGGAGAGTACTGACCATCAGGGGGCAGCTCCTGCATTGAGCATCTGCCCCCTGGTGGTCAGTGCATTTGGTCGATTTGCATATTAGCCTTTTATTATATAGGACTGTTCAAACCATATTTTGAGCCACTTTTTGGGGAATTACCTTTATAGAGTCAGCAATACATTAAAATGAGCACATGACCATTTTTCCTTCTCTTTCTGGGAGGCATTTGAGTTTTAGAAACAAAATAGTGTCAGCTCTAATGACATCAGTGTATAGTCAAGCACTTTAGTTGTTTGGGGTCAAAAACTGACTCATTAAAAAGCAGCGAAAAGGATTGTCTTGCATGGCTCTTGCAGCACATGGAAGTGGATTAATGTTTCATGGCAAACTTTCTGTGAACCTGAGGAGGAAGCCTTTTGGAAGCATGAATGCGCATAACAAAACGTTTTCTCTGATTCCTCCATCTGGCGGTCCTCACGCGTGCTGCTGAGTGTAAGCATGGACACGGAGCCTTCTAAATTCCGATGCATTCGTTCAGTGTTAAATTCCTACCCAAGTCTAAACTGTGAAGACAATCATTGGGTTGTTGCCAAATCAAGAATGTCTGTTGGCTGTTCTGCGGGCTCTCCGTGGCTAAAGCCTAAGGGAAAGCATTGTTGAAACGACCGCTTTAAGAAAAAGAACAATGGGGCAAATGTGGAGTAGAATAAAAATGAAAGTATTGCCATAATTCTCTCTCTGTCAGAGAAGCAGACAGTGGAAGGGGAACTAAGCCTTCCTTCCTTATACTTGCCTCCTTTTTGGAATTGCAGTGTTAATGGAGGTGGAAAAGATGTGTGTTTTTTGTTGTTGTTGTTGTTGTTTTTTAAATCTACATCCTCATATGTGCAGTTGGTATATAAGAAACTGTCTTTATCATAATTTAGTTTCCCTGATGATAAAAAACTGGTAATTTTGCACAGATATCTTTTTAAATGATTTCATTGAACAATTATCAAAAAAACAATCCTTAAACAATTGATAAGCATTTATTTTGTGAATCCAGAAAAGCTGTATTGTATCATATCTAATGAATGGAAAGGACTAACATATAACGTTCCCAATACATAACCAGGTCGTGCATTTCAGATACATTTGCCTCATAAAAAGGAGCTAGAAACGTGACCTTCTCACAGAGGCCTGTCTAGGGTGCTTCATAGAATCAGGGCCTGGTTTTCTCATGCTTTTTTCCCTGGAGCTTTTTTCTGGAATGAATTAATGAATGAAATGCGTCTCTCTCTCTCTCTCTCTCTCTCTCTCTCTCTCTCTCTCTCTCTCTGAGTTTTATAGAGCTGCATTTCTGACTCTAATTTTACATAATGTTAAATTTTAGGTGGCTGTTACCAAAGTCCTAGTGTAAATGCCGCAGGCCATCTTCTGTTCTCAGAGTGCTTTTGGAAGGCAGGGCTCTGTGAGCTAGGCATCTTGTTCCCCTTAAAGGTAACCAGCAATATACACTGTTGTTCCTAAAGTATATTGGAGCCCTCTGTGAGCCTCACTTTTGGTATTTAGTCTAAATGGAAACTAAATACCAGTGTGCAGAGAGCAAAGGCAGAATGCCCTAAATGTTACCATGCATCTGAAGTGGTATGGCAGCACTCGGCAGGTGGTGGATCATTGAATAAACTTGATTGTCCTAGAATAGCTGCAGAAACCACTTCTGTTGACATAGACGTTCAGTTCTCGCAGTTGAGTCACTGTATGCACACAGGGAACATACACTACCATGCCTCTCGAGGCTGCACATGCCTGGCATGAAGACGCCGAACTGGTGGGATGCTGTGATAAAGCAGTTGCACTGTCCCCACTCTGTCCCTCTCGTGGGCTCGTTTTTCCTCTGTTGGTGGATGAAATTTTTTTGTCCCTTTCAGAATTTCTTCCCTGTGGGTTAATGTGAGCAAATATATCTAAGTTCTTGGTTGTTTACAGCTTCTTTCGTCCAGTGGTACCTCTGGCCATTTGAAGCCTCTTTGCTGCTCCAGGCGGTCCTCTGAGAAAGGATCTAAGTTCACACCAGCTTTCCCTTGCAGTGGCCCACCACTAGCTGGCAGAAAACACTCTTGCATTTTTTGCCACAATGAATTTCTGGAGTACAAACCAACTTTGACAGTAGTAGCCTCTCCCTAGAACCATGTCAGCATCAGGGCAGTCAGTTTCTTTCTTAAAAAAAATATTTTTAAAATTAATTTTAGAGAGGAAGGGGGAGAGAGAGAGAGAGAGAGAGAGAGAGAGAGAGAGAGAGAGAGATTGAATGAGAATCATTGATCGGCTGCCTCCTGCACATCCCACACTGGGGATCGAGCCCACAATCCAGGCATGTGCCCTGACTGGGAATCGAACCACGACCTTCTAGTTCATAGGTCGATGCTCAACCACTGAGCCATGTCAGCTGGGCAGGGCAGCCAGTTTCCATCATGAGACAGTCCCCAGTATCCTGCAGACTTCAGGGTTATATATCATGTGTTCTGAGCAGCCTCCTGGAAGCCACCCTCATGACTTGTCATCATAATGTGATCCTCCCCCAGTTTCTCAGAGAGAGAGCTAGTGGTAGCTCAGCTCTCGTCCAAGTACCCCCTACCCATCTTTTGCAACCTCAGACACTTTGATACTCTTGGTGTGCATGAGATTTAAGAGCCTTGTGATCAGATTGTCATCACCCCCTTTGCAAATTCTGATCGCAGCGTCACACTTGATTTGGAATGTGATATCTGTGGTCTTGGTGGAAATGTCCGTTTTCACATCCTCTTCTATTCTCAAAGCCAATAATGGAATGCAGCTATTGAATTTGATCAAAGATTTAGTATCATGGTTTCATCTTCAAAGACAGTTTATTTTCAACTTTATTGTTTGTTTTTTTTAGCACCCTGATCTTTAAAAAAAGAAAGTTTTTTTTTATAAGTTAGTGGCAACATTTAATATTTGGACCATTCTTTTTTCCTGGACCATGTTTTAGTTTTGGGTGCTCAAAACCCTGGAGCAACACTCAGTAGAAATGTATTGTGAGCCACATAAGTAATTTTAACTTTTCTAGTAGTCACATGAAAACATCAAAAGAAACAGGTAAAATGGACTTTGATAGTATATTTTGTTTAATCCAGCATATCCAAAAGTTTTTTTTAATCGATCCTCAGTATTGAAAATTATTGAGATGTTTTGCATTCTTTTTTATAGTAAGTCTTTGAACTCCAGTGCATATATTACGCCACATATGAATTTGGGCCAGCTAATAGCCACATGTGGCTATTGGACAGCACACTCTGGAACCTTATTTCTAGTAACATCAATGGATATATGAAATAATTAAGTAACCAAGCATGGCAAAGGTTTAGTGAGGCAGCATAGGTGAGGGGAAGTACAGGTGAAGGGAAAAGAGCGTGCAAAGGTGCAGAGGCTGGAACTGGCTGGGAAAAGGGAGCACACAGTCACCCTCAGGAGGTCCCTGCTCTGCCAGCTTTCTGCGTGTTGGAGTCCTCCTATGAGAAAGAGGGGCAATGATGCCAACTTGCTTTACTGCAAAGAAGGGAGGGTGGGTTTCAGATGTCTCTGTGGTGCCCCTCTATTCTACTGAATGGTGCTTCAGCACAATATCTGTATGATGCAGGGTTTTGAGATTTGGAAAATTCTCTTTTGTAAGTATAAATTATGGACTGGCCTGCTTCTGAAACTGTTTCAACTTAACCTGTGGATAGCAGTCTGGAGACCCCTCCTGATTTTACATGCTCGATTGCGAGTCCTTGAGGACGCTTAGTGTTTATGTTCCCTAGGAGTTATGGCCTCTAGAGAGTCTGCTGCTTTTGGTTTAGGAATGTATATTGAACGTATATATGGAACTTTGTGGTCCAGATGATGTGCCAAAGTACTTTTTGTAAAACATTACTCCTATGGGGGTTCCATGCAATGAAGTTTCCATGGCCGTAGCATTTTGGAAACGCTATTCCATGTCCTCATCTTGGAGAGGCACTGGTGTATTCGCAGACTAGCTCCCGGGAGTCCTGCAGGAAGGTAAGTGTTTTCACTTAGTTTAACCCAGCACTTTCAAATCCATTAATTTTACCCTTCTTCCCTTTCTCCCTCAACACCTTTAACATTCTTATTCTAAAGATCTGGATTCTGATCTTGACAATCATTTTGAAAGTCATTTGACATCTCCATGACAACATCTTCATATTCTAGATAGGTATTTTAAATCCATATATGATCCTCATCTGTAGATGAGTATTTGTCAAAATGTCTAGGGTTTGGGGGAAGATCATCATGTAGTCACTCACCTTTTGTGTTCCTAAGAGGATGCATGGGACCATAAATTAGGGCAGTAGGTAACACCCATTCTCTTGGGTTTGGTTGTTCAATATTCTAAAGTATTACCAAGGCAAGCTGAATTATCTCATTAAGTAGTGATAAATTCATAGTCTGAGTGGTTTAATGTGGTTGGCATGTATGCCATCTGATTCTTATCAGCCCTTTGGGGGTACTACTTATCAAAAACTAGGAGTATTGGATATTCTCAGAGCTAGAGCCCCCTTTTCTAGATTGGTTACTTTACTTTCAAGGTCAGGTTTAAGGCTTTATTCTTCCTCAGTTCTTTCCTGACCAAAGGGGACTCCACCATGAAAGCCCATCAATTTCCATGCAACTTCACTGACATCACACCTCTGGCCACCTGGACCCCACCCACATTTCTATTTGATGGTCAATGCATCTATTCAGATTTTGGTCTTTGTCATTTACTTTAAGGATTACATCAGCCATTTTAGTATTCATTCCTCTAATGACTTCTTGTTTTCTTGCATTTTATTATATTTTAAGATAATTGGATGACATAGTCCCTGTCTTTGGGGATGAAGGTTTTATTGGTGTGTTGTTTTTTTAAGAATGTAGTCTTTTATAAAAAAATATTTTTATTGATTTCAGAGAGAGGAAGGGAAAGGGAGAGATAGAAACATCAATGATGAGAGAGAATCTGATTGGCTGCCTCTTGCACACCCCTTACTGGGGATCAAGCCTTCAACCCAGGCATGTGCCCTTGACCAGAATCTAACTTGGCTATCCACTGAGCCAAACCAACTAGGGTAGGACGATGGTTTTTAATTATGTTACCTAAGAGGTAAGGAATGAGCACATTCACCTTGTCAAAAAATGTTTTTAATGTACATTTGTTGATATACTTATATCCTAATAAAATGATGTAGAATCCTTTTTCATGTCTTTTGGGAAGCCTTATAAGCAAGTTATAATACTTTAACCTTTCTTAAAAAATATTTTCTTCATCAAATGAAATACAAATGACCTCTTAATTTTAAAACATATATATGTATATATATTTACATAAATATGAATATATACACAAATATGAATATATATGTAAACTAGAGGCCCAGTGCACAGCATTCATGCACTGGGTGGGGGGGGTGTTCCTCAGCCCGGGCTGTGCCCTCTTGTAGTCCAGGACCCCTTGCCAGCAGTCGACAATCCTGTGAGGGGTCCTTAGTGCTACAGCAGAGGCGAGAGAGGCTCCAGCCACCACCGCTGCGCTCGCCAGCCATGAGCTCAGCTTATGGCTGAGCGGCGCTCCCCCTGTGGGAGCACACTGACCACCAGGGGGCAGCTCCTGCGTTGAGCATCTGCCCCCTGGTGGTCAGTGCGCATCATAGTGACTGGTCGTCCCGCTGTTCGGTTGATTTGCATATTAGGGTTTTATCATGTAGGATACATGTGAATATATTTTTTCTGTATTTTCTCTGCAAAGTAAATTTGGCCTGTCAGACCCCATCATATGGGCATTATAAATGTGGCTAATCTAGTTCTAGTTTGGGGGCTAATAAAGCACTGATTTATATATACATCTCCAGCCAGGCTATGGTGCTTCTCATAGACCAAAGAATAAAACTATGATGCTCCTTCCTATGGCATTGAATACCAAACCCAGTGCTGTGAAGAGTTGTTTATTAAATCTCTGTTGACTTACTTAATTTAACTGTGGGATCTTGAGGTTGCTGAGAGATAGTATTTCAATGGTAAATACTAGTATACCTAGTATATTTGTTTGATACAACCTTTTTTAAAAAGGTGCTCTGAACAACAGTACCTACCCATACATCTGTATTTCATATAGAAACGTGAGTGTGGACATTGATAACTGAAATGTGTGGGAAGTGAAGTCTGTGGAACACATGAAAGGAAATGTTCTCCAACTTTCCTCTCCTATTCCCTCAGCAGCGATCCCTTCTCTCTGAACTGTTTCAGAAGAGTTTTATAAGTAAACAATGGGTTGGGACATTTATTTCCTCAGGAAATAAAGAATGTTGTAATGGTGCAATTCATAAAATAGGCCATTTCTCTCTGTCCTTGGAGAGCCTTTGTCCTCTTGCCTGCCTTTTCGTAGGAGACACTGCTGATCTTCACCGATGTAGGACACTCAACTGAAAGAGAAGGCTTTCAGGTTTGGGGGCAAATTTTACCCAGATTGAAAAAAAATTATAATAAATATGTATTAGCTCTTAGGGATCGTTTCTTCCCTAAAATCTCAATAAAAAAACTCATATTTTGTTAGGGATTCCAGTGATATAGTCTTTAAAAACTAGTGAACTTTAAAAAACAAAGGCAAAGCCATGGTCCTCCAAGTGTAAATTTTGATTCATTCTTTGTATAATGATTTGCAAGCATAATTTGAAAAGCTGGGAATATTTTAGAACTTTCTTCTTGTACTAGGGGAAAAATAAAAAGTAGAGGCATATAAATCTATCTATCTATCTATCTATCTATCTATCTATCTATAGCTATCTATCTATCTATCTATCTATCTATCTGAATAACATAAAACTCACTTTGCAAAGCAGTATCCTTAAACACCATAGAAAACTCTCTAATTTTTAAAAAAAATAGTGTGATTTGGAATTAGAGCTATTTCTTTTTTAAAACTTATTAGAGCTATTTCTTTTTTAAAACTTATCTTTATTGTTGAAAGTATTACAAATGTCACTCCTTTTTTTCCCACTGACCGCCTTCACCACACTACTCTGTGTCCATGGGCTATGCATATCTACACGAATAAAAGACAAACATGCAAATTGACCATACCTTCGCTACACCTTAAGCCACGCCCACCAGCCAATCAGAGCGACTATATGCAAATTAACCCAACCAAGATGGCGGCTGGCAGCCACACGGCTGGAGCAAGCAGGAGGCTTGGTTGCCCCAGTGATGGAGGAAGCCAAGCTTCCCGCCTGCCACAGCCAGCTCTGAGCTCCACTCAAGGCAACAAAGTTTCAATTATAGAAGATAAATAAACCCCAGTTGGAGCTGGAGCGAGCAGGAGGCTTGGGTTGCCCCTGGCGATGGAGGAAGCCAAGCTTCCCGCCTGCCCTGGCCGGCTCTGAGCTCCACTCAAGGCTACAAAGTTTTAATTATAGAAGGTAAATAAATCCCAGAATAAAAAAAAAAAAGAAAAAAAGGAGAGGCTGGGAGCTTCCATCACTGGGGGGCTTGGCCAGCCTGAAAATGACCCTCAGCCCCTCACCCAGACTGGCCAGGCACCCCAGTGGGGACGCCCCCACCCTAGAGGGGGTGTGGCCAGTCTGAAAACAGCCATCAGCCCCTCCACCCCAGGCTGGCCCAGGCACCCCCAGCGGGGACCCCCCATCCTTGATTCCGGGACCCCTTTTCAGGGCAAAACCAGGCTGGGTCCCCCACCCCATGCACCAGGCCTCTTATCCTTATATAAATAAAAAGGGTAATATGCAAACTGACTCTAACAGCAGAACGACTGGGAATGACTGGTCCCTTTGACACACACCGACCCCCAGGGGGCAGATGCTCAATGCAGAAGCTGCCCCCTGGTGGTCAGTGCGCTCCCACAGCGGGAGCTCTGCTCAGCCACAAGCCAGGCTGATGGCTGCCAGCACAGTGGTGGTGGCGGGAGCCTCTCCTATCTCCTCAGCAGCACTAAGGATGTCCAGCTGCAGCTTAGGTCTGCTCCCTGCTGGTAAGTGGACATCCCCCGAGGGCTGCCGGGCTGCCAGAGGGATGTCTGACTGCCAGCTTGGGCCCAATCCCCCAGGGAACGGGCCTAAGCCAGCAGGTGGACATCCTCCGAGGGGTCCCAGACTGCATGAGGGCATAGGCTGGGCTGAGGGACCCCCCCGAGTGCACAAATTTTTGTGCACCAGGCTTCTAGTATGCATATAAGTTCCCAGGTTCATCTCTCCCCACCCGCTCCCCACCCACTCTTCACCCCCCTTCCCTCTGAGGCTCGTCAGTCTGTTCCATTTCTTTTCAGACCTTATTTAGGCTTCATTTCTTTCGGCAATGCTTTTTCACACTGCCAAACCGAATAGCTATCATAAAACCAAACAAAAGGCAAGGTTCTAAGCAGTCCTTACAGCCTTTTACTGAGCCAACCTGAAGTGTGCACGGGGCTCCCCCATTTCCTAGGTTGTTATTCTTTGTTTTTTATGAATGAGAGGAAATGATCTTCAAGACTAAGTTTTATACCAAAAGAGTCCCTCCTTCCAATTTGTCAGTATTACATGACAATAATTTGAACATTTTAATTAAAATTCTTAGATAAGAGACATTGTGTTTTTAAAATTGCTTGTTAATTCCCAGAAAACGGGTTAAGAACTTTGACCCTGAAGAAAGTCCTGCCACATGTTGGCTGTGGGGCTTTCGGAAGTTCCTGATTGGTTCCCTTATCTCTACAAGGGTGTACTAAAACCTACCTAGTGAGACTGTTGGGATATTACATGAGATAGTATACAAAGTACTTAGTATGAGGCCTAGCACAGACATAATACATGTTTAATAAACACTTGCTATTAACATTTGCATTCTCATGAAAGTGAGAGAAATCTTGGTTGGAAGTGTTATTTCATAAACAATATTATCAAACTATCAACTATCACCAATACTAGACCTAAACTTAGAGGCCCTATTGTGACTATGTTTTCCACTCAGAGGACTTGTCATTTTACTGGAACAACATAGTTTTTGGGCCGCCTATTCAGATTAAGTGCAACATTCCCTTTCGGACATCATATCAACCATGTGCTTTTCTTTAAGACACACCCAATTGTTGCAATTGTAATGAAGGCTGAAACTCCAATGGTGCAAATAGTAATAAAAGGAGAAAGTGAAGGAGTGAATGACAACCAGTCCATAAAATGTCATGGTGACTGTAGTCCAGGAAAGCATTGGTTGTCACAACAGCTAGCCAAAGATTACTAAACGGTTTTTGTTTCCATATACTGACGTATTCAGATACAGAAGGGGGAGTGAACTCGTTTCTTCGGAAAAGGCCAGCAGTGAAATGTAGAAAGTACTCAGCTATTTTAGAAAGGTGGCGTTCTAAAATCATTGAGAGATCATAGAAACTTACCAATCGGCAAAATAAAATGAACACCTATGTAAAGTATATATTCAGCTTTCTGGGTTGGTATGAGAACTTGAGTCTACAAAGATGGCATCAGGCAGTTTATGGGTGTGTGGGAGGTGCTTTTACTTATCGAATCCACATGACATTCTTTTTTTCTGTTTCTATCTATGTATCTATGTATATATCTATCATCCTTTTAAAAAATCCTCACCTGAGTTCATGCTTAGGGAGAGAGAGAGAGAGAGAGAGAGAGAGAGAGAGAGAGAGAGAGAAAGAAACATTGATCAGTTGCAAGTTGCCTTTCATATGTGCCCAGACCTGGGATTGAATCTGCAATCCAGGCATGTGCCCTGACTGGCAGTCGAACTAGCAACCTTTCAGTGCACAGGACTATGCTCAACCAACTGAGCCACTCCAGCTGGGCTCATCTTTTCTTTTTTTTAATGTTATTTTCCAATTAGTTTACATCCAATATTATTTTGTATTAGTTTCAGGTGTGCAGCATAGTGGTTAGACAATCATATACTTTACAAAGTGTTTCCCCTAATACTTCCAGTACCCACCTGGCACCATACAGTTATTACGATATTATTGACTCTATTCTCTATGCTGTACTTTATTTTTATTATTATTTTAATCCTCACCTGAGGATATTTTTCCATTGATTTTTAGAGAGAGTGGAAGAGAGAGGGAATGACATAGAGAAATATCAATGTGAGAGAAACACATCGACTGGCTGTACTTTTCACTCCCGTCACCTTTTTCACACAGTCCCCCAACCCCTCATTCCTCTGACAACCATCAGTCTGTATCTATGAGTCTGATTCAATTTTGTCTGTTTGTTAATTTTGGTTTATAGATTCCACATATAAGCGAAAATCACATGCCATTCTTGAGGCCACATCTAAGAAAGGACTGAAAGTGCTGGTCATAGAAGACTACAGCTAGAAATGCCAAAATATTGACATTTCCAACCTCACTCATTAGGGTTTTATTAGATGCACCTGTAAGAAAGGTATGCTGTTAGGCTGAAAAGAAATCATTCTGAGAAGAAGAGATGTGAGTGTGTCCCTGTGCATCTGTTCTTTCCCAGGTGCAGTGCTATAGGAACACACTTACCCTACCTTCTGCAGTTACATGCTAGTGGGGGGAGCAGAGAGCAAACACGTAAACACAGAAACACTCAAGTACCAGTGTGGGCTGGAAATGAAGGGATGTGGAGGGCATGAGGGCAGAGACTAATGACACATGGGGACCCCTGGTCAGGGGCCTCTCTCAGAGAAGTCGCCAGCTGTGTGAAGAGTGAGAGGAAGTTGTCTAGGTAGAAGGAAGAATATGTGTAAAGGTTCTAAGATGATCCAAGTACTCGAGACAGTTGAGACCGTGAGGGAGAGTGATGTGACCTGAGGCTGGAGAAGCGGTCAGGAGGGCGTGTGAGGAGCTCTGCACGCAGCATTTCAGGACGAGGGCAGTGGTGCGTGGCGCCCACGCTGGGGGTGATAGGACGCTGTAGACTTTTTTTTTTTTTACAGCACATTAGAAACCTGTTAGCTCAGGTTGTCCATGAGAATCTTCTGTAAAGAGCTACCAAGTCCTGACCCAGTTAAGGTGGGAGAGTTCTTGTAGGTTTCCAATGCCCTTCAAAACCAGGGGGATCTTGAGTTTTAAGTTGCTCAACACTGCTTTTTCTCTCGTGTTTCTATAGGGACTCCGAACCCTACCTTTTCTCCAAGGAGGTGACTAAGCTGCCCTTAAAATACATAAAACAAGTACACCCTAAGAATGGTTTGTTCAGGCATTAAACATTTTGAGATAATGCATGCTTTCAAGTGGACGCATGCAGACTTGTCTCCCGGGAATGCCTTTGGATGTCATAATAGCAATTCTGGTATCAATAAATCATTTACTATTTGGACAAGCCATGGCCACCACCTCAGTCACTAGATACATTTGTAATGGTTTTTATGAACAATAATAACAACCACCTAGCAACATAGTGTTTGGGCATGTCAGTTTTAGAATAGCACATGTGGTTTTGTGGGCTTTGGAAGGATAAATTCTTACTGTCTGTAATATATTTTGAAAATTAAACAGCCAATATTGTTGGAGGCCCACTGTGCACAATACATGAAGTCATGCTGCTTGGTGTGTGGCTTTATATAAGAATGACACATCAGTGTTGGTTTTTGTGTTTTTGTTTTTTTTTGCTAGTTTGTAAGTACTTCTCTGCTCCATGAGGGAAGGGACTGATCCTTCTTGCTCCCATTTTTATCTCCAATGTAGAGGGCACATAGTAGCTCAGTAGTATGTGTTCACTAGATGAATGAATAAATGAATAGTTTCTAGGCACAGTTTATTCCTTGTGTTTCTTATAACGAATGAGAAATGAGTGATCTGCCATCTCTACTTTGAATGAATAGCTTTCCTCTTGACCCTTTAAAACCATGAACAGCTTCAAATATTGTTATTGTTCACCAATGAATTCCATGCAGTTTGATACCCCGGAGAAGCCAACGCTGTATGATCTCTTCCATTTATGCCGTACGTTATAGACATACACACTGTCTCAGCTGGTCCTTGGAGACAACTTGAGGGAATATATTTCCAAGCTATGGAAAGCGAGCTTGGAAAGACCCTCTTGTCTCTTCTAAGGCAGGTGTCTAGGAATGAGATCTGTGTTTTCTAACTCAGCCCAGACTGTGGTGTATCCATATTCTCCAACAAATATTTGCCCGGCCTTTAGGGCTAAAACCATCTTTAGCATTACTTTTAGCTATTATTAATTATATATTTTTTTAAATTTCTAATTTTGTTCTCTCCTCCTCTCCTTTGGTTCTCAGTTGGGTTGCTAATTCTTGGCTATTGCCATTCTTGATGTCTTTCAGTCTCTAGATCAAGTCTTAAAATTCTACATTTCAGGTGACTAAGCAAAATTGTTTGATTGAATTTGGGGAATAGCTTGTCTTTAATCATAAGTGGATGCTGTATGATAAAACGCTTTTCCCCAGACTGTGAATATACGGATGGATGCGGGAGCTTAGCTGAAATTGAGCTGTAAATAGAATTGGAAGAGAATGTGGTGCTGAAGGAGCCTGAGAGAACACGCCGGCACCAAGAATCTGGATGTCTGAATGAATGTCCTGCTGCCAGGTTGCTCTGCCTAGAACACCTTCTGGTGCAGTTTCTGTGAGGGCGAAGTTAGACAGGTGTACTGGAGCGCCTGTTTAGGGAAGGGCTAAAAATTGGTTTTCTTTTGTCTTTTTTTAATGTACATGTCAGGAGATGTGCAGTTTCACTCTTATAAAAATGCCTGGGAATTTAGGTAGGAGAATGGTCTTCTCTGGAGCATGAGCTCTGTGAGAACAGGGGCTTTTGCCTGTTGTGTCAAGGTGCCTAGCATTGTACCTGACACATAGTAGATGCTCAATAAATATTTGTTGAATAAAAGACTGGATCTAACAACAGATCTAGCCTGTCGCTTTTAGCAACAGGACTGGGTTCAGAGTGGACCCCATGATTTGCTGGTGTGTTGCTGTAACGAAGCTCCGAGCTCAATCTGCCTCAGTTGCTTAATGACCAGAAGCTCCAGCCAAGTTGGAGCTGGCGTTCGACTCTGTTCTGCCACACTGTGCATGCAGCTCTCTTCACTGTCTCAGTGGGTGGTGACCTGCCCCTCTGATAGGCTCCACTCGATTATGAAATTATAATTGGCTTCAGCTCAACTCCACAGAATAGAATAGTGACTGTAGCTTATCTGTGGCTGAAAATAGGCGAGAAGAATGAAAAGAATTAGAAGGGACTGCTCTGGGTAGCTTGGAGTGACATTGATTAATTAATATGCTATCAATTTTCTTCCCCTGAGAAACATTTGGTCACAAAGAGATTTGGCTTTCAGAAGAAATTTAAATTTGGGGGTGAGGCTTTTTGGCATAGTCTGGTCTCATTGGAATGGTCTAAGTAGCTTTTGTTTCTTTTTTCCCATGCCTTCCCATGCTTGCTCACCAAGGCTCCATGCAGTCCTTGACTGTAGAGTTATCCGTCTTCCACGGGCTGAGCATTAGCTTGCCAAGTGCCATGGAGGAGCCAGTGTGTGGAGTGTACGTGGGGCAGGATGTGTCGCTCTGTGAAGCACCTCAGGAAGCCTGGAAAGCTAAAGTCCGAGGGGCCACAGTGTGGAATTTCCAGGGAGAGGCTGAGAGAGAAGGAGACTGATTGGTTGATTGATCTCCAAAGGGCAGGGGATATATTCCACGGTTCATGGTGCAGGGAGCCTGCAGGCTTTTAACAGATGCTTTTCATGCGCCTCAAGAAGTACGAATGTCCCATTTGTTAGGTTTTCAAGAACGAATGGCCCAAAAGGTTCCGTGTTCTCTTTTAGCCACGATGCGTGCGTAGTGGCCGTATGTTCTCTGACAGCGTCACGGTGTGGGTAGGTAGGAGGAGCTGCTGGCTGAAAAGCAAATGAGAAAACTGGAGAGGAAGAAAAGAAAATTAAAATAAGATGTTGGATTGAAAAATACCAAGAAGGGTGGATGTTTCAGGCTTTCTTTTTGTAACGTCAGTAACTGTAAAAAAAAAAAGATAAACAGAATAATCTATCTTTTTAATTTTACTTTTTATAGCTATCCACTCATTGACTTTTGTTTCTTCTTCAAATTCTAATTATACAATATTAAACATACTTCACGAACTTCCTCTTCACTAAGTACAAAATGCTCATGTGAAAGTATGTTATCACAGCAGTCTCATTTTGGATGAGATTTTGAAAGATCTCATCCAAAATATTTCAAAGAAGTTAAAGAGCAGGTCAAGTTGCTGCCTTGGGAAGCAAGGAAAAACTTGCTTCTTTCTCCATCACAAATGTCTCCTTAGACTCGTATTATTTGGACTCTTTTTACCCTGTTATCTTTCACGAATTCATTCCATCTTATAAGAAAATAACATTGGTTTTAATATAGAACTAACTGAGTTTAGAATAAATAAGCTTTTTTTCATGGGCTCCTTGTTTTGACTTCGGGATGCTAATACTAATAATAACTCTCTTAGTCCTCGGGGTTGCTAAAAAAGACCTGCTCCCTTCCACGCTGAGACACTTTAGGTGGATTGAGTGTAAGTGTGCGCAGGTTTGATGAGGTCTGGAAGGGATGTTTATTGAGTAGGAGCACTTCCGAGGACATTGATGCCCGAAAGAGCCTGATATAGAACTTACTTTCCCTCGGCCCTTCGTGAAGGGATAGAACACGAAGTGCTCTTCTGTGGGTTGACATGGGCTGAAAAAGACTCAGAGAATACGGTCCTCAAAGAACTCACACCTGAGGCAGAAGATGGCGCCAAATATTCCCCTCATTGTTCTTCAGGGACGGGAGCTGTTCCTGACATCCACAGATTTCAGAAAGCCGGCTTCTGGGAAATGGAGATTTTATAGCCTATTAAAATAGGAAAATACCCATCTCTTCCTTCCCTGCTCTTTTGAGAGGGTTATAGAATTATATGTGCAACTGTATTGTAGTTTAAAGTACAAAAAAAAGAAAAAAAAAGGAAGGGCCATTATTAACATTAAGCAACAGACCTAGCAGTAACCCTATAATTGTTTTTGCTTAATACATGGAATTATTCCTAAATTCAATTAACATGGTATTTTTAAGAATGGATTTTTGCCAGGAAAGTATCCATCACAAATATGTAAAGAATAGCTCCTTATCATTCTCTGCTATAATTGCTGCATTCAGACATGCATCATCACACCCAACAAGACTTGGCAGTGCTCCGGGTGAGATCTCTGGTCCTCACACTGCTTTGGCCCTTGCCCGCCCTCCTTTCAAAACTGTGTTCACCACGTGGGCACATGGTCACTGAAAGTATCTACAAGCTTCAACAAGCTGGAGTTGCATTTTTGCAGCTGACATTTTCACTTAAAAATAAATCACAGGATGCACTTTGGAGAGCACAGGTCTAGGAATGGAACATTAACAGAGGGTACGTCAAACCGCAAATACTTCCAGTCCGTCCAATTCAAAGTATTTCCACACAAGCCTGAAAAATAAATAACATGACCAGCAAAAGTATTGTCTTGTCCATAAGTTTCCGTCATGGCCCTGAGAACTTTCTGAGCACACATTTGGAGCTTAGGAACCCAGTGATAGTCTCCTTGGAGATTTGAATGTTCTTCCTTACTTTCCCCTTTGAATGAAGGAACTGAAAATGAATTTGAACCATGTGCCGACCTTAGAGGATTTGATTTTAAAATATTTTTTTCCCTTCTCCAATACTTGAACCAATAGAATCACTTCTGATTCCCCAATCCTATTCCTGGCCAAAAGTACACATTCTAATCTTCAAATTCTTTTTTGTAGACAGAGTGTTCCAAGATTGTTTGTTGATATAAAGAGCAATATTATTTTAGTAATAAGTCCATACTAGCAGCTTAATTTCTTTTGAATTGAATTGTCCAGACACACAAGTCAATCACTTGGTGCCAACTGAAGATTGCTTTTACAAGAAGATATGTGTCATAAATAAACGAATCTTAATGATGTACGCCGCCTTAGCCCTTAGGGCAGGGGTTGCAAATTAGATGCTCATGCTGTATTAGCCAACTCGCTCCCTAACTTTCATTATCTAATGCATGCATTATGGAGAATCACCAACACATGAAATATAAAAGTAAAAATGACACCGTTGAGTAATCGCAAGCTGTTGACTAATCTCCAGGGAAGGGAGGGCCATGAGCATTCTTTAGGCCACTTAATTCAAGAAAGAACAGGCTCTGTTTACTTAAGAGGCTAGTTCGTCTGTTTCCTGATTGCATTATTATTGTGAGAACGCCAGAATGTATTACAATGGATAAAATGAGGGAAAAAAATAAAAGATTAACTTACACGGGCCAGGAAAGAGTGGTGGTAGATGTTTGAATGTTTCTTTGGAATTAATCAGTGGTTCATAAACTTAAAATACTTTTTAAAAAAATCTCGAGAAATGAGTTTTTGATTCAAGTTACACAGGAGAAAATATGAGTTGGCTTGAGAAAGGAGAAATCTCGGTTCACATAAACTTGTGCACCGATGCCTTTATCATGGGAAACTTGTAATTAGAGGTCCAAAGCTCCAGCACACGATTGCAACCTAGTTATGCCTGTACTGCAAGTGCTCACAGGAGGTACTGGCTAGACCTGCACATAACGAATTAAGAGATTCCAGCTGGGACGTGATGAAAGCATTTTTGTGAATCTCTGTATCTTGGCTGGGCCACAGGGTTATAACTTGGAGAAGGCTAACTTGTAGTAGTATGTGACAGATTTATAGCCCAATGGATGTTGGGCATCAGAAAAAAAGACTGAGGTTAAAAGAATGACTCGAGAATTATGAACTTCAAAACAATTGCCATTGGAAGGGATGCTGAAGAAGGAAAGCACGAATTCCTTATAAGAAGGGAAATAAAAATAATAAAGATTGATGGTGAGGCATTGAATGGGAAGCGAGGTAGTTTGTTTTTCACGGCTGCCCTCTCCTCCAAGACCCCTGTCCACTTTCGCTGCTTCACAGTTCTCCACGCCACTTCTTCCTCCTAACACATTGTAGAGCTTGTTTAGGATCTAGTTCTTTGACTACATTGTGAGAAGAGGGATTGCTTTTTTGGCTCTAACCTCCTTCAGCTACTTTGTTGCATCTTCAGCTACCAGAGTTGTGTCTGGGACAGGGGTGGGCAAACTTTTTGACTCGAGGGCCACAATCGGTTCTTAAACTGGACCGGAGGGCCGGAACAAAAGCATGGATGGAGTGTTTGTGTGAACTAATATAAATTCAAAGTAAACATCATTACATAAAAGGGTACGGTCTTTTTTTTTTTAGTTTTATTCATTTCAAACGGGCCGGATCCTGCCCGCGGGCCGTAGTTTGCCCACGACTGGTCTGGGACATAGTAGGCTCTCAATAAAAATTTGTTGAATTAATGAATCTTGTGGTTTAAGCCAAAACTTTGTTTTAGTCTGTCTTTCCTTCATCCCTTTTTCTCCCCCTCCTTCCCTGCCTTCCTTCGGCAGTTACCTATAGGATGTGCTAGGGCCCAAAGACCAATCAAAACAAGATTCCTGCACTCCTGGAGTTTGCAGTCTATTGGGATAAATCCCACTGTGTAAAAAGGGGAGTAAATGAGGGGGTCCAGGTCAGGTTGATAATGCTGTGATAGACATAACATGACGTGCAGTGAGAACACATTTAAATCAGATTGAGAGGCCAAGGAAAAGGTTTTTGGAGGAATGGAAAATGAAGGATTTATAGAACCTAGAAGCATTTGTGAGTTGATGAAGAAAAAGACTTGGATGAAAGCACAGGCCTGGAGGAACAAAATAGCATTTTCAGAGAAACTGGAGTAAGCTTGTGAATAGTGATAACACCAGAGCATACAGAGTTTTGGAAGTAAGCAAAATGGACAGTAATTTAAAAATCATTGACTTTATGAGGTGTTTTGGTGTTTTCATTGGGCGAGTCCGTTATACTGAGATTTCATAATACTTCAGACAAATAGGTGAGATCACTGTCTTTGGTCATCTTACCTTTTTATTTCCTACTTTCCTATTTGCCCCTTCCAATCTTGATATCCTAGGCTCAGAATTAATAGAGCTCTAAAGTAGAATTGCCACTTCGCTGCCAGCATGGTATTTGGAATGTCGAGACTTTTGTTTTAGCTTATAATAACTGGTTGCAAGGCCGTAAAGTCTGTTAGGACAATGGCCCTTTCAGACTAATTTTGTTATTTGTGATTGTGGGCAGGGGTTATCTCTGAGAGAATACTCTTCCCTGAATGAATAAATGAATGAATGAAGTTGAATGAATGAAAGGATGAATACACATGAATTATTTCCGATCTCTATTCTGCAACTTTTCTCTTCTGGAACCTGTTTTTATATTTAGCTTCTAGGCATGCCTGGCTGTCAATTAAAGTGGTAGTTCTGTGTTAATCTGATCTGATATAATCTCCAAATTTCATTAGTTTTAGTGTTAATATCTTTATATGTGATGAATTTGCCATCCGTATTTGTTCATTTAAATTGATATTTAAAATTAAATGAACAAAGCAGTGATTTTCATAAAATTGGATGCTATTTTGTGTCTTACTTAAATTTCCAAATAGGAGACTCCTAATTGTCCTGATTTGATGTTGTGTAGAAATCATGCATACTCTCAACCTTCCCATGTTCTTAAACATTTTATTAACACTTCTTAGAATATTTTCTAGCTTGTTGCATTTATATTGGTCTTGTTTTATAATGATAAATAGATGTATCTGAAAACAGTGCCTGCACAAAGTAGAACCTTAGTACATATTCGTTGACTGGATGAACAAGAGAGATTTTTAAAACATACATCTGATCATTAGCAGTTTCTCACTGTCTTTAAGGAAAAGTCCAGACTTCTTTGCAAGAAGCACCAGGCCTTTTACAGTCTGAGACTGGTAGATCTTTTGGGCCTTATTTCTTGCTGTCACACACAATAATTCATGTTCTGCAATGCATGTTCCTAGCTCTGTGCCTTTATTTGTTCTGTCCCTTCTGTCTGACAGATTCTTACTGATCCACCAGATGGGAAAGCTGCCCCTAGTCCTACTGCAGAAGAATAACTTCCGCACTATTTCTGAAACATAACTCCCATTGCCCCATTTCACCTTCTGTGCTTAGCTCCTTATCTAGCTCGTACACTCAAGACAGAGGCACGGTCTTGTTTGCCTTTGTGTCTCTGTGGCTTAATGTTGTGCCTCTGATCATTTCAAGGACTCAGGAATGTGTTTTGAATGAACCGATGGGGTTATTAGGCCAGCGCCAAGGCTTGAGAGTCACCCAGTTGCTATGGGGCCTGCTCCACACCACGAGGATAGGAGCCCCGCAGTCGGGACAAGCAGACGTGGTTAGCGGGCTGAAGAGGCCTAACCCAGAGCCTGGGCACCTGTAGGAGGAGAGACCATTGCCAGCTTTGAGAAGGCCGTGTGGTCCTAGCCTGACTGCTCACTGGCCTTTTTTTTGGAGGAGTCCTTGAATGGTGCTGCCCTTGTTTCCTCACCAGGAAAGCCTTTCTCAAGAGATCAGGATCCATCAGAAGCCTGCAGTCTAGTTCTCAGGGTTTCTTTACCTGTTTGCCAGGCATCTGGTTAAAGGGAGAATGACAGACTTCAAGGGACTATCGAGAATCCGAAATCTCCTTGTTGGGCCACAATCATAATTGAGAGCCATGTCTAAGGGGTGTAATAGTGATTATTTTTCTCAGAGCTATGACTTTACGTTTGCTGAAGCTTATTTAATACTTAACTGCTCATCCACTGAGCCTTGTAAAAGCTTTCTGTTTTATAATAGCAGGCATGGTGCTTTTATTGTTATTACACAATAAGCCACGTTGTCGAGTTTATGATTTATTAGACTCTGCTAGGGTATAATGAGTAATGGTGGTGTTGAGTACAGAAACGTGATTAGATGTCATTTGTTGTGCCATAGGAGATGAATGTTCTTCGCACGAGCTTCAGATAGGCAGTTCCAACGTGTAATTGGAAGTGTGTTGTGTATTCTGGGTCATAACTGTGACATAACTCAGACTACGGTGATATAAATATATATGCAAAATACAAGCTTTCCAAAGTAATTTGAGACAAGCCCCAAGACATGCCAAAGAAAGATTCCTTTCTTAGTTGAAATGCTTTATTAGCTTCCAGTTTTCAGGTAGTGTTGAAGCTCCTTAGCGCAGCAGACAAGGCCCCTCCTGATCTGGTCCTTGTCTACCTCCCCCTCCCCTTGCCACTGCTCCCTGCCAGCAGGTACCCTTCACTTGACTCAGGAACCACGCCCACTTCCTCCCTTTGTCCCACTTCCCACAGATTTTTCCAACACTGGTCAGCATCCTCAACTTTCCTTGCCCTTTGCCTCGTCTTTATTTATTTTTTCAATTTATGAAATGTAGAAAAGTACAGAGCATAATACGACAACCATATGTAAACTCTCCACCTAGGATTAACTAATATCAGCCTTTCATGAATTTTGCCTCTAAATGAAATAGACAAACCATAACATCTCAGATAAAGCTGATGTCTTTTTTTTTCCTTCCTGGTTCCTTTGCCATTCCTTTTTCGAGAGGCCACTGCCATCATGAATATGTCTGTAGTTTTTCATCTCAACACATTACAGAAGAGCCCATGGCCGCTTGTGACTGCATAGATTTTGCTGTGCACGTTCCCTGCCCTATTTCTAAGAGAATGCTAATTTAGAGAATCCCAGGCTCCCCTCTGGGAGCTCCTTGTTTCCTGTGGTTTGAGGGTTCTTTGTTTTCTACTGTTCAGTTGTTGCTTTTTTTTTTTTTTAAGTTTTCTAAAATTTCTGGCCCGGAGCTTCTTCAGAGATTTTTTTTTCAAAGTCTTGTAAATTTTAAATGTGATTCTCCATTTTATTGGAAGGTTGGTTGGCCGTTCTTCTAATCCCCTCCCCCTACAGATATAGTTATTAATTATACATCATTTCTTTTTACAGAAATCATATTACCTTTTCATTAACCTGGCAGTTTTAGCAGTGAGAAATTTTATTTGTAATGTTCACAATTTTTCTTAAAGACTTAAAATTTTTAATTCTTTACTGTAAAAATATCTTGATATCAAAGTAATACATGTTCATGTAGGCAGTGTGAAAAGTGTTTTTAAAAAGTCAGAAAAGTGAAAAGCAGTTGGAAAAATGCCTATATAGGTCCTTGGGAAGCTACTGTTAATGTTTAATATGCTCATTTAAGAAAATTTAGAAAGTGAAGGGAGGTAAGGAAAAAATGACCTACCATGCTATGCTAATATAATCACAGTGTATATTTGCTTGACTTTATTTCCTTTTAGTTTTCATGTTTCTTTACATAGCCATTTACATCATAATCAGGATATCAATGCAGCTTACATTATATATTTATCCACACATAAGTATTTTAAAATATTATATAAACCCGTGTTTCCATTTTGTTGACTATTTGGGCTCTACCTTTAGTTTTTATTTTTATTTTTTCTGTTATATCACCATGTGTAACATCTTTGTACCTGGAGCTTTTTCTGCATTTAGAATAAAGTGAAATTAAAGCTCTTGATACATATTCCCAATCTGGTTGTGTGCCTCTGAGTGTCTGGGTCCTTGCTTCTCCTCATTCTTGCCAACATATGGTGTGTGTGTGTGTTTAAAATAATCAAAAAGAAAATAAATCTTTGCTCATTCCTATCAATAGGCATCAGCTCTTTTTTTTAAAAAAATTTATTCATTTCAGAGAGGAAGGGAGAGGGAGAGAGAGATAGAAACATCAGTGATGAGAGAGAATCATTGATCGGCTGCCTCGAAACCTGGGCATGTGCTCTTGACCAGAATCTTACCAGGGAGCCTTCAGTCCACAGGCCGACACTATCCACTGAGCCAAACCAGCTAGGGCAGGCATCAGCTCTTTATAGAATTAAATTCTTATTTCTTTGATTATCTTATTTGTTTTAAATATTTTTCCAGATATATTTATTGTTTATTAGTGTACAGATATTTTTTATTTAATATCACATATGGATATTTTCCTTGTGATTCTATCTATAGCATTTGAGAGTAAGTAGTCCTCTAGCTTGCAAAGATTGGATACATAGTTTGGTTTATGTTTTTCCAGTTTTTCTTAATGGTTTGATTTTTAAATGTATTTGATGCTGTAGTTCAGTTTGAGGATTCCTTGTGGCTGAAGACAGAGGCTACTGAAGTACCATTGTCCTGCCATGCCTGGTAGAGACCGTGAGGAATGCAGTGGTGGGGAGGATGCATCTCACACTGGTTGCACCTGATTCCTATTAGAAGTGTTATTTAAATCATGCTGGTGGGTGTTACTAAAATGTTGGGCTAACCCTGGACTTCCCAATACCCGTGCTGCTCCTCTGTGGCTCAGTGGAAAGCTGGTGTCTGTCCTTGCCGGGTGTCCTTGTTTCCTGATTGTTCTCCAGCTAGTTCACACTAGGTCTTTGGCCTTTCTCTTGGACTTGTAAGCTCTGCCTTCCAGCAGATAATTCACACAGCATTAGTCAACAAAGCCATTTTGCTTGGGTTCTGGGAGGTGTAAAACACAGGGTCATTCTTCTACAGGCAGGCTCCCTTCCCATCACCTTTCCTCCAGGACCTGCTCACCTATCTGCTGCAGCCCAGCCAGCAGAGGCCAGTGTGCCCCGCCTGGCCAGCTCATTCAGGCAGCTCTGCCTCCTTAGGGGGATGAAAGGCTTTCTTTGCTAGCTCCACTGCTTCAGAATAAACACAAACTCTGTTTATAGCAACAACATTGTTTTTTATTTTTATTTCTTAAGGAATGAGTATGGGGTAAGTGATTCAGTAACTGATCAAGGATTGACTTTCAAATAAACAAGACTTTGTGGGAAGAACAGCTTTTGGAACTACCCAGTTTAAATGTAATGATCTCCTTATCACCCAAAGTGTTCAACAGAGATGGGAAAACATTGTAACAAATGGTGTATCAGGGAGTCACACATTTCATGAGGATAACCTTCTCAATAACTTTCTCACTATAAGGGTCTAAAGTTATACGACATCTCATTTTCACCTCCTTTCCCCCCCACAAAGTTCTAAAATTTATAGTAGTAGAGTCTCAAAACAAATTTTCAAGTTATAGAGTCAGCATGGAAAAAAAGAATTCCAAAACCATAGAATACATATTATTGTAAATGGGTTGGTTATCTGCCCCCAGTGATAAGAAATACAAAGCTTACTCATGTAGTAAGTAAAACAAACCAAAAAAAAAAAAAAAAAAGAAAGGAAGAAAAGGACAGTAAGTCCATACAGCTAAGATAGAACCAGGACCTCTAACTGCAGACTTATAGGGCTTAATATATGATTTTTTCAGTTGACAATATATGCATATTTTAGGTAAATAAAAAAATTGATGAACCAATCCATTTTTAAAACAGCCCAATGGAGGTATAATTTATACATCATAAAATTCACTCATTCTAAGTGTGTAGTCCTTTTTAATAAGTTTAGAGTTTTGCACCCATCACTGCAATTCAGTTTTAGGACATTTTCCATTCTATGAGTAAGGGATGTCTCTTCATTTATTTAAACACTTCAAGATTGTTTATTGTTAGTATACACAAATGTAGTTGTTCTTTGTATGTTGATTTTGTATGCAATGGACTTGTTTATTAGTTATAGTAATTTTGTGTAGGTTCTTTAGGATTTTCAACATGTAAGATTATGTTGTCTGTGAATAAAGATACTTCTACTTCTTTCTTTCCAAATTGTATTCTTTTCTTTTCTGTTCTTTTCTTTTCTTTTCTTTTCTTTTCTTTTCTTTTCTTTCTTTTCTTTTCTTTTCTTTTCTTTCTTTTCTTTTCTTTTCTTTTCTTTTCTTTTCTTTTCTTTTCTTTTCTTTTCTTTTCTTTGCATTACTGCACTGGCTAAACCCCTATTTCAATGTTTAATAGAGGTGGCAAGTTATTGTGTTAGCTATAGGTTGAGGCAGTTCACTTCTATTTCTATTTTGTTAAGAGTTTTACTATGAATGGTTGTTGGGCAGTTCACTTCTATTTCTATTTTGTTAAGAGTTTTACTATGAATGGTTGTTGGATTTTGTCTAATGCATTTCCTGCAGCTATTGAGATAATCATGTGTTTCCTCCCCTTCATTCTATTGATATGATGTGTTATATTGATTATCAGATGTTAAGCCAACCTTGCATTCCTAGGATAAATCCCAGTTGGTCATGGTGGATAATCTTTTTATATATTTGGTAGTATTGTGTTAAGGGTTTTTGTTTCTCTGTTAATAGGAGATATTGGTTTTCTTTTCTTGTGATATCATTGTTTGGCTCAGAATAAATTGAGAAGTGAGCCAATTGATGTTTTTGTTTATTTGTATTTTTCAACTAGTCTTAATTAGGAGGATAGCGTAGAACAGTGTTTCTTTATGGTAAAATTCTATTTAAAAAGTAATTTCTAATCTAGTGTGAACTGGGGCTTTTTATAAAGTACAATAAAAATAAATTACTAGGAAAATTATCCAAAATATACAAATATAAGCTCCATTTCTAAAAATAAATTCAGCTTCTATAAGCTTTATTCAAATTGATACAAGAATTTCTAAAGGCTTTTTATTCTTAAGTTCTGTACTTGTTTCTTCACAGACTGGACACACATAGTTCTCACCAATCTGTAAACTAACTCTGAGTTAGCTTATGTTTCTCAGACTTTAATGTGCATAGACATCACCCAGGGATTCTGTTAAAATGCAGATTCGGATTCAGTAGGTCTGGGACAGGGCCCAAGGGTCTGCATTTCTGTCAAGCTACCAGGTCATGCTGATGCTGTTGGTCCACAGCCCACACTTTGAGTACTAAGTCTATGAAATATAATACAGATAGTAAAATAAATGTGATCTCTTTAATAACCCTATTATAAATTGCTTTGGGAGATATTTTGGTTTTTCAAGGATTGTTGGATTGTTGCTCAATGGTCACGGTTCCCTAGATATTCATTGTTTTTCTTGGCCTCACCTTTCTGGGCCTGCAACTGCTCATCTCTACATCGAGGGGGTTGAACTAGAAGCTTTCTGAAGTCCCTTCGTGATCTCACATTCTGTGGTTTTAAGCATCCACGTCAAAGGACAATTATGGCTGCATTTGCATTTTCTTTTTATGTAAACCTAATAAAACAATGAACTCATAGTCTTATTTTACAACAGTCCTTATGTGATGTTTAAAAATAACAGTAAACATTCTTTGCGAAATTTTGGATGATCCAGAAAGATTAATATCAACATTCAAGGATTTTTTTTTCATGTTGAAGTCTTAATAAAATGGGCGGGGTTCTTGTTTAACCTTATAGTTGGAAATCCAATAAAAAAATAATTGACTTGCTTAAACTGTGGAGAGAAAAGTAAAATAGGTGTTTATATTATGAAATTCAAGTTGACACAAAATAGCTGAAAGGCTTTAATCCCGGCCAAGTTAAAATGATCTCATTTTTCTTTATGTTTCATTTTATATACGGAGACAGTTGAAACAGTCCACCCTCTCTCGTCTTCCCTGCCCCCCCCCCGACCCCATGCTTAAAAGCAAATGAAAAGGGTGGTAAATCAGTGGTAGAAATGCGTTGTCGGAACCTCCAGAGGCGGTATCCTCAGTTTTCAGCACATATTAGTGTGATTCTGCTATTCTTAATACAGATGATTACAGCAGACTCTGCAATGAAGGGTGGAGGCATTTGGTCAGCCTCCAAAGAAAGTGACTAATAATTGACCTAATGTACAGAGCACATGAATAACATATTCTTTGGGTAAAAAAATATATATATATGGTTTATGGGGTGTGAGAGAGTTCACATCCCTTTTCCAGTTCTTCCAAAAGATTTAAAAACGTAGCACTAGCCCTGGCTGGTGTGGTTCAGTTGGTTGGGCATTGTCCAGTGCATCAAAAGGTCACCGGTTTGATGATTCCCAGTCAGGGCACATCCAGGTTGTGGATTCGATCCCCAGGAGGCAGCCAATTGATGTTTCTCTCTCACATCCATGTTTTTCTTTCTCTCTCAAATCAGTAACACTATATTTAAAATAAAACAAACAAAAAAACCTCAGCTGCTTTATTAAAATTTTAATCCCTTAGTCTCAAATGCAGGTCATGCATTCAATGTCACTGTGCAATTCAAAAGCAGATCGTTGTTTAGAATTTTGAAGAGAAGAGTATTGATTTTGTTGCATTTAAGTGTACAGTGACCTCATACTCTAAAACAATTTTATTATAGTTTTTTACACCATTGAGCATTTGTTTCCCTTGGTGAAGAGATTTGATGTCTCCAAAATACATAGGAGTTTTCACTTGTTGAGAGATCAGTGGAAAGTTGTAGTTTTTCTTTCCTTTTTTCATTTAACACAGTGCACATCACATCAATAATACACTTACTGTATTTCTATTATTCTTGGCTTGTCTGCAAGAGATTTTACTTGGTGGATTTCCTTTTATTCATTTAGTCATAATGGGGTCAGCCATGCAGACCTTTTTATTTTTAATTGACTAACCCTTATTGTGTTATGTGCTAAGACACATCCATTAATGGTAGGAAGGACATGGATCAAAAAGTTTTACAGTGGTTCTTTCTGGGCGGTGTGAGATTATAGTTGAATGTTATTTTCTGCCTTCTAATTCTTTGTAATTTTTTTTGAAATGTTCTGCAAAATCCATGTTTTTAATTTTTAATTAGGAAGGACCACAAATATAACAATTAACAAAAACATTTCTAGATTTATTTCTCTCTAAAGAAACAAAGTGTTTCACGTAACTATTTAGCCTGGATGGTGCGCCTGCTGTATGTGGGGCACGCTGCCCGGTCTGGGGCAGTCAGGCAGATGAGACTCCGCTGTCAGCCTGGAGGAGCTCAGGCTCTAGTCCATCATCTCACTAAAGTGTGGTCAGTGGGAGCCAATAACTGGCACCCCCAATAAATTATTACCACCTGTAGAGTGGGAATAATTCCATGCCTCTTTGCTGGGATTAATTGAGATTGTGTAAGTGAAGGATTGCTCTGATAGTTGGCACACAGGAAGTTTGGTCATGATTGCTGTGCTTGGCACATTCCTGCTGATGTGGAGCTCATTGCCTCAAGAGGCAGCTCGGTCTGTCCTTGGGGAAAGGGAGACGATGCACCCAGGTGACCTCTGCTCTGAGGAGCCCCCCCCGCCCCCCAGTTGCTGTTCCACATGGCTTCCCGCTGAGCACTGACTGATGGCAGTTGGAGCTGCTACCTCTGTTCCTTCCAAGCCAAGTTACAGTTGGGATTGTCCTGAGAATGCATCTGTTTCATGAGGGATAGGGAGAAACTAGGATTTCATTTCTGGTTGGGCAACTCTAGAGAGTTATTTTGTAGCTATGTAAGGGCCACCTTGGGCTTTTGCTTTTTAATTAAAGGAATGTTTTATAGTATTAGTAGAAAACAAGCATTTGAGAAGACAAAATAAAACTAGAAAAAATATATGCTGGGTCACCTAAAGCCATTCAGATGAAGACATCGAGTCCAGAAACTTCCAAAATGTCTTTTCTCTGACCTCACAACAAAGCACATACTGGCTTTGTATCACAGAAACGCCTCCCGGTGCGAGCAGATGATTCTAATAAGCTTGCTTTATTGATCTGGTTGCAAAGGGCGCTGTCCAACAAGTAATCCTATACAATAAAAAGCCTTCTTGGGGGATCCTTTAATAGTGAGGGTGCTGTTGGTGTCTGCGTGATGACGACGATAGTGAAGGGGAAAGTTTAGCTAATCACACAGTTATTGTTCTGCAGTTAAGCAGCCGCAGCGGCACTCTCGAGCTCTCCGAATGCCTGCCTCCCATACCAAACATTACAGCCTTGCCCTGAAATTCCCAGACCACCCACTGTAACAGTATAGTATATAAAAGGATCCAGATGCTCAGAAAGAGAACGGGTGAAGTGTCGAGCACGTGTGATAGCTTCTCCTTTGTCCTTCTAGATTTTGAGCACTGTTTTCTCATAGCTGGCACACTAGAGAGAGCAAATTCCATCTCAAAGTCTTCTTTTCAGAGCTTTTTTGGGGGAAATAGATCAGGATTAAATTTATCACAAAAATATATATTTTTAAAATTGTATTTGATTCAGGGGTCTCTGTGCCTGTCCAGCCTTTGCACTTCTCGCCTGTATTCCTTAGAGAAAGAAACTGTAGGCTGCACACCCACGTTGAGCCCTAATGACAGAAAGGACCTGGAGGGTATCATGCAACAGAGTGATAACCACCAGGTAAGGGTATCAGGCAATGTGGAGTGTGCATTTGCAAAATGGGAGAAGAGAACTGGCTACATACAGATAACTTATTATGGTTTAAGGCCTAGTTTCTTGGAAGTTTTAAAAATGCTTCCTTTTATACATGTCTTGGAGGTGAAGATCTATTTGGAACTTAAACATCATGGCAGCTTTGCAGTGGTTCAACTGGTGATCTATGGGTAGTTTGTTCAAAACAGATTTAATAGATGCTGCTGTTCCTCTCCCCAAACACTCCACTCAGGACAGGAGATTTAGAAGAAGAAATTCTCTTCAGATGAGCTTCATTCATTTATTCATCCTATCTCCTTTATTTTCTCTCACCATCCTGTTTAATTGTGTTTCCCAGTCCCTCTTTATCACATTACTGTATTTTTAAAAATGCCTAACCTAAAATTAATATCTCTTCCTCAAGAAAGTTAGCTTCAAGAGAGCAGAAGCTGGCTGCCCATTTTCTGCTGTATCTTCAGGGCCCAAAACAATGCCTGGCATATAGTAGGTTCTCAATAAGCATTGATGATGGAATTCTAGCTAGGACTGTGAGGAAAAGATCTTGGTTCATTCATTAATTTGTTCACTCATTCATTCCACAAGCATTTATTGAGGACCCGGCATGTACCAAGGACTGTGGACTGGTTACGGGGTAAACCTGCTCTAAAAGAATTTACAAATAGATAAAAACCCATTAACTATAATGTACAACCCTTTCATTACGGAACAAGTTAATGAACACTGGATTTAAAATGTCTCATTAAACATTTTAGAGTCTTTCAAAATCTTTATTAACATATAAAAATTTCCTTTCTAACTTAAATGTTGTAATCAGGGAGACTGTGAGCACAGGCCTTGTGTGGGCTGCTGTCTTGGCCTGACTTAGGCAGGGAAGATGCTTTCCCCAAACCATGGGCATGCCAGGGTTGAGGGGTGACCCACCAGGGGGCCATCACCAACTCAGTGCCATCTCTGAAAACAGCAGATCTTTATCCTTGAAAATGAAAATGCTTTGGTTTTAAAAATATGTTTCTGTTTCTAATGAATCCAAAGCTTGGCTTTACTTAAAGGCATGCACATTCCCCCTTGCTGATGGAAAACAAAAATTTCATGCCTGTGCATGAAGGGCTATTTCATTTTAGAGTCTCAATTCTCCATTTGTACTACACAACCTGACCACCATTTGGCATAAACAAATAAATATTCCTAAAGCAAGGAAAGACCATAGGTTACTGTGTTGCATGCTCTTTCAGAATAAGTAGTTTCTCTGAAGTAGATGCATTGCAACAACCCGCAGTCTCTTTGTGGCCTACTATCCATCAAAGTTGTCTAAGATGTCACAGCATCACAGTAGACCTCTGAAGGGGAACCACCTTATGACCTGCCCAGTCTCTGCCTTTTGTAGAGGATGCTATGAAGGTCCAGTGAGCCAAAGTTCCTTATCAGGGGTCATGCAGTTAATTGATGGGAGTTTAGACATGAAATAATTTTTCTAACTTCCAGCCCAATGTTTCCCCAAATGTGGTCTGTTGTCACTTGCATCATAATTGCTAGGGTTGCTCAGTAAAACGTGATTTCTGGTCCTCAAGGAAATTCGAATAGCTGGGAGTTCAGCTCAGAAATTTGTGTGTTAATAAGCTCCTCACTTGAGCTTACATTAAATAGTCTGCTTGCACAGAGTGGCCTGCCTTCCTGTTGTACTCCAAGGAGTCAGTTGACTGTATCCCATTTAAAGAGGAGCTTTAGCCGGGCCATGGTGGCTCAGTGGTTAAGCATTGACCTATGAACCAGGAGGTCACGGTTCAATTCCTGTCAAGGCACATGCCTGGGTTGTGGGCTCAATCCCAAGTGTGGGGCATGCAGGAAGCAGTTGATCAGTAGTTCTCTTTCATCATTGATGTTTCTATCTCTCTCTCTCCCTCTCCCTTCTTCTCTGAAATATATATGCTATCTAATAAAGAGGGAATATGCTAATTGACCCTCACGCCCTCGCAAAAGATGGCAGTGCCCACAGCCAATAAGGAGGGAATATGCTAATTGACTGCCCCACCCTCAAAGATGGCAGCACCCACAGCCAATAAGGAGGGAATATGCTAATTGACTGCCACGCCCTCAAAGATGGAGGCGCCCACAGCCAATAAGGAGGGAATATGTTAATTGACTGCCACGCCCTCAAAGATGGCGGCACCCACAGCCACAAGATGGTGGCGCCCAGTCTCCTCAGCCCCACCAGCGCACCTGCCTCCAGAGTCCTCCAGTCCCCTCAGTCCCCCAGACACCCAGGGCCGGCCCGAGGTGCAGGCAAGCCTCGGATGGTGGCTGCCCAGCTGCCCAGCTGCCCAGGGCCACCTGAGGCTCAGGTAACCAGGGCCGGCCAAGGCTTGCGCTGCAAGCAGTGACAACAGCAGAGGTGTGATGGGGCATCGCCTTGTCCTGATCGCCAGGTCACCTCCCGCCCCTGAAGGCTCCCGGACTATGAGGGGGGGCAGGCCAGGCTGAGGGACCCCCCCCTCCCCGCTCCAGTGCATGAATTTTCATGCACCGGGCCTCTAGTATATATAAAGAGGAGCTTCAGTGACCTAAGAACATTACTCTAGTTTAAATGGCAAAACCCTTAATTTAGAGAGAGATTATTTTCCCATAGTGTAGCAGTAGTAAAATTTTCATTTGAAGGTTGTTGGATCAGTGGACTGATTGGGAATTGTTGATCAAGTCTAAATAGATAAATGTGATTCTTTAAAATTTTGAATTGAGTCTAATAGAGCTTGAGCTGACATTTAATATATTCACATCTGTTTGTGTTATCATAAAACGCTCTCTGGATGGATGTTGAGGGCACTAATAAAGGGGTTACCTATTTTGTGGAAGGAACTGGGCAGAGGGTAAATGAGGGGGAAATGAAACTTTACAGTAAATATTTTCTATGCCTCTTGAGTTTTGAACTCTGTGAAGGTATTGCCTATTCCAAATGTTATAATCATATAAAAGTTTAAAGTGTTGATATTCACCATCAGACCTTAGCAGGTGACAGCTCTGACTGCCCAGGCGACATGAACACACACTCTGGAATCTTGATCTCCCTGTAGCAAAAGGTCATGCACATTTATGAAGGTCAAGGCCAGGAAGAGAAAGACTGCAGATTCAGCTAGTTTTAAGGAAATCACTAATTGGCTTGAAAAGATAAGTTGCTATGATTGTCCACGTATACCCACGGTCTTACAGCTCCACCCAGGATCGCACTCAGCACTGGGAATTATGGTGACCTTGGGAAAATTACTCAATCCTCTTGAGACTTAATTTTCCAATCTATAATAATAATGATGAAAACGTAATGCTTTTAAATTTGCTGTTTCTGAAAACATTAGTTAGTCTTCAAAAACAGTTCTGGGGGCAGATAATACAGTACCATCTCTATTGTTCAGATGAGGAAATTTTGGCCCAGAGAGGTTAGGTGGTTTAGGGTCACACAAGGGTGGGACATCTAACTTCAACTACTGGATTTTTTTTTAATGTGACATGAGGTCCCATGAATTAGATAATTTCCAAGGCCCTTTCCAGCATTAAAGCCTTTGAGAATATGAGCTATTCAGGACTCAGGTAACTTTTGTTGAAGTCTTTCAGAGAAATCCAAAAGAAATTGCAATGAAGAGCCCTCAGTTTTAGGAGCTTGCATGAAGAAGACCAAGGAATATTTACAAATCCAGTGCATACCAAGTGCAAATTACACATATACAACTTCTCTTCTCACATAGCACTGTCTGTGCACCTGACCACCAAGAGGGTGGGGAATTCTAGTTCCCAGGAGATAATGTCTGACTGACTCTCAGCCTCTCCATTAGTAATAGTAACAAACGGGGACTGCTCTCTGAGCACTCCCTGAGGAAAGTGTTTGTTATATATTATCTCATGTAACCCTTACCACAACCCTCAGAAAAATATTATTCGCTTTTACAGATAAGGAAACCAAGACTTAGAGATCAAGTGATTTAAATTATAGGTGGCAAAGCCAGGTCGCTACCCAGGATCCTTTATTGGTTTCAGGTGTGTGAGCTCCCTTTATGCCTGTGCTATCTTCATGTTTGAGAACGCATGTCGGATGGTTTCAGATAAGGAGATGCTGTAGAGAAAATGTAACCAACCCCTGTCAACACACAGGCACGTTTGATTTCATACGACGACAATTTAAGTCACCTTTAGTGTGATCACCAGTAGAAAAGGGCCCATGAGTTCCACATTCTTGTCTCAAAACTCTTTATCATGTGAGCCTGGCCTCTCCTGTGTAGTATATATCACCTCATTTTGCTTCCTATATAAGAAGTAGAAATTGATCAACTTAGCTTACAGATTATGGTTGACCCAAAGCAAATGATGGGCGTACTAACCAATTTGACAGGCTTTGTCTCCACAACAGGAGGGTTTTGTGGACCACGTACTTTCATTCTTTCTTTTCATCATGTTTTGTTTATTCTTTTTCTGTGGCTAGATGTGACCACTTCCCTCTGTCACATGCCGTCATCTCTTTCAACGCCTTGCCCGTGGCCAGAGTGGATCCATGCAGAGTCAGCATTTACCCAGTCGTTCTGGGAAGTGAGGGGAATTTCCATCATTTTCTTAGTTCACATGGACACAGCAAGGTTCCTAGCTTGCCCGGATTGGCAGACAGTTTTTGACGACTGTAAAAACTGCTTTGCTCAGGACCCTGGCTCCTCGCAGAGGTCTGCCTGCCTCCCCTTGGTCTGTGTCCTCAGCAGGCCTTTTCCTCGAGTCAGACTCTTCTAATGAGAGCGTTCTTGGGTTTCATTCTGGGGGGAACCCAGCCTCCACCCGCCAGACTTCCTGGAGAGCTCTCGGCTGCTGCCGAAAGGGCCAGGAGCCTTGAGGATTGGATGGAGCTCCCTTTCGAAGGGGGTCTCAAAATTCCTTACACATAATATATTTGTGGCTACAATTTGTTAAGAAAGGAACCAGGCTGTTCCAGCCAATAGATTGTCAAAGGAACACATACCTTAGATAGAGAAAATGATTCTCAGTCCACAGTCCTCTTACTCCCTTTCCTAGGGCTCTGCCTTCAGGATTTCCAGTAACTTCACGTAAAGCTCATTTCTAAGCAGACCTTTGGTGTCTGCTCTTTCCATTTTCCAAACTCTTGGGGCCTATGCGTGAGGACAGGCCGCTTCATTCACCTGACTTCTTGTCTGAACTTCAGATAATCAACACAATCAACACTGTTTGTTCCCAGTATGAATTCAAAGAGCTCTGAAACAGCATTCCTTATGGGAAGTCAGGTTAAGTGGGGTTTCTCCAGGGATGTGTGTCCATGCAGCGCTCCCCAGCTCACTGAGGAGGCGCTGAGCAGAAAGTTAGAGCTCTAGAGTGTGTATAGCTACTCCCTTCAAAGATTGCGGTGGCTCTGTAAAAATTAGCTGTCAGAAAAACAGAGCTGGCCATATCACCCCACAGGCTTTAAACTTGAAAACACATTTCATATCTATTCCGACATAATCTTCTCTCTAAATCTGATCCCCCTGCTATTCATACATGTCTGGTTTTGTATTAGGATATATTGTCGCCAGATATTTGGCTAATCTATATGACTTTTTTTTTCTACTTTTCATAATTCTCCCCAATTTCTTAGGTATAGAATTTCCAAAGCTGGCTTGTCAATGTGCCAAAATAGCTTGATGCTTTGCTTGACTAGGTTATAAGATGACTTAGATAATTTATGCTTCCCTTCACCATATTTGAGGGAGTACTTACTTAGAAAGGGTTTACATCTTGGCTTGAAATAGGTCTAATAATTTAAACCCTCCCTCTTGGAATTAGCAAGATAGCAAAAAAAAAAAAAAAAAACTAAGCCTCATGGTAATAATGTGGAAATGATGTTTAAAATTATATTCAAATATTTATGATTCTTTATATCCTAAGTTACAGTATTGAGATAAACTGGGGAAAGATAGTCTGGAGTGGGAACCAGTTTAAAAAAAACAAGGGTGTATGCATAGAAATATGAAAAATGTGTTACAGAATTAAAGATTGAGCAGTTTAGATGAAGCAAAGAGAATTCAAATAGGGAGGCTGGATATGGGGTTGGATGGTAGGTTGGCCTCACTGAGAGGACTTGGGCTGCTAATTATTATTTAATAGTTTGCCGAAGAGTTCTTCTTTTCATAGGAAGACATATTTGATTGGGGTACGGGAGGGAAAGTCTAACTTTTGACTTAGCCACTAAAACAGAAGCCTAGTTATTCAGACCTCAAAGTCTTCACCCTGACAAAGTCATCTCCTGGTGGCGGCTTCATTATATGTCAGTCATAGTGTTTAAAGTGAGTGTTAAGTTTTTGGGTTTTTTTAAGTGAGAATCTTGCAAATGCAAACGTATCAAGTGGTGGCCAATGTCACAGGGACCCTCCCCAAACAGCTAAGTTGGCTGAGAGTAGCCCCCGAGGAGGAAAATGCGGAGAAGGAAACCCGGTCCGCTAGTACCTTTCCTTCACCCTTCACCTAATCCTTTTCTCCTCCCTTCCCCAACCTGGACCCATCCTGCCTAGCCTTTTCAATGAATACTTGGCTTGAACTTAGTTCACTCAACTTTGTCGCTGACACGCCCGTCGTACTGACGGAATCCTGGCTTGAATGGAGCTTGCTCAGCTGTACTTCAGACAAATCCTTCTGGCTGACCTGGTTTAAACCTGGCTTTCTTGACATCATCGCTGGCATGTTTCAAGGTGAAAAAGGACTCCGCTGCCCCTTTGATTGCTCCCCTAGAGGGGAAACCAGTTGCCACTTGGCACCAGAGCTAATCAGGCCCGCGTCCAGAGTAGTAACATGATTTAGTGCTGGAGCAGGAGGCAGGAAACTCGAGTTCTAGTGCTGGCTGTGCTTTGCAGCAGCCGTGTGACCTTGGGCAAATCATTTCCCTGCCCTGGCCTCCGTGTTTTCATCTGTAAAGAAAAGTCAGGCCCTTTCTGATCCTGAACATCAGGAATTCACGTGATGCTAGCAAACTCTTGAGTGTATAGAGATCTTGGTTCCATGTGCTAATCTTCTTACCTGCCACATGGCATCTTTCCACATGGAAACATGGACCCGCTGCATTGTGACTCTGTTGTGTACACCCCACCCACCTCTTCATCTTCGGCTTAGGAACCGCAAAGCCCTACCTTCTGCTACAAAGAAGGCCATTCGAAAAGTTGGTTAGTTGGGGAAGGCTATTCTGCGTATTAATTTGTCTCTCTTGAATATCTTACTTTATTTTAAGAAGCTTTTTCTTGAGTTAAATCACTCTGTTATCAGCCCCTTTCGGGTGATGATTTTAAAATTATCACCGATAACAGCTATGTACTTGGGACACTTCGAGGTATTTTACATACGGGGGTGGGCAAAAGTAGGTTTACAGTTGTGAGTACACGAAACTGTTTTTTTTTGGTATTATTATTTATTATTGTATTATTTTCCATACCAGCAACTGTAAATCTACTTTTGACCACCCCTGTATACTATTTACCTAAACCTTAACAAGCCTATCAGGGACATATCATCTCCATTTGATACATGAGGGAATTGAGTCTCTCTGAGGTCACTCAGAGCACAGAACTGATACAGGCTGAAATTCAAATCAAAGTGATCTGTCCCTACCCTGAGCTCAACCACTCCCTTTGCCATGAGAAGTACCTGCCAGCGACCTACGAAGAACCTAGTGTTTTGTGCAAGAGATCTCAGGGAACCCCTCTTGTTAAGGTCTCAAAGAGAATAATCTCTAACTGCATTTCAGATGCTTGGAATGTATGCTTTGCCTAGCGGTTTTCCACTTAATTTTAAATCCATGGGTATTTCAAGGGGAATTTAACCCATATGTTTCTGATTCATTTGTACTTAACTCATCAAAGAGGATTGTTTTGTACACTTTAGATTCTTCTCACGAGCACTCTTGAGCTCATACTTGACTGGCATGGGCTGGATTTCCAGTCTGCCAGGGTTGAAGCTTGATTTTAAATCCTTCTTTCCAACCACTATTTCATGGTGGTTTCATCCTGTGAGTGGATGGAAATTGAAGGTGAGTCCTAAAGACTCTTCCAACACTCACCAATATTCCGCTGATGTAAAAAGACAGCCACTAACCCTCAAGGTCTATTGTGCTCACCTACAACCTTACCTCATGAAGCTTTTGACCCATGTATGGATGTGTTCTATGAGGGGGAAAAATGAACTTCAAAGATGCAGCATTTTCCCTTGGAATGGTATAGAGCAAAATTGTCTTTCAGAGATAAGGTGTTTATGGAGCTTAGGTATAGTATTAGTACCTTGGAAAAACCTGTTAGCTTAGAATTCTATTTGGGAGATACTTGAGTTATACAGCTATTGAGAGTTTTCTTCAGAGACCGCCATTTGAAATGCAGAAGGCAAAGCCTGTTTATGATCTCAGCATGTAGATGGGTTGGGTACATTCAGTTCTGATAACCTGCTGAGTTGGAGAATGAATTAACTTTACATGAGTTCATCTAAGGAATGTGTACAGTTGTTGGTAGTTGTGCATGGCCCAAAGGGAAGCAAGAACAATTTTTGTTCCAAGTTAACAGTTTGGTTCTACGAACATATATGTAGAGTGTCTTCTGTCCCTGGCATTTGGAGATAGGGGATGAGAGGTCTGAGAAAAACAAGAGACTGGAAATTTACCATTCAGTAGGCTATGTGACATGTACACTTTTAAATGTACCATAAAGCCAAATGGTCTGAGTGCCAAGTAGGCAAAGTACAGGCAATGCACCATGGGAGCTCAGAAGATGATGATGTTTATTTTGGTTGATGAAGTTGGACAGGCTTTCTCCAAAATGAGATGTTTAAGTTTGGGCTTGAAGGATGAGAAAGTTTTTGAAGGGGGAAGGGTATTCTGGGATGAGACAACCAGACATGTTCTCGGGTAATAGAGACAGTTTCAAATAGTTATCCCAGATCCCTGCCCTGGTGTAGACTTGGGCTGGGTGAGTCTGCAGAGGAGGATCAGAATCCTAGAAGTTCATTCTGGGCCTGCAGGAGTTGTGCACACCTCTGAGTAATGAGCAGCCGGGATTAGTTTGACAGCCTTTAACTAGGCACAGGTTTGCAGTGCAGGGAGAGTTTTTTAGTCTTGGATCAAAGAAAGGACACTGGAAAGAGGCCTGGAAAGGAACAAGATGTGAAGGAGCAGTGCGTGAAATTTACATAAAAATTAATGTATCAATGGAGGGCGGGAAAGAGGACATATGGAATACTTTCAACAATAAAGATTTTAACAGAGAAATAAAAAGAAAGAAATAACAGAGAAAGCAAAATAAAACAAACACCATAAATGTATAGATGAAATTAACAATACATTACACATGGCCTTGTACTTGGAATAGTGTTTAAATGCTGGTCAGTTCTATTTGATGTAGAAGAAACCAATCAAATGATGCATCTTATGTGAAAAGCTCTATTCACAGTATCATTTTCATAGCATAAAAAGAGCTACTATTAGACACAAGATTAAGCATTTTACATCATACTTTACCTCATATTGTTCTTATGAATACCCTGTCTTATTATCCCCTTTATAATTAAGAAAACTGAGACCAGAGAGTAAATAATTTGCCCATGATCATATAGTTGTATAAGGTATCTGCATCTTAGTTTGCAGAGACAATGTGTATGTATGGATGTGGCTTAGCCCTTTCTATCCATAATACTTTTTCATTGCAATATATGGCATATAAAGGATATATGTCACATACGTATGACTTATGATGCTAATAAAAGTATATACACTGCCTAACATAAGCACTAGAACAATGCCAAAATCTATCTAGGCTTCCCCATCCTCTTTCCTGCTTCATTCTACAGAGGTAGCTACCTCTGTTGTGAATTTTAATGCATATATTTTTCAACTGACACCAACATTGCTTCTGTGTTATCATGGTTTAGGATGAATATATTTATAAAAACAAAATTAGGATAATTTGCATTTCATTCCAACATTTCAATATTGCATTGATATAGTCTGAAGGTAGCTCCAGATGTAGGAGTCTGAGAAGTAGGACTCTGACACTGATACAAACATCGCTTTAATTGCGAGAGCTGTGATCTAATCCTGGGGGACAAGAAGAGCAAAGAACTAAGAGGAGATAAGCAGTAACAGACAGGGCCTGTTCAAGATTCCATCTGCCATTAATTTGTTTTGTGACATTGAGAAAATTACTTCGCTTCTCTGAGTTTTAACTTACCCTTGCATAAATTGTATGATCTCTTTGAGAAAGGCAAAGTTGTATAGCGGGAAAAGCACTGATTTTTAGAATCAGAAACACCAAAATTAGAATTTGCATGGTGCCACTTAACCTTTGTATAGCCTTAGGCAAGTGCCTTAACTTTATTTTCAGCCTCAGTTTCCCATTCTGTAAAATGGAGTGAGAAAATACCCCTCAGAGAATTGTTATGAGAACTAGGTGAGAAACCATGTAAAAGTAGCCAGTACAATGAATTTTCTTTTCCTTCTTCTATAAGTTTCTTTCCAATTCCAAAATGAGAGATTCCAATGCTCATCTTATACATAGACTTTTGAAGCACACCAGCTCATAATTATGGAATTTCCTGTATTAACAGGCTAAGCATTTCTCTCAAGTCAGACTTGTCATCAGAGGACTTTCCAAGGTCTGGGTGAATCTTTTCAAATTAACAACAGCATCTGGGATTTTTAAAAAAGTACACAAAAACCAGTTCCTCTCATACTCACAAGAGTGAGGGGAAAGGAGTGGAAAGAAAAGTGTAATAAAAGTTCATTTACCACCCTTTTCCTTCCCCTTTTCTGAGCCAAAACAATAGAATATAAAGCTAAGACTTTGTTTTTATTGGTTGTGTAGACCATCTGTGCTTGCATGAAATATCACTACTGTTGCCATATTTAAAGATTGAATAGTTCCCCATGTCGATTTGAATGCAGTAATTACCTTTCAGTGACCTTCCAGTCTCTCCCTACCCATAAACCTCCTTGGCATTTACATAGTTCTTTGATTTCTTCTCAGTACATTCTTATTGATGTATAGTTTGAAATTGCCACTGTTTGGGAATAACTCCAAAATTCCATTAGTTCCAGATGTCCACGGTATTTGTTTATATTTTATGATTGTTATGGTAACAAATCAAATACATATAACCTTTGGGAATCTAGGGGAGGGGATAGTGGTCTTTTATTTTTCAGTTAAGGGTAGTACATGGGGCACATCCCATTTAAAAAATATCTCGAATGTTTAGAAAATTGAATAGAGAAACATGATCTTTAGAGGTATCACTGAGCTTATTTTAAAAAATGGAATGCATTTTACAAATGAAAGCTGGCATAACTCTTGTGATGGTTATGGTGCATTTGGCCATTTCCATGCTGATTAATTTTTAAAATGTGTGTACATCAGAGAGCAGAGTATTAAGGCAGATTAGCAGAGTCTATTCATGTCCCAACATTAGACACTTTATCCAGTTTCCAGGAAGGAAAACTAGGTTGATTTTTAGAATATGAGTTCATAAAAGAATAGTATCTGGAATTCTCTTTTGAAGTTAGGTGTTTATTTATGCACTTGACCAGTTTTGCTCAATCGTTTTGCTCGCAATCTTTAAAGTACATGCTATATAAAAATTTCTAAAATGAAATATTTTATTCTTGGGTCATTCATTCATATATGTCAGATGAGTACAATATCCATGCACTTGGTGTCTCAGTTAGGAATCAGTTTAGATGAAGTAATGGGAAACCCAACCATAGTGGTGTAAGCAAGTAGGGCTTAAGTTTTCTTACGTCACAAGTGAATTTGGAGATATCAAAAATGTGATCAAGGATCAAGGCTCTTCTTTCTTTCTTCTTTACCATCCTTAGTGCATGAATTTTTGTCCCCACAATTGCAGTTTGGAAGATGGACTTCCAGGCATCACATGTTCTAGAAGGGATGAAGGACAAGGGATAATCCAGATGAGTGTGTCCCATTATATCAGAAAATGAAAAGCTTTCCTTGACTATCCATCCTGCAGGCCTCCACTTGCATCTTATTGACCAGACCTAGGTACATATCCACTCCTAGCTGGAGGGTAGCTAAGAAGAAAGAGATTGTGGAGATAATAGAACTTGCTCAGAGCAAGGGCTTCATGTATCCAGGCTTGGACTTGATCTGCATGTTGACCTTTACTTTTGCTCTATTTTTAAAATCCCAACTATTGTTCACAAGACAGGACAAGCAACAGAGTTGAGATGACTTAGAACAAATCTATCAGCACTACAAACAGATTAAAAGATGTGTGTCCGGTAGACTGTGGATCAATGACATAATCTATTTTTAAGAATTGCAGAATACATGTTATCTTTAGCCATGGTATGTGTGGGAAGAAGAGAAAATAGAAGAACTAATGACTCTGCTAGGTCTTTCATATAAATGGATTTGTTGCCCTGATCAGTTTGGCTTAGTGGATAGAACGTCGGCCTGTGGACCAAAGGGTCCCAGGTTCGATTCCAATCAAGGGCATGTACCTTGGTTGCCGGCATGTCCCCAGTGGGGGGTGTGCAGGAGGCAGCTGATCGATGTTTCTCGCTCATTGATGTTTCTAACTCTCTATCCCTCTCCCTTCCTCTCTGTAAAAAATCAATAAAATATATTTTTTAAAAAATAAATGGATTTGTTTACTACTCATACAACCCTAGGAGGTAGAGGAAACTAACTCAGAGAGGGTAATGATTCATTGTCTTGTTGATAATCAGAGTTTGAGGATTCAATTAAAGTATGATAGGTTCAAGGAATCACAAACAGTTAATTATGGCTTGGGCAAAGTGAGCGAATAGTGCAAAAGATGATGGATTTAGACTAACTTGAAGATTTAGACGAACTTGTTTTCATCATTCATTCATTCATAAATACTTATTTGTTTATGATGGGCCCACAGACTATTCTAGGCCCTGATGATACAAAGTTTAATGAGATAAAATATTTATCCTTAAGACTCACAGTTTGATGAAAGACAATTATATAAACCAGTGATTGAAGATAATTATATAATAAATCAGTGATTACTGTTGAGCTTAACCACTAACACAGAGGAAGAGGAAAGTGGTGAGGGAAGACTTCCAGAAGAGGAATTTGCTGGGCATATAGATTGGTAACAGCTCTGTGAGTTGAGGAACTACATACAGTTCACTCAGTGTTGCTACAGAGAATCTGCACTCAGAAGATGAAGCTGGGTGGTCCTAACTTAGGTTCTAACTTAAGTTCACACCTGCAGGGTCAGGGGAAACGGGGCTCTACAATAAAGCAGCAACAGTTGGGTTGCAGAGGACGGGCAGATTAAGAAGCTGTTGGGGTGGTAAATTTCACAGTTTGCAGTGATGGTGGAGATAGGGTGTGAGGGCTTCTGTGATACCCCCAACCAAGTCTGTAGACTTGATATGGGCTATGATGATGCCCTTCAACAAAGTAAGAGATGTGGGAGGAGCCAGTCTAGGAGGAAAAAAGCTCGGACATCTTTCTGCGCACACACTACCCTTCTTAGATGATGAAAACAACCCTTTCTCCCTAATCTGGCTGCTGCTTTTCTGCTCAGGCCACCAGGGCACCTGAGTGGTTCATGGTTCGGCCACTTAAAGTCCATCAGACAGGGGGAGTGTCTGACTCAAGATGCACAGCAAATGAGTTACTGAGCTGAGCCTGGGAAGCAGCCTCCTTGACTTTTTAGGCCTTCTGCCTTTCAGTTCTACCAGTGTGTGTATTCTACCTACATAGGGCAGGCATGTAGCAGTATATGCCTGCTGATGTTGGGGGAAAATCAGCTAGAACTTTGTGTGTTACTGAGAGTTAGCCACTGACTTATATATGTCTGTGATCATTTTCCTGCAAATTTATCTGTTTCTGGGTGTCCCCCTCTTGAGTTACAACTAAAAGGATAGCTTGCTGAAGTGGTTTTATGTTTGGGATTGTGTTACTAATTGGGAGGGATTTTATATTTTCACTTTTCTTTGAGAATGAAACATTACACATTTCATAAAACTCTTTCTGATAAATATGGACGATTATGTAAGTAGTGCCACATTCTTCTTAATGACTTGTTAAACAGTACAGGGGCTTGGTACCTTTTTGAACAATGGATACTTTTAAGAATCTGATGAAAGCTGTGGACTGTCTTCCTCCAAAAAGGCGCAAATGCACACCCATGTTGGGTCAGATCCATCCAGCTGGTTGCAAATAAGGAAACCAGCTTTTGCAGAAAGGGAGATTGATTGTGAGGAACCTGGGGTGTGCCAGGAACCCCAGGGCACTGGTGCACTGTGGCTTGATTGAGGGCTGGAGGCAGGAACCAAGTGCTCTCTGTCTCTCCCTGGAGCCACAGGCTCTCTGTCCTCCCTGCCGACCTTGTTCCTACTCCATGTAAATGGCTTGCTATGTGCTTCCTCTTCTGCATACTGGCCCACAGCTCCGGAGGTAACATCATCTGAGGTTCCAGACAGATTAAGACCAGTGTTTTTCAATCCCAGTTCCAAATTTCTGTAAGAGAGCATGCGATTGCTGCACGTGGCTCCAGCACTCAGACACCAGGCCCCCTCGACTGTGTCCAGATCTGTCACACGGGTGCATGTGACGCGTGCACAATGTCAGGGCACTTTTGGATGCCCCGAGTCCCAACTGTGGTCTTCAGGTTAAGAACCCTGGACTAGAGAAATTTGAATGCTAATAGCCCAGCAGCACTACCTTTTAGGCATAAAACTTTCAGAAAATGGAACATACATTTGAGTAGAAGGTATTTGCACAAGCGTAGAGACTATGAGCACTTGCTCTGTGCAGAGTTGTGAAGTTTGAATATCAGTAGTGAAATCCCAGGATGGTGAATATGATGTAGATTGAATTATAACTCTCTCCAAGGTCGTTGATATTTTATTCCTAACTTTTACCCTTAAAGGTTTGGAAATTCAATTTTAATTATTGTTAACATGCCTCGTAAATATCCAGGGGAATACAATATAGACCTGTTCATACATCCAGAGAGCCAGAATCTGGCTTGAGTTGTTTTTCTTCCACAGTTGGAGAAAAATGTGGTGTTCGGCTTGCCTCTTGGGGCATGTTAAACCACTTTTAATGCTGTCTCTTATTATTTTCTAACCATATGCACTTTCCGCACATATCTAACTAGCTGCCTCAGATGAAACCCCAGTGTCTGGCCAAGCTGGTGTAAATCTTCAGTAAGTGGTAAGAGGGAGCAGAGTAGCACAGTGCCTCTAATGTTCAGACAGTGCACAATTTAATAGTTAGACCTCGTCGTCTCAGGAGCAACTTCAGATTTTTTTCCAGTCCTATAGAATGGAAATTTCTAAGCTGTACTCCCTTCTCCCACTGGCTGCACCAGGCAACACTTCATTGAAACTAGATTGGCCTGTCTGCCTGGATAGTGTGGTGTTGATATTTAGCTCTTCAGATCATTAACCTGGGATGTGTGGGACATAATTATTACTTCTAAAGAGCATAGCACATATCTATCAAATTGCTATTCTATGCTGTACAACAGTAATCACCTAAAAAACATAATGTCCCAGAACATCAAAACCTGTATGGTATAGGGAAGCTGCCGAGAAACCACGGTGCTCATCCAGTTAGTGGCATGTTCTCAGTCCACGTGGTAGGTCCCAAAGGCTGACCATAAGATAACAACAAAAAGGCAGTTTTGAGTTTCTAAATGCAGCTTTGTCTTTGGCCTGAGAAAATCAGCCTTCTGCCATATTTTGGTATATGAGCATGCACAGATTTTTTTTAAAATCAGGAATCTTCTTTTGTTGATTAATTAAACCTACATGATTGGATTTTGGTACCACTGCCTCTCCCATCCCCTATGTCCATGCCTGTCTTCTGCATGGTTCAATCATGTGTTCTGAGTAATGCTGTACTTTCTTCTTACTTGTCTGTCTTCAGTTGAGTTCAGCGCCAAACCCTGAGCTGGAAACAGTCTCAGGAATTTTTCATTCATCAAGATATTTTCTTCCAAAGAAAAATTCTGAGACTGGGAGGGTCACCTTGAGAACTGTGTGATGATATATTAGCATAGTTCAGTGGTGCATGTCTGTGTGTGTGTACTTAGTTCAGTGGTATATCTGTATGTGTACATGAGTATGTGTGTACTTTTGTAGTTTTGAGAGAGAGAGAGAGAGAGAGAGAGAGAGAGAGAAGCAACCTATTATCATATACCCATAAGCAAATAAAAGTTTGGTAAAAAGCCAATTCTAGACATAACACTTCCCAACCAATGTATGTGAAGGCTCTCACTGTTGTTTTTCTGCCTTGATATTACAAAAAGACCATATTTATAGGAGGCATGGCTTAGTTGTGGTTAAATGGCTAAACCTTTGTCCTTGCTTTAAGTTTTCCACCCGATCTCTGACAATTGATAGTATCACTGGAACATGGTATGTACCTATATCCTGTCGCATGAGCTTAGCTGGCAGGTGGAATGCCAGTGGTTGTGGGCTCCCTTGCCCTGTCAGTTCAGAGGTGCAGAGTGCAGCTGGGAGAACTCCCACCAGTCCCGCCAGGACTCCGTCACCTAGTGTTGGTCTGATCCATGTGTACTTAATGCTCAGGTTTCTGTGAGAATTGGCCAAATGTGTTTGAAGTAAGAACTTCAACCATGAAATTTATATATAAATATCTGACTGTGATATGACTAAGTGCTTGCTCACAAAGAGGAAGGGAAGGGCAAGAAATGTAGTAAAAAAGCTAAAATACACAGACTAAGGTTTACTCTGTTACACATAGGTTCTGCCTTATTTTGATAGCCTCTATATTTACAGAGGCTAATATTGTTTTGTGCAGGGCCAGACTCATCAATTCAAATCACTTGTCCTATACCAGGTATTTGATTGTGAAAGTGTGAAGAACTTTCACACTGAATATTGGTAGGTAGAGCCTCATCTTCCCACAGGTTCTCCATTTCAGTGAGTGGCTGGCCGTATGTCCAGCTACCAAAGCCAGACACCCAGGAGTCTTTCCTGTCTCTTGTTTCCCTCACTCACATCCAATCCACCTTTAAGTGCTCTTGGTTCTACCCCCCAAAGACATCCCACCTGCCACCTGCTCTTCATTTTTATGCCACCACCTTCGCCTAGTCAACACCATCTCTCACCTCAGATCCTTCAGTAGCCTCTTTGCAAGCTTTCCCATTTCCATCCTTGAACCCTCCAAGCAGCACTCTTTAAAAATAACACATCGTGTTTTCTGTGGCTTCCTGTTGAACTTAGAGCCAAATCCAAACTCCTACTGTAGCCTGGAATGTGCTGTGGATTCCAGTCCCTGCCGAACGTTCCAACCTCCTGGAGTGCCCCTTAGCCTTTGCTCTCTGAACTCTGGTCACAGTGGCCTCCTCTTGTTACTAGAGAAGCCAGACTGTCTCCTAGCTCAGAGCCACTGTTCTTGCTGCCTCCTAAACCTGGAAAGCACTTACTGTCACTTTGCATAGCTGACTAACTCTCATCCTTTAGGCTCCAGTTAAATGTCATCTCCTCCAAGAAATCTTCTCTGATAATTCTACCAAGATAGGTATCCCCAGTTACTCTGTATCACAGTAGTATGCTTATTTCATTTGCAGACTAAATCACATCCTCAAATCTAATATTACTTTAAGTATATTTACCTATTGACTATCTCCCCTACCACATTGTGAACCCATGTGGTGTAAGTACATTCTCACTGTTATGCAATAATCACCACCATTCATCTTCAGAACTTTTTATTATCATCTCAAAGTGAAACTCTATACCCATTAAACAAGAACTCCTCATTTCTCCCTCCCCCAGCTCCTGGAAACCACAATTCCACTTTTTGTCTCTATGAATTTGACTATTCTAGATACCTCATATTAGTGGAATATTTTGAATCAATTTATTTTATTGCTCCTTTACTAACATAGGCCTTTACCCTCTATATAGAAAAATCTCATTTATAAGAATAATTTCCCAATTTTATTGATAAAATATTCTACTAGGATCCTCCAGAAATTTAATTGACTTTTGGGAGAACTAATGTTTGGAAATTAAACCATATTACAAGGCACTTTTAAGATATACAAGTTGATCTAATATCATTGATCATAAGGCCCGTTACTCTTCTGTCATTAATCTGGCTTTTGGATTGTAGAGAATCTTCTATACTTGGTGGCATTGAAGAAAATATAAAAGAACAAATAGCTCAAATGGTTGCATGATACTATTGTTTTTCTCTTGCTGTTCAATAGCTGATGCTCTTCAGTGAAACTGTAGTTTGGTTTCACGGGGCACTCATACAAGCCATTTAAAAAGTGAATAAATAGGAGCCAGCTGGTTCTTTAGTATGGAATTTGCAAACCATTAAAAACGAAGACACTCGCTATCATTTTATTATCTTGACGGTAAACATATCACTGAAACCAGAATTTGACTTCTGTTCACCTTCCACCCATTTTTCCTCCTAGTAAAGGTAGTTGAGAGATAACTTTTGGGGGAAATGAAAATCAGTAATGACTTAAAGGATATCCAGTGAGGGAACAAATGATGTCAGGTAAATGATTATTCAGAAATGAGATATCCTCTTTCCTGGACAAGATTGCTTACTGTTTTCTTCAGCATGCAACAGAATAAAATGTGGTAACAATTTTCTGGAGTTGAGTTGCTGCCACACATAATTGGGTCCCACAGAACTGTGGCCTGGGTTTTGGTGAATTATGTAGTATGCATTTTTAAAATTTATTTTTTATTTTTTAAATTTATCTTTATTGTTGAAAGTATTACAGATGTCTCCTTTTCCCCTCCATTTGCTGTTTTAAATAATATTTATGTTAACATTTATAATGGTAATACTTTTCACTTAGGAATTAAAGAAGTTAATAGGTAAGATACTAACATATAGTTTGTTTTATTTATGCTTTATTTCTAAAGTGCTTTAAAAAACCATTCATTATAATTGAGCTGTACTTCAAATACAGTTGCTTAAAGATCAATGTTTTGCATATTATAGTATAGTAAAGTTTTACAGTTCATATTCTTTAAATAACATTGTGTAGACCACATAGACCATGCTCAATAGGTAATCTTTCATGTAGTATTTCATAGAAATGTATGGATTGGAAAGTATATTGTCATTAAAAGAAACACATAACTTGAATGAAATGGGAGAGGCAATATTGCCTAGTAAAAGTAGCCCAGAAAGGAATTACCACTCCCCTCAAATTTTTATTCTGAAAAATTTCAAACCTACATTAAAGATGAAATACAAATAAACCTATATACCTTCCACCTACATTAAATATTTGTTAATCTTTTCCACTTTTATACACATAATACTCTCTCTCTATTTATATGTATATGTGTATATTTATATAAATATAAAATATATTTATATATAATATATGTATGTACAGTAATAGTATATGTATACATTATTATATAGTATTATATAGTATACTAGGGGCCCAGTGCACGAATTCATGCACCTTGAAAGGAACTGTGGGCCACGAGGCTGCAGTGGGCACAGGGGCCAGTCTCGTCCCATCCTCCGCACTCCCACCTGGCCCCTCCCGCTGCAGCCCTGCTCTCACCTCTGCCGCTCCCATGCGCTGATGGCGCCGGCCCACTTGCACCTGCTGATGATGTGGAGTGATTGGGGCTGGCACTAGCAGTGGGTGCAAACAGGGCTGGCACTGTCAGCGGGTGTGAGCGTCAGCTGCTGCCCCCAATCGCCCTTCAGGAGCAGGGGGAGGTGGAGAAGCACTGAGGGGTGATTGGGGCTGGCAGCCACCACTCACACCCGCTGACGCGCTGAGCGATCGGAGGCTAGCGCCGGGCGCTGGCAGTGGGTGCAAATGCTGGGCGGGACCATGGTGCATGGGAGCAAAGAATTTTTAGTAACCACCAGAGGCTCGCCCGGATGGCAGCACCCAGTGCCCCACCTTGGTCTGGTGCTTTAGCTCATCTGCTCCACCATCCCACTGCGGCGACACCCACCATGTTCCACGCTTTGCCGCCTGCTGCTGTCACCCGCCATGTTTTGCGCGCCCCGCCCCCCCTCAGTGGTCAGCGCACATCATAGCGAACGGTTGTTCAATTGTTCCGCCCTTCAGTCTATTTGCATATTAGGATTTATATAACTAGATAATACTGTACATTATTATTATTTGTATATATATATAATTATACATATGTATATATATAAAATTGTTTTGATGAATCACTTGAAAATTAAGTTGCATACATCTTAACACTTCATCTCTAAACAATAAGGACATTCCCGTATATAATACAATATCATGATCACATCTAAGGGAACAACGATTCCAAAACATCATGTAGTAACAGCCCATATAAAATCTTCCCCTTATTTCTTTTTGAGACAGTATCCAATTAAGGTTTGATTATTATGTTTTTTAAATCTAAAATAATCCCTCTACCACCTTCTCCTTTTCCTTCTCCTTCTCCTTCTCCTTCTCCTTCTCCTTCTCCTTCTCCTTCTCCTTCTTCCTTTCCTTCTTTTTCTTCCTCTTCCTCTTGCTCTTCATCTTGTTCACAGCTGGGGGTCATTTACTTTTGGAAAAGTTCAGGACAGTTGCCTTTGAAAATCACAGATTTTGGGTTTTCTGATTCCTTCCTCATGGTGTCATTTATCTTGTTCTTCTATCCCTGTGTGCCCTCTCAGCTGGAACTTAGGTTTGGACGCTTGCTTTGATTAAGGTTTGACTATATTGGGTATACCAGTAAACTTCATAGATAATGCTTAATATTTTACGTATATTTCATCAAATCAGGACCTGTGGATCTAAGTTTGATCATTCGGTTAGGATCTTGGTTGGAGAATGCCCCTGGAGTCCCATCCAGGTAGTAGCTCCAGCACTGGACAGGGAAGCAGGAGGTAGGGGTTTATGGTAGTGGAGTGATGCCATGTATATAAATGTGCTTTCTAACACTGTGAATTCAGTTGACTATTAGGACAATGGAGTAGTGTGTGTTAGCCTTCTTAAATTTTGGTTTGTTGTTTGGTTAGTGAGCTTGTGAAGAGTATAATTAATAAAGAACATAATAAAGTGTCTCAAAATCAGTCAACACTAAGGAAATAAACACTATTTTGCCGTGATTAGAAGGGTGGTCCTGCTTGGAAGATACTAGGTTGTGTTGAGTGTCGGTGATTCCAGGGTTAGAATCACATTTCTAGGGTTAGACTTTTAGGTAAGCAGCCAGCTACCTTGCAAACACCTCCAATTAACAATGGAACATAAGCTCTTCTCAATAAAGTTTAAAAAAGAAATAGACACATTCAACTGAGAGCCCTAGAAGGCAAAATCACTTTGGGGACTTATGCAAAATATGGATGCCCTTTCCCAGTGCCACATCTACTGTGTCGGATTCCATGGGGGAGGCCCAGGCATCAGTATTTTGCAGAGCCTCCCAGGGGATTGGTTATGTCCTAAGGTTAAGAATGATTGGAGTAAGAAGAAACAGCAGTTATGAGACTGATTATGATCATGGAACTTCTTTGCCTTAATTTTCTTCAGACTAACAGTTCTCTGAACTCTTTCCTGGGAAGGATGTATTAAAATTCCATATACCAGGAACTTAGGCAAACCAGTGAGCCCCAGGGCAACCTACCTGGAAGAAAGAAGCATGGCGGTGACCCTCTCTGTCATGAATAAATTGATATCGCATCCTTTCGTTTGTAATTTTTATGAAAAGGATTTAAAATAATTGGAGCCTAGTGCCCATAATTATATCCTTGTGCCTTCCCTGCAGTTTGTGGTTTCGTGACTGGGCAGGAGTGACAAGAATTCATTGGACCACAGAATATGCTTTGTGAATGATGCATTTGCTTCAGAGTGAAGTCTGAATACAAATGAAGGTGACATAATGCTGTATGTCACAGCATTCTGAGCTACAGAGGGGAAGGAGCTGAGGAAGGAGCTGAGGGTCGAGGCGGACACACGTTGGTTCGATCTCAAGCACTGAGGCCAAATCTGTTGGGACCGGGGAACAATCCTTGAGCCTAACCACTCAGAATGGGAACATTTAGAGGCAGAATTTCCCATGAACTAGCTATACTAGGGTAAGCCAGTTAAAAACAAGTAAAATTGCATTTTAATTTTGGAAAGGCTTGGCCTGTTGCCCTAGTTCATGGAGGTCTTATATGGAAGTGATTGTAGAGCAATTTGCAAACAGCCAGTCTTTTTAGTACTATATTTTAGTTGCATTAGGAATAATGATTTACATTGAAGGAATGAGTCAGACATTACCAAGCTTTGAATAAGGCACATTCCCTGTCTATCTGGGACTTTCTGAAAAAAATAAAAAGAGTATGTAAATTTAGCCTGTTATCATGTAAGTGCTATGGGAATAATTGTACATAATTGGATTATTAGGAAGGAATTGGAAGTGTGGGCAGATTTTTTCCCCCTGTGGTTGGAGTATTGTACTAAATGCAGCATAGCTTTGGCAATTTAAATGAAGTATGGGACAAAAAGCACATGCTGCCAAATCGGAATGGCATTTGAAAACCACGTTGATACAGCATTGACCTTCCAAGAGATTTTTAGCGCCAACTCTGTTTCATCCAGATTATGCCTCTCTCTCTGCAATCAGCCATTTTTATTGAAAATATGGCTCTATAAATACATTGATGTCCGCTTACTAATCTGCACTGGCAAATGAGCTGGGTCTTTGTCCACAGTGATAAGGATCTAGAGTGGCAATGTGTTAAGTCCATAAATTTTGTTATACACACTCAAACTATTTGCCAAATATCCAGAATATTTAATAAAGATTGCTCCCTATGGGCTCTAGAGATGACTAATGAATATTGTCAGAATTAACAAGGGCCGTTTCTATTCCATGTGTTCCATATTGAAATGAGAGCAAGATGTTGTTGACCCTGGAAAAGTCTTAAGGGTTATTTTTCTTTTTGTGAAGGCCTTCCAATGAGGAATTCATGTCTGAAGTCATGAACCAGTGTTAGACAGGACTGAATCAGATTTTCCTAGCGTTTTTGTTTTGTGCCCTGATTTTGTTAGTGTCACTCACAAAACACAGTGTTTGCACCTACCCCGAATCTTTGCATATATAATTCCTTAGGGTGTCTTGGCAAAATGAAGAGGGAAAACAAATCCAAGCAGTGTTGAAGAGAGGGTTTTTAATTAAACTTCATGTTTCATTATGTTTTTTAAAGATTGGAACTGGCATGCCAACATGAATCTGTTTGATTAAAGCATTTGCCCTTGTCTCAATTCATTAAGAGGGGGAAAAAAGAAATAAACCTAAATTTTCTTCCTTGTTACCTAACGTGGAAGGTTTTATTTGTTTTTTAAGTAAAAGATTGTGTTGCTGTGATCTTTCTAGCCTCAGATTTAAGATCTGTATAGTCATAAAAATCTTGATGGCTGTGCATGAGACAACATTTTTCATGCTAAAGGAATTCATCAGTAATATACACTGAATATTGTGTATAATAATGAAAAATTGGAAACAATTTAAATGACATACAGTAACAAAATTACTGAATAAATTATTCTGTAACTTCTTGGAAAATTATGCCATCAGAATCATATTTTGGAATACTATCTATAAATATAAAAGCCAAAGTGACCGAATGACCGAACAACTGGTAGACTGGTCGCTATGATGCACACTGACCACCAGGGGGCAGATGCTCAATGTAGGAGCTGCCCCCTGGAGATCAGTGCACTCCCACAGTGGGAGCATCACTCAGCTAGCTTACTGAGTGGTTGTGGCAGGCGCAGTGGTCTGGGATAAGCAGAGAGATGCAGGCTCCTCCCCAGCCACCTGCTGCTTCGTGTACTACTACATCCCTCAGGGGATGTCAGACTGCCAATTAAAAATACACACATGTAAAAGTATGTATATCAGATAATATAACCAATATGGTATCAAGGGTTTCTTTATGTGTAATTACATGTAAGGGCTATGGGAATAACTGTGAATAATTAGATTTTTAGTATTGTCTTATTTATATGTTACTGCTTTTGCTAATTGTCTGAAATACTTATTTTTGAATCAAAAAAACATGATAAAATATTAAAGTAGAAAAAGAAACACTATATATCAGAGAAGTATTCATTGAATGACTATAGGTAATATGTGGAAGGATTGAGCCAAAGAAAGAAAGATGACTTTAGCATTGCCCTTTGTCCCATGTAGTTCCTGCATCTAAGAGCAAACTGCCGCGATGCTGAGTGACGTTTTCTTTACTGACAGAATGAGATGAAGGCAGAGATTTTATTCAACAGCTCAAGCATTTAATTTCTGTATTCTTGTTTGAATTCAGTATCGAGGAAGGAAGATAGCAGATTTTCAACAGATATGGCATTATGGAGAATATTAAAATATACCTAGAATTTGACTATATGAAAGTAAAAAATAATCAGGTGGGTGAAATATACATAAACAAAGTAAAAAGACAAACTGAGGAAGTGTCAAGAAGGTGGGCTGGGAAAGATGGGCGGGGCCAGAGCATATAGAGACTTGAGGGGAACAAAGGTCTAAGGTTAGTCTTGCAGTACTGTCATGAAGACTTGTCCTTAATAAATTGCATGTCTCTGTTCCATGAGCTACTTAGAGAAAGAAAGAAAAAAATGAAAACATAACCCGGGGTTTCATTGGCACACACAGGGATGTTCATAAAACCGTAGAATTCAGTGGGGAAAGGAACTTACTGAGGTCATCTAGTCCATCCCAAGACTCTCAGGAAACACTCTATCTGTATCTGTGTACTTCCAAAAATGACACAAGGAATCTTTCAGTGTTGGGTAGCGGATGGGAGCCCATGAGACTTGCCACAGCCCAGCCTCCCTTATCAGTTGAGGCCATTGTAGAGCAGAAGGGGACATTATCGTCCCAATTTCTCCCACAGGAGACAGAGGACAGCCTGGCTTTGGTCTTCTGTGTTCCCCATATCTTACTCTTTCTTGCTTTCTTGTTGGTTGCTGAATCCAGATGGACTTTCTCCCTTATACAAAAAAAAGAAAAAGGCAGATCTTGAGACTCCTTGGAAATTCTCCTGTGACCTTCCTTAGCTTATTTCTGTTTGCTTTAAGATGTTCCTTTTGCCCTGGGATTATAATGATTTCAGACCATTGTCCGTACTCTTTATATCCAATACCTCATGTCTTTAACGTGACTAAATAAAAAAAAGACACCTTTTTTTGGTTGTTTACTTGTTTTTGTATTTGAAATAAGACAGTCAGTTCAGGAGAAACAGGTAACTATTTCTTTGTTTGAGGAACTCCCAAGAAGAAGGGGTCATGAGTTGCCTCGCTGAAGGTTATTAAATTCTTTGTTTTCACAGCCTGAATAATAATAGACTGTGAGCTCTGTGAGGGCAAAGACTTGTCTCCTAATCACGGAAGCATCTAATCAGACATCGGGCTGATTCCTAGTAGGCACTGATACGTTTTCCTGAGTGAGCGGACGGACATGTAATAATGTCATCATGTTATATTTGTATAGCACATCTCAGGTGTAGTATCTGTTAGCTCGTCTGATCCTCACAACAGCATCTTCTAAATGGGAAGGAACTGATATGTTTATCCCCATTTTGTAGGAGAGGGAAATGGGGTTCAGAGGTAGAATGGACTTCCCGAGGCATCGTATGAGGTCAGTGATTTGGAGTTAAGCGAGATGGGGCACAAGGTTCCTTTGCAGGATGGTTCTGGTTTTCTGGACTTTCATGGCTTCCTTCTTCTTTATTTTCAGATTACAGGACAGGCCCGTGCTTCACTGTGGTCAGCAACCAGATGTGCCAGGGACAGCTCAGCGGGATTGTCTGCACAAAAACCCTCTGCTGCGCCACCGTGGGCCGAGCCTGGGGCCACCCCTGCGAGATGTGCCCTGCCCAGCCCCACCCCTGCCGCCGCGGCTTCATTCCCAATATCCGCACCGGAGCTTGTCAAGGTAAACCCCAGGCTGGTGGAGTTATTAATGGATTCATCTTGTTTGCTCTGGAGGGCCATTCTCCAACAACGTTGGAGAGAATGGAAAAGCAGCGTCAGAGACATAACTTCACGATTTCGCTGACGGCATGACATCCAACTTAGGCGTTAGAAGTGTGGCTCTCCCTGGGTTTTCCTTGCCAGCAGTTTCTCCTTGGGACCCCAGAGGTGCTTCCCCGAGGTGCTATGATTCTAGTTCCAGCAGTGCTGCGCATTACAGCAATGCTGTGGATGCACACAAAGCAAAATTTGTGGTCAAGGTCGTTTGTTTTTCTTGATTTTTTTCCCCTTTCATATAAAATCGTTGGAGTTTCCCTGTCTCCTAGGTTGTACTCAGTTGACCTGAAGAAAATTGCATCTCTCTCCATTTTACTGTTGCATCTCTCTCCATTTTATGGGCTACATTATGCTTTTTTTTCTTTACAAGTGAGAAATAAATTAGGCTTTGGTTCACAGTTTTAAATATCCCCAGATGTTGCCTGCTTGCTTCTCCTCCTGCCTCCCCTAGAAGCCCTTACTCTGTTTTTGGCTTTTACTCCTGTTCTTCCAGCTGTACAAATTCTTTTATTGTCTGGATGTCTGGCAGGAAACAGGAGGAAGTGAACGGAGGCAGCCGTGCACTAAACTGATGGGCCTGAAAACTCCCAGGCTGTCTCTGTTTCCTTTAAACATCTTCGGTGCTTTTTTAGCAAGTTGCAATATTTGCAGAAAATTCAGGGTATGCTTTTCTGAGGCAAATAGAGACTAGTTTGGTTTTGTTCTATATGTTAATTCTAAGGGTAATATGCAATAAAACAGAACTTGAGCTTAATCACACAGTCCTATGGGTCTCCATTAAATGAGACTTCCATAAATTCATCTCCTGAGAAACACTGTTGAGGCTGGCTTCTGGCTTCTATGTACAACATACGACTCCTTTGGATTTTTCCTTCTCAATGTCAGAAACAGCAAGAAGTCACTTAGAAACCCAAGAATTACAAAGCAGTTGATTGTGTGATTTTATAAGATAGGGTAAATTTAGTTCCCCTTTTCTTTGGTGCCTTTCGCTTTTCTCATCCTTAGAAAGTCCCAGTGAATTTTGAAGAAATTCTTGGCCTTGGTGTTCTGAGGTCAGCTAATGCCCATGAACTCACTGACTGACCAGGGAGCCAGAATTTGAGTGCCCCAGCTGCCCATCCATGAGTCAGAGGCTGAGGTGCTAAGATATTTTGGGGGAAAGAGAATGAAGAGGGAGAGGAAAGAGCTACTGCTCTTTAGCTTTGCTATTCATTTAATACAGTCTGGACTTTTCCAGCATTTTCTTTCTGTCCCCCCCTGACTCTGCTATTCAACATCCAAGAAAAAAAGCATTTTATAAGAAAATTTGTGAAAAGCCATGGAATCAAAATGGTAGTTGTATTGCCACGTTGTGAATGAAATTATTCATCTCCACCCTGAGGGATTCTGCTATAAGCTTGGGACTCTGTCTCCTTGCTGGTGTTGTGAGTCCTTGGGCCAGATATAAGGGGCTGTGGGCAAAAGGGTTTATCAAGGAGCTTATTGGGTCTTCATTTTTAGAATGTATGGCCAGTAGAGAAGTGCCCTCATCTATATTTCCTCTTGGCCAAAAATCACAATCAACAAGACTATATAATTTTGCTTCTATGTACAATCTTAATTTTAAATAACATTTGAATAAACATATTTAACCTACCAAGTGACTGGGAAATTCTGACCTAAGAAAAAATTGAGGTGAGCTCTAGAACATAATTTAATTATATTTCACATACAGTCATTAATTTGTGGGCCAGGACATTCCATCTAAAACAGGAAGCAACACTTTTGCACCAAAATAAATGGTTTTTCCTTTGTTGCCCCTTTTCCTTTGTGCCAACTTTTCTCAAGAACTCAGGTTGCTTAGAGGTCTTACAACTGGTCATCGCTCTCTTGCTTCACACAATGAAGAGTGAAACTAAAGAGGATACCAGGCTTCTGGATTTCTAAGAAAATACCCGAAGCAGAGGAAGAAGCGTTAGACTGCTTCCCTGGGGTTCTTCACTAAACCAGACTTTTGCATGTTGCGGATGAAGAGATGGAGAAAGAGTACATGGAGAAAGATGGCACTTTCACCATCTTTCTAACTGGATGTCATGAGCCTTCATTGATTACATTTGTTCCTGGAAGGTTCATAGTTGAGGCTCCATGTAGGACCCACAGGTTTCTTCCTTGGGTGCCTGTGATACAGCAGTGAGCGAAATGAACAAAGAACCTGCTGTATGGAAGATAATCAATTTATAAAATCAAAACAAAGCAAACCTACGTATTGGGTCACTTGGTGATTCATCCTATGGAGAAAAATAAGCCAAGTAACTAAGAAGGGTGGTGACTGATGGGGGCCTGGGTGTTGCTATTAGACTGGTCAGGGAGGGGTCTGCTTCTGAAGTGCCTTAGGAGCAGAGACCTGATGGATGGGACGGTGTGAGCCAGGCAACTGTGTGGAGGAAAAATGGTCCAGGCAGAGGGGCCACCACCACAAAGCCCATGGCAGGTGCATCCTTGGTGTATTTGAGGCCAGGCAAGGATGCCAGTGTGCATGGAGAGGAGTGTGAGAGGGAGGAGGTTAGGACATGAGGTCAGAGAGTAGAGGGGTTAGGTAGCATTTTCTGGGGCTTAATGTGGATTGAAGTTTTGAGCTGAGGCAGACATGACCTGACTTTAAAAGGTTCTCTCCCATCACCACTCTGCCAGCAAGGTGCTTCATCTGGGATTTCTCACTTCTTGACCTAACTTCCCGTGTTCTTTAATTTTTATTGCACAAGACAGTTCTACAGAATGCAAGGTGAACATGTTACATTGAATTTGTATAAAAACATTAGCTCTCTTGTGTAGTCTGAGTGACCTTATTTAAGAGAAGTCTGTTTTAACTGAATTATTCAATACAACTCAAAGACAGTTTTGCTATAGATTGTGTTACATTTTGATTTTAAGGGTTTCTTGAATAACTCTAGTTTTTAATGTCAACCGTTTTTGTCATTGTACCATTGCATGCATGCATGATCAAACCCCCAAAAGTTAGTATAAATTCTTCTGTACATGAGGAAAGATGGAAAAATAACGAATGCTTGTAACTTCATATAGAAAACATTATAAGAATATTTTATATGAATTAGTAAATTTTGTATAAATTAATCTCTCTCTCTCTCTCCTCTCTTTTTCTCTCTCTGACCTAAAATCTGACAGATGTGGATGAATGCCAGGCCATCCCTGGGCTCTGTCAAGGAGGAAATTGCATCAATACTGTTGGATCTTTTGAGTGCAAATGCCCTGCTGGACACAAATTTAATGAAGTGTCACAAAAATGTGAAGGTAAGAAATATCAGGCTTTGCAGTTCAAAAATGGAGGGGCAGGTAAAATCCAAATCAGTGGCAAGTTTTTTTTGTAAATTGTTCCTAATTCCTTCTGTCTTTGTCATTCCTATGAATGTGTAAATATAACATTCTCTCCAGGAATAATACGCCTTTGAAAAGCCTGGCAGCTTTTTTCACTTTTATAGACCCCAAAATTAAATATTAAAACATGACATTTTAATTTTATTTCTGTTGTTGACATTACTACAGATGTCCCCCCTTTTCTAATATTTGGGTTACAATGTTTAAGACACATGTTTTTGCATAGTTCTGTAGATATAAATTTAAATTTGATCATTACATATAATTTAGAATACCTTATCTTCTAATGTTTTCCTAGTAAAAACGTACATTTGATTTTTTTTTAAAGAGACCTATGAACTCATTTATTCTTCAAGTACAAGTAGGGTTAGGGTTAGGGTTAGGTCAAGTTTAGAATTTTCTTTTCTGCCTATTAAATGGACACCTTTTTTATGTTAATCAAACAAAAATAACTTGAGGTAGATTGATTTATTTGCATTTAGTTTATAGATTGAACTTCTAAAAAATGTGTACAGAAAATATGTTCATATTCACCACTACTGAGGCCTGGCTTCTAAGTGTAATAAATACTATTTTTTTAAATGAGAGGGAAACACCCAGGAAATAAGTAGGCAGCATTGAACTCTCTTTTCTTTGGTGAGTGCATGCACCTTATATGTAATATCTGACAATAATGTACCACCATTCTCAGGCCTACATCTCTGATCAGCAGAGAAAACATTTTTCATCTTTTGGTTCACACTCTAGCACTTATGTTGTCTTCTTTCCTAGATGTAAACCATTACCTCTACTTTAAATAAATAAATAAATATATATATATATATATATATGTGTGTGTGTGTGTGTGTGTGTGTGTGTGTGTATTTCAGAGAGGAATGGAGAGGGAGAGAGAAATAGAAACATCAATGATGAGAGAGAATCATTGATTAGCTGCCTCCTGCACGCCCCACACTGGGGATCAAGCCCACAACCCAGGCATGTGCCTTTGACCGGAATCGAACCTGGGACCCTTCAGTCTGCAGGACAACGCTCCATCCATCGAGCCAAACCAGCTAGGGCAACCTCTACTTTAACAATTATACTTGCAAATTTTAAAATATTATGGTATATGTTCTTAGGTATCATACATACATTTTTATGACATTAGTACACTATTAAGATTTATCGCATGCAAAATCCACATCAGAGTGGGCTGTGGCTTACAGGCTCAGGCGGTCTCAGGTTAATATATTCATCTTCAAGAGACAGAGTCAGCTTTCAGAGAGGGGAATATGGGGTGTAGGACTTGGACAGTCTGTTTCGTTTTCTGAAATTATTATTGCTTCCAGTCTGAACTAGAATCATTTTCCTACGTCCCTTATCTTTCACCCAGACCCATCAGTTAGCATCAATTGGGACTGAGCACCTTCTGTGGTTGTGAACGAGACAGAAGACACTCGGATTTAATATCCAGACAGAAAGAAAAATGATTCAAAATCCTTTTATTAATGCTAAGAAACCTATTATGGTGGTGTATCTAATGGACCAAAAATTCAGTCTGAGAATTACTTAACCATTTTCCACAAATATTCCACCCTAACCCCCATTCCCCAAGCTACATATTGAAGTCAGTAGCAAGATAAAAACAGAATACTTTTGGCTAGACCTTTTTTTTCTTTCTTTGCCATCTACTGTTACATTAAATTCAGATAGTGGGTTTTTTCTCTTCCTTTTTATTTTTCTTTGCAAAATTGATATTGGAAGAGACCCTGTTTATACTACGTGTTCTCTGGCCTGGAGGCTGCTGTGAGATGGTTGCCTCCTTACCCCGGTTGAGGAAAGTAATCAGAAAGCCCTCTCAGATGCTTGGTGAGCTGGGTCCCCGCCAGGATCTTCGCTCTTCTCCCGCTGCAGCGCCTCACGATGGGGAGGGCATAGCTCTGGGCATAGGATGATCTCCAGATGCTCAATAGGAGGAAGTCCAGACCCTCTGGCCCACGTGGCTGAAAGGCTGAAGAGACCATCTATGAGCCCCCAGAAGATGGTCGGGCCACATGGGATTCTGTGTCCTTGTGGAAATTGTTCTGGCATCATTGTCATTACTTTGGTGGCTTTTTAAATGTATCTTCCTCTTGACTGGAAGCCCGCAGTAATTTAAAAACACACACCAGGTCAATCAAAAATTGGCTTTAGCAAACTTACAAGATGCTAACCTTCACTCTCTTTGTGATGGTGAAACAGCTTTCCAGAAGATCTTCCTCTGGGAGAATTCTCCTTTCTTAAAATATTCCCCTTTTCTCAAAACTTAAAAAAAAAGTCATGTACAATTTAGGTGCATTTGAAAGTCATGTACAATTTAGGTGCATTTGATGTGTAAATGAACAAACTGAAGTGATTAAATAATAATTATTAAATTTTCATAAATGGGAGAAGAAGATTGAGAGTCATCCTGTGAATGGAGAAAGACAGACACAGCCCATGCCCTCCTTCGCTGGGATTTTTCGATGACTGGAGTGTGCACACTAAAAGGACACAAGCGAGTGGGGGTGGGGGAAGGATGAGGGTTAATGGGGGGGGATAAGGACACATTTGTAATACCTTAACTAATAAAGAATTAAAAAAAATAAAAGGACACGAGCATTTTCTTTTTGGAAACCAAGCCCTATTTGCATAGGCTATTGTGGGATTAAGAAATAAAGTGTAATTAAAGGATTAAGTTTTATTTCTGGAAGAAGTCCCTTGGATTCCTTATGAACCACTAATATTTTGGGATTTAGATTATCACCAGCCCAGCCTTTAGCAATTATAATAGTGCTGCACGACGAAAAGGGCTTTTTATTTTTATTTTTATTTTTTTATATATTTTATTGATTTCTTACAGAGAGGAAGGGAGAGGGATAGAGAGTTAGAAACATCGTTCAGCTGCCTCCTGCACATCTCCCACTGGGGATGTGTCCGCAACCCAGGTACATGCCCTTGACCGGAATCGAACCTGGGACCTTTCAGTCTGCAGGCCGACGCTCTATCCACTGAGCCAAACTGGTTTCGGCACAAAGGGCTTTTTAAAAATGTAGTTCTTAAGTGTGTACACTCCCTACTATGTGAGCCAAAAACCTAGGACTTCCCTTTCTGAAATAATGGCATATTTATCTGATGGCTACTTGCTTTAGGGATTCTTATAGCTCAGGCATCAAGAATTCCTGAGTTACTCAACACATAGACATAGAAAGGGCTCCATCTTCTGCAGCTGCTTACAGGCTCTTGGCCCTCACTGTTCAAGGTCACTGGCTCCCTGTACCGTTGCTGAACAAAATCTCTGTGGTAGAGATGTAAGAGCCCTGGGAATAGAGTAGTCCTGGCCCCAGTCCAGGTAATGTCCCTCATCTTCCGTGGGATCTTGGACAAGTCAATTACCAGCTCTGAGTTACTTCAGTTTTCAAATGAGGAGGTTGAACAAGATGGTATCTGGGTTCTTTCCAGTCCTGCCATCCAGACCTCATCGCCGAATTTCTCACTATTGTTCCTTTGTGATCAGGCTGCCGGTGCTGGGTGAATAAGAAACCATGCGTGCTGGCATACCTAGTGTGACTATCAAGTAGCGTGGCTGATGGTTTTTTCCATGTGACTTGAAGAATCAGCCTGTTTACTTTTTAGTCACACATTTTTCACCGGATTTTGTGTGTGTAATAAAGCAAAATTCATCTCACCAGCTTGGTGACATTCATAATTAGTAGTGTCACATGTTGCTTTTAAACAACTGCCACAATTTTTAGTTTTATATCTTCCTAGTGAATAATCTAGAATCTAGATTCTAGATGGTCCAGATCAGGTTAACTGGTTTTCCCTGTTTCTCACTCAGGGTAGATGTCCATGATCCTGGATGGAGCTGCTGAATAGCTGAGTGTCCCAATGATACCTGGACCAACCTCCATTCCAGTTGCCCCCTCCTTTCTTCCCTCTGCTAGAGGAGCCCCAGGATAGGGAAGTGGCTGAGGGACAGGAAGAATGCCCAGGGAGAGAGAGAGGGAAGGGAAGGAAGACCAAAAACAAAGATCCGGGCAGCAAATCCAGAGGAAAAGGACCCATCATTTGTGTCCCTTCTCAGGTCCATAGAGAGAAGGCAACCATGGCACAGGCATCTCCCAAGGGATAGCTACTCCCCAGCAGCTCTGCCTCTCTCGCCTGCCACAGGGGGACAGGGGAAGTGTCCCAAGCACAGAAGAACCTCTTCCCAGCCAACCCTCACTGCTCACTGGGCCCCTGAAAAGATAGACTTGCAGAAACTGAGAAAGCCACTGTTCCCAGACTCTCCTACCCGGGGTCCCTGGTAGGAGGTAAACACAGTGATAAGAGCCTGGAGAAATAATAAATTCGCATGAATGAATTTCAGAGTATGAGTGATTCTGACACAAATGCTTTATTTATTTAGCCTTTTCCTCTCGAGACCTCCTCACAGCCTGGTCATGAAATCAGAACTCTTGCTTCTGTCCCTGGGAAGCAACAGGACCGAGGAAGCGAGGGGGTGCAGGGAAGTAGAAAGGCCCTAGACACATGGAGGAAAGGGCTGTGTCACTGAGGAGAGGGCACTGAAGGGGACTCAGAGCCATTGAAGCTTTCTCACATTGAGCAGTATGGCCTGGGAGTTCTGTCTTGATCTGTGTGAAAATTAGGGAGGTTCGCACTACAGTGAGTTTTCTATCCTGCTGACCTTGGAGGGTGTTCACATTAAGTGGAAACTCTGTTCCTCCCTCTCCCCAGCCCCTGGCAGTGGAGACTTGGGTTTAACATCACTTTATGAATGAACCTCTTCGCTCTTATTTTGGGCATTACTCATGCCAGTTCTCTGGAGGCCTCCTGGGCACCAGAATTACAGGGATAATTAGAGGAGTTGACACACATAAAGCGTTTAGACAATGCCCAGCACCCAGCACATGTCAGCTCATTCTTATTGTTGCTGCGATAATCTTCAGTAAGGGGTCCACATCGGACCTAGCCAGCAAGTGAAAGACGATTCGCCATCTGGCCAAATTAATTCTGGTTTTACAATGGCTTTTCTCTGGTATATGCTATCACATAAATAACCTCTTTGGATATTGATATATATTGTGTTTTTAATAGGAATGGTAGCAATCATTTATACTATCAGGTAGAAAAAGATTTCTTTCCATAGACACTATCTCCCCACAGGATCTTTGATAGATAGTTTATGACTTAGAAATTAACGTTTAGGGACACTTTGAGAAAGGTGCTTTCTTCTTAATACTGTTGTGGGTTCTGGGTGGAGCATTCCAGTGTCTCTCCCCCCCCCCCCCCGCTCTCTCCTGAACCCACAGAGAAGCATCGTAATGGCAGTCAGAGTGCTCCATCGTGGCCAAGTTTGGTCATCACTCAAACCACGTGGTCTTCTCTGTGGGATTTTGGTATCTGCTTTGTGGGAAATCAGATTGAAACGCAATGCAAGAACTGATGCAGACCATAAAGTAAATAGAGAGGAAGCTTAACTGAATGCACACCATGGAGAGGGAAGGAGAAAACAGAATTTAAAAATAAGTGACATTTGGACTGTTAGCATGCTGTAGTTACTTGGTGAAATAGCAGTACACAGTTTTAGATCTTAAAGGGGAAATTTATTTTATTTTGCTTTTATAATGAATTTGGTGAATTTCTTGGGTAAACCTATATTGAGAGAAGCACCCACTCTTTGAATTGACTTTCTTATGTGCAGCTTTTATTCTATAAAGATTGCTGTTTCTGGCAACACTATTTGACTAATGTCACATCTGATTCCTTGGGTGACAAGCAGTTGTCTATTGTGTCCTGTGAGCACCGAAACTCTTCTTTATGTTCCAGATATTGATGAGTGCAGCACCATTCCTGGAATCTGTGACGGGGGCGAATGTACCAACACAGTCAGCAGCTACTTTTGCAAATGTCCCCCCGGTTTCTACACCTCTTCCGATGGCACCAGATGCGTAGGTAGGTCTAATTGTAAACAGCGTGCATGGTTTCTGTCAATTAGTTCCATAACATCTTTCTAAACAAGTCTGTTAAGGGGTCATTTAATTTCTCACTTAATGTAAAATGTACATTTATGGAAATCTATTAAACAGTCGAGCACCCTTGGAAAGAGCAGAGGCACCCTGTGGTCCTGTTTGGGGATTTTTGCCTCCCATAGAGAGGGGTGATCCAGGAGACTCTACAGATATCCTCAGGCTATGAATTAACCTGCAGTTATGCAAGTGTCAAACCTTGAAGCCCTGCTTGACTCTTCTCTCTTTTGACCCCCAACCTTCAGTCATTTCCTGGGACCTATACTAATTCAGGTCTGAAGTTTTGCCATAATCTTTTCATTGGTCTTCCCGCTCCCTGGCTTCTCTACAATTTATCTTGTCAGATTTATCTTCCTCAAGTAGAGCTCTGATTAAATAACTCTCTTGCTCTGGTAGTTTTCCATTAGGATTTGGAGATTAGTGGATCCTTCAGGTGCTGCAAGCCCCCCAGAGCTTCTGGAGTTAGAGAGGGGGCTGTGAACATGGGGAGGCTGAGTGGAGAGGGCTGTTGCCTTCCACCCCCAATCCCTACATCCACACCCTCCAGCTCTGTTTTTATCTGTTTGAATGTTAAACTTCCATGAAAAATATTAATTAAATAAGGGGTTTTGTTGTTTAAAAAAATAGATTTGACAACTGCTGGATTTAACAACTGCTAAGACTCCCTTCAAAACCGATTATTTTAGACTAAAGTTCCAGTTCCAGAGTGTGCAGCCTGATAGCTAAGAAGCTTCGCTCTCTGCCCGCTCCCAACCTCGCTAAGTTGTCAGCACAGCTCCTGCTTCTCACCCTCAAACAGGCCATTCATTTTTATCCCTTCATGCCTGTAATTATTCATGTTGCACCCACCACTCAACACACCCTTCTTCCCAGCTCAAGTTCCCTTTCACATTCTTCTCAGGCCCTCTGTCTTTGAGGGTGTTCCAGATCAGCTTACCTGAAAGCTATTTCTCCCTTACCCAGGGACATGCTTCTCACAAATGGCCTCATAGGGAAATTCTATATCTGCATGTTTTTATCTCACTAATTATGCCATAAGCTACCCTTAAAGACTAGTAACTGCTGTCCTTATATCCCAGCACAGTTTCTCCTATGTTGTAGCACTCAGTAAGTATTTGTTGAATATCAAGATGAGTAAGTCATTACCATTGGGACAATGCTAGGAAGCCCGTGGCAAATGGCCTTGGAGAAAAGTGAAGGCTATCTTTTGATGTTTGTTTTTGGCCCATATTTTTGGAGACACTCAGCTTCACATCCTCACCACAGGCCATGGATTTCAGACCAAAACGAAATTGCACTTGAAATTCTGAATTCCTTTTTACTTAGTCACATATAATGAAAGCCGAGGGCAGTCTCTTACAGTTGACATTTGGATAACTACAACTAGTGAGGGAAGGATATCTGACTTTTCCTTAGAAACAATGGGAGTGCCCAGATTGCTGGATTTTCCAGGATCTATCCATAGAATAGGAACTGCAGTGAAAGAATGGTAAGTGCAATATATAGTTCCTTTCCCCCCCCAAAAAAGTCCCAATTAGCATATGGCCTCTAGTGGATATGCTTAGCACAGAGGTAGATCAGAAGTCCTTTCCTGGCCAGAAAATAGGTAGATTTTTTTTTTAACTTTCAAAGAGAGACTCAAATGACATTAAAATGGTTAAAACACATTTACATATCAGATTTCTTACATTAAAAGTTTTTTTTCTTTTTACTAGATATATTTATGCTAATTTTTTACAAAGGAAGAGGGTGGGAAGGGAAATTATGGATCACCTTGGTATGAGGTGCTTTGTGGAAGTTACCTAACTTAATGTTCATGACAGTGCCATAGATGGAAGAAGCTGGGGTTTAGAGAGTCCAGGTAAATAGGTTGGTCCAGTTGTTTAAGTGACTAGTAAGTGAGGGAGCTGGATTTCAGCCTGGGCCTCAGTCCACAGTCTGGCCTCCTTCCACTGCTTCCTCCCAGATGAAGCCCATGCAGTAACTTTCTTGCCATACCTCCAGGCAAGCACTGTTTCTCCTTCTTTGGAACTTTCTGGTTCCCATAATTAGCAATTTATTATATAAAATTATCCAGAGGACATATCTGCCTTTGCTAATGCTAATATTTCCTGCCATGGTAAACCACAGAGACACCCCCCTCAAATAATCCCTATTGGCAGGAAAATAGATTTAGTCTCCAACTTATATACAAATCCAAGGTTAGCTGGTAAGTTGGCTGTTTGGAATCAGTAAATCTAACCAATAGAAAAATCCCATATGTAGATGGTGGTCTGCAGTGTTTCCTTATATATCTCTTCTAAGCATGCAATTCTGTTACCTTCTGTCAGCACATCCTGAGACTCTCAGCCCTCCTCAGCCCCAGTGCCCTCTGTGTTCTGTAAGCTCTGGCAGGATTATTTTATTTTTTGTTCTGTGATCATTTGTTGGCACACTAAGACCCTTTGTGTAGGGTTGTCTTTTCATAGTAGTGTGTCTGTCACATCAACTCCCAGGGTCCCAAAGATGTCCTGTGCCTAGTTTAGGCCTCACTGCCCCTAACTCTGGGCTGGACACAATGATGCTAGTGATTGGATAAGAGAGGCCTGTTGATAGGCTAGGAGGACCTGCAAATACCTATTTATAATATATTTGTTCTGCCATGATGTGGCTTCTGGGTCCTGAGAGGGAGGGGGAAATTCCTGTTCCTTTCCTGCTAGGTGTCTTGGCCAGGACAGGTTTAAAATAGCTGATGGTGTCTGCGGCTCCCCCTACCTCCCTTTATCTCCTTCAAATCCTGACATTCTTCTCCCTCGGCTTCCGTAGGTCTTCATATTATCCTGAATCCACCCCTGACCCTCCATGCAAAGTGATCCGGCACCAGAATGGTTTTCTCCCCACTTACTATGGCATTGCTACCTGATGACATAGGGAACTTCAGGCTGGTGTGCCCAGGGCTCAGTTCCTCCAAATAGAGTCTGGTTTTCACAGATTTTCTCTTCTTTTACCTATTAGCCCATAGGTTTTCTTTAAAATGTTGAGTTGTATAAATGTGTGCATTTTTAACAAAGGCTGTCCTTCTGGAAAAAATAAAGCAAAAGCAAAATGAGTATTGCATGTGCAGGTGCCATTTGTAAATCAAGGACTGTGGCAACCGAAACATGGCTGACAATTTTTTCAACATTCACCATTTTGATCAAGAGTCTCAGTCTCAGTGATTTAACACATAAGATAGCCAGCGGAGCGGTAACATAGTGTCATAGTTAATTTGCAAAATAATAGGCATTAGCCCATTATGAGTTTGCTGTCCCCAGCTTTTCTCTGAAAGATAACCCATGCTGAAAATTATTAGACAAATTTTGGTCAAGTGTTTACACTGGGTTTGGACCACCGAATTCATTGGAAGCTGGGATATAAGCCAGTTTTTAACATCTCTTTCCATTCTTAACAGCCTTTGGTTTCTGATCTTCAAATATTTACCAATCCCTGAATATACAAAGTACTAGTGGCTTTAAGGCATTGCCAACTAGAATGTAATAACTCCTATCTCTCCAACTTCTTCAGGAGGAGGTGCCACCCTTGGCTTCACAGAACATGCCTTGTCTGCACCCCTCTCCCGCCCTCTACCCTGGACCAGCCTGGAATAACACTTGTCCTGCCTCTTTGCTGAGAATATTAGTCTGACCAGAGCTGCAGGAACTGGGATCACAAAAAATTTCTGGAAAGCACATTCATTCTTGCTAGTGGTTTTAAGTCCTTTTCAGAAATGATCTTACACCCTTTCAAGTGGACCCATAGTTTTACAGTTTGTCTAGGCTTATTGTAGCCTTTATCACTTGATGTTAACAATGTAACTGCTTCTAAGTTAGCCTGGTTTTTAAATTTTATTTCACTTTATTCATTTACTAGAGGCCCAGTGCACGGGATTTGTGCCCTGGTGGGGGCGTGGCCTGCGGGGATCGACCCGCTGTGGGAGCACCGCTCATCCTGGTCAGCCGAGTGGCTGTGGACCTGCCCTCTGAGTGGCTGCTCCCTGGTCCAGCATCTTTCATGGAGCTGGAGCACTTGGATCTCCAGGGGACCCAGTCGGGGCCGGGCCCAGGGACAATAGCACTGAGAGGCGGTGGAGTAGGCCTCAGTCCTGCAGTGGCCACGATCCCGCCTCCCAGCCTCTGGGGTCAGCTCTGTGAGCCCAGTGGCAGCACTGCAAGGCCTGCAGGCTTCCGGAAGAGGCAGCAGGGAGCGAGGAGGAGGAGCCTGGGAGGAGGAGGCAGTGATCGATCCAGCCCGGGTTCCTGCCTGTTGTTGGCCCGAGGTTTGCAGCGGGAGCAGCCGCTCATCCCGGTCAGCCAAGCGGCACTCCCACTGTGGGAGCGCACTGACCACCAGGGGGCAGCTCTTGCCTTGAGTGTCTGCCCCCTGGTGGTCAGTGTGCATCATAGCAACTGGTCGACCAGTCATTCTGGTTGTTCTGCCATTCGCTCGCTGGGCTTTTATTATATAGGATTGCAGTCATCAAGATTTGAAGGCTTTGCATTCCTAAGAATGATGTAGATGAAAACCATGCTAGGTATAACTCTTTGGGCAAACTTAATGTTTAATATTTAGTCTTATAGGAAACATAGGGGCAGATTTTTTTACTATTAAAAAATTCCACACTTCAGAAAAGGATTTGCCACTTATATTCTTTTAAATGACAGACATATGTAAAACATCATTTACATTTCAGAACATTATTTTGTATTATCTGTGCAGAGATGTGCTTTACTTGAAGAGAAGCACACCATTAACGCGCGCCAGGTAGACCAAGGTGTTCAGTTGGCTCCTTCTCGGTAGCCCAGGGTTGCACTTCGGTGTGTCAATGTTGTCATGACAGTCAGACATGATGTCACCCAGTAAAAGTGATCTATAGAGAGAAATATGTCTTCCCATGTTGCTTTGGGATGATACCTTCTGCCAAAAATAAATAAATAAATAAATGCTTCCAGAACCATTGTCTCCTATAGGACTAAGAACTTGGAATCGCCTACATTTTGAACTTGTAAATATTTCGTGCCTTATAAAATTCGTTAGGGCCCCAGGACAAAAGGAAATCTTGATTAGCAAGCATTGGATCTGTCTGCAAAGTGGCTCATTCCTTAAAAAAAAAAAAATCTCAAGTCTGACTCATAGTTTCAGACTGCAAAATAAGAAAGATCTTTTAGAAATGCAGAGTATAGTGCAGACTTAATGTTGTTTTAAAATAGATTTATATCAATATTTGCCTAAAGGGGCTCGAATGAAATCATTTGAAACCAAGGACAACACAGTCTCCCTTCAGTAGAGAGACCTGTCTTTGTAATAATTAACTGTCACCGCCGTGGTTTTCTTAGTCTCTCTTTTCCTATGGCACATATGGTTGTAATCATTCGTTCCCACCTTGGGATTGGAATGTGGGCCTTGGGCCAAGTGCACCAGCTCGCAGGGGCACAAGGTGTGAGCCGAAGACGGGGTTTCTGTCGGAGCATTGTTCCTGAGCGGGGCTCGCAGCTTCCCTTCCAGGGGCAGGAGTGTCCGTTCCTGCTGCCGGAGCCCAAATGGGAAATGCAGAGGTGGCGGGCAGCAGAGTGTTGTAACCAGTTTGATCTCAGTGATGTGTGTGTGTGTTTCTTTCTTCTCTCAGACGTTCGCCCAGGATACTGTTACACGGCTCTGGCAAACGGGCGCTGTTCTAACCAGATGCCACAGTCCACAACCAAAATGCAGTGCTGCTGTGACATCGGCCGATGCTGGTCTCCAGGGATCACCCTCGCCCCTGAGATGTGTCCCATCAGAGCAACTGGTAAGAGCCCTCCCAGCTTACTGTCCCGACTCGGCCCCCACAGGCCTGGTGGCAATGTGCATGAGGCAGATTTCATGGAAACCCAGGTAAGTAAGATTCCCAAAAATAAGAGATGACATTCAGGAAAATTTCCCCAGGTCACGGACTGGGAAAATAGAGGCCTATATCAATAACACTGCTTCCAGGTACAGCTTCTTACTTCGCTTGCCTATGACCGCCGAACAGCACCCTTTTCTGGAAGCAATTGCTCCCTCTTATTCGCATCTATTTCTTTTGGCCGCATGCAGTCCTCCAAAGCTCCGAATAAAACGCAGCTCTCCCAGAGCCTTTCAGGGGAGCTATTCTGGGTACACATTTCCTCCTTCCCTAACATCTGACACTTTCCTTTTCCTACTTGCCAAGTTCTGTTGACTTTTTTTTTTTTTTACAATATCTCTTTCATCTGTCATATTTATTTCCACGTAATGTTCATTTTCCCGCGTCTGGGCTATTGCGGTAGCCTCCTAGCTGATCTCCGTGAACTCCACAGCTGCCACATACATTTCCCAAAGCATAACTCATCCGGAGTTCAGTTAAAAAAATTATGTCTGGGGGAAAATGTAGAGAAAGATGTCCAGAAAAATTTTCCCAGGACGAAGTCAGGCCATATATACTGGTCTAAGTCACTTTATTTCTTGAAAATAAGATTTTAGTACTTAGCCTTATATTTAGTCCCCAAAACTGCTCCCTGTTCATCTTTTAACTCTTGTTCTTTGTAATAGCTTTCTTTTCTTTTTTAATATATATTTTATTGATTTCAGAGAGGAAGGAAGAGGGGGAGAGAGGTAGAAACATCAGTACTGAGAGAGAATCATTGATTGGCTGCCTCCTGCATGGTCTACACTGGGGATCGAGCTCGCAACCAGGACATGTACCCGGACTGGGAATCGAATCGTGACCTTCTGGTTCATAGCCCAACCACTGAACCACGCTGGCCAGGCTAGCTTTATTTTCTAGTTACATAATGTGATCCAGTGTTCCTTGAACCCAGTCACAGTATTTCTAAACTCAAATGTTCCTTTCTCTTAACACTTCTCCCCAGTTCAGGTCCTTCTTCCTCTTCCTCACCCCTGCCATCCTGCTCATTATCTACCCTCTTGTCTGTTAAGGATTGGCTCAAAGGTGACCTGGTCCATATACTCTCCCTAGACAACGAGCTGGAATTGCTGCTTTGTCCTCAGTGCTCCAGGCTTGTGCTCCTGCTGCGGCACCCGTCCCACCAGCTCTGCCTTGTGCCTCTGTGTGTTCATACATTGTGTTTTCACTAGTTGGTAAATCTCATTAGGACGTCTCCTACATCATTATAGCCCCATGTTCCTTATGCTTTTTTTTTTAACACTTCCACAGTACTTAGCAAAATCTTGCTTATAGGAGGCAATCAGTAGAATGAACAATTTATTAAGTGACATCTTTCCCAGCAGTTCTAAGTTATAACTGGGGTTATATCTCCTTCTCAACCTGATTCCTGAAAAGTGTGTTTAAATCAGGGACATTTGGGAGAGAAAAGGAAGGTGAGGGTGGATAATGCAGAGTTAATGAAATACTTTAGAGTATGCTACTCACAGAATGCGAATTGCCCATTATCGAGGGTTATAGAATTGCTCACAGATGTTGCTATAAAATTTCTGTTTATTGCTGAGAATTATATGTGTGAGTTAAAGAAGCAATAAAATCTTTCAATATCTTTTAACATATACCAAGTCATATATTTTGTTTGATTTGCTTACGGTCTCTGACCTAAAAATATAACCCACCCTCCTTCATTCATTAGGGAGACCATTTAGTAGGTCGCTGTTTAGACACACGTGACTTCCTACTAAGACGTATGGCTTGGGTACCAGGAAAATTGCTTTTTAAATACATATGTTAACTTAGGAATCAGTAGCAGCAATGTGGATTTCTTCCTATGTTGAGGCTTGAGTAGAGGAGAGAGAAAACTGGAGCAGGTTTAGGTGCCTGAAGACCTACTTTGGGACACACGTGGTAGAAGGCCTGGTTCCCTTGGGTCCTAGGTGTACCAGGAAAGATGCACAGGCTGAAGTAGGCCCAGGGCAAAGCAGACTGATAGATAAAACACATTTGTGGGTAGGTGTGTGTTTGCTCAAATGTTCCAGTACCAGTGCTACAGAGCTTGGGCCTCTGACAGAGAGTGATGACGTAGGAAGGAATATTTTAGATAGGTCAGTTTTTTACTCTTCAAAAAATAAAATCTGTATCATCTCTGGGTTAAATGGGGATGGGAAAGGTGGACATCAACTGAACAAAATTCGCCCCAGGTTGCTGATCCTGAATGTAAAGGCATTTAATGGATAGTTATTAAATTGAAGAAAGTACAGGACCCAGTCTGATACATTCTCCTGGAGAGGACACGATGCATTTAATGGTGTGCTTAAAGTAATATACCCACCTAATTAGCAGAAATTATGATAAGCTATGGAACTTCTTTTATACAAATGCTGAAAGACTAAAAAAAAAAGAAAGAAAGGCTGCTTGATGCTTGGAAGCAAAACGAGTCCTTTAATATAATTGGCATTCAATTAAATCCAGCACATTAACAGATTCCTCTTAAGTGCATTTTAAGACACAATTTAAGGGCTAGGCTGAGCATGGGAGGTTCAACTATGAATGTAACTCAGTAAGACATTTTACTGTGTCTTAGAAGAAACCAGACTTTAGTCCACAACGAAATGAAAAATATTGGCCTAATTTCTATTAATGGACTAAACTAATATGGAAAGTAACTATGGGAGAATCTCTGTGTGACAGTGATAATACAATTATCAATATTCTGGCAAGAAAGTAAAAATACATGAAAAATTGCATGGTCAGTTTTCTCAAGGAAGGTTACTATGACAGAATATGGCTATTTGTGGGAAACATGAAACTGATTAGTTAAGTGAATACTTCTCTGGAAACCTGGGTACTGTTTAAAAACACCTGCTTGGAAGCCCAGGGGGCAAAAAGTGTCACAGATCTAAAGACAATTTCTTCTAATAAAGATATGGCATTGTGGGAAATAGGAATCGGCCTGAATCAGGGTGTACTGGTTCAGAGGGTCATTAGGCAGCATTAGCAGCAGACCACCACCCCCTGGGCCCCGTGGGCCCCTCCTTCACCATCACTCTGCTGTCTTTCACAAGTAGGTGTTCCTCAGGGGTTCTGTCCCCGCATTCCCTTCCTTAGATGAGCTCACCCATCTCTATGGCTTTAGGTATCACCCATCTACTAATAACTGCAAAACTTATGCCCAGCCTGACTTCTCTTTAGGCTTCAAACTCTCTTAGACAAATGCTGTGTGACATCTGCACTGGGATGTCTGATATCTCAAAACTGGTCTGTTCAGATGGAACATAGAGCTTCCACCCACCAAACCCACCCCCACCACACTTTTCCCCATCCCAGGGATCGGAGCCTGCATCTACCCAATTGCACAACCAGGAAATTAGAAGTCATTCTCAATTTCCTCTTCCCTCCACTCTGACATTTACTCCTGCACCAAGCACTATCCATTATTCTCTAAAATGTGCTTTAAATTTATCTACTTCTGTCTGATTCCATCACTACCACCTTTGTTCAGTCATCATTGTCTTGCCCCGGGTTCTTGGCTCCCTCCAGTACATCTTCCACGTTAGCAAGAATGATCTGGAAATGTTCATCTTCTCACATCTTAACCCTGCTGAAGACCTCCAGTGCTTTCCATTGCGCATGAAATAAAATCTGGGCTTTTAAGGGTACTCTTTAGAGTCCTTTGGGATTCACAGGTAGGACTAGATGGAGAAAGTGGCATTTCTTCTCCTTTGAAGTGAATTGTGATATAAGTTAAAGACTTCCTGGGTTTGGGGGAGGCATTGGTACACCCCCTAGTAAGGTTGTTTTGGGTTTTGAATTATTGTACCAGTATGGCTGCTGATGTAGGTATTCTGAATGGGAATGAAGTCAGTTGGCTTTTTTCCTTTTCTTCAGTTGACCTACGAGGTTTGAAGATCAGTGCTATTCAAAGATTTCTTTGAAAAGTAAGGATGATTTCCATGGACCAATGACAGATGCTACAGCTTAGCTGTTGTGTTCTGTTGTGTTTTTCCAGAGGATTACAACAAGCTGTGCTCTGTCCCTATGGTGATTCCCGAGAGACCCGGATATCCTCCCCCACCCATTGGCCCCATTCCTCCAGTTCACCCTGTTCCTCCTGGCTTTCCTCCGGGACCTGGCGTTCCGGGCCTTCGACCACCAGTGGACTATCCGTATCCATCTCGGGAACCACCAAGTAAGAATTCAGAAGTCATCTAGCAATTTTTCTTGCATTAGTCAGCTTAACTTTTTGTTGTTGGTTATGCTGCTTTAGTCATTAAATAATTTTACCAAATCTTGGATTAACTTTGAGTTTATATAGTGTTGTATAAAACTTTCTCAATTTACCTAGTTCTTAGATTAAAAATGGGAGGTTTCATATTCTCCAGAGATTAATGTCCTTTTATGTTATAGATGTTTTCAGTCAACTGTGGGAAAGATTTGGGAGAGATTTAAATCTGATTACAGGATGAATTAATAGAGGAGGTGTAAAATTATCCTTGGGTTATTAGTCATACAAAGCAGTTTTGCAAGTAAATGCCAATAACTCACTGCCTTATGTCTCCAACCTAGAATCTTGAGATTGGGGTGGAAAAAGGGGTGGGGAGGAGTAGACAGAGAAGCAGGTGATACCTGGCCAGGTATGCCACAGTGCAATGCGATCTCTGTGGGCAGGATGGAAGTGTGCTTTATTGAAGCCAGATGACCTTTGTTTGCCCAGGGTCTCCTTCCTTTATGATCCAGCATCTTGCCCATCATTGCCAGATTAAGTGCTGATGAAAGATGCCCTAGTTACAAAGCATTTTAATGGGATTTAATATGATTCCTTTAGGGGTGCTGCCAGTCAACGTCACTGATTACTGCCAGTTGTTTCGTCACCTCTGTCAAAACGGACGCTGCATTCCAACTCCTGGGAGCTACCGGTGTGAGTGCAACAAAGGATTCCAGCTGGACCTTCGTGGGGAGTGCATCGGTATGTAATAGATCGCTAGGTTGGTAGCAAGTGGTTACTGCAGTGTTCTGTTCTGTTCCTTGACTATACAGGTTTTCTATTCTCTGTAACGAGTCACCTCAAACTTAGTGGCATCACACGTTAGTGGCATTGCAAGTGGCAACACAAATGTATTATCTTATAGTTCTGTAGGTTAGAAGTCCAACACAGTCTCACGGGGCTGACAGCAAGGTGTTACAGTGCTGTGCTCCCCTTGGAGGCTCTCAGGAAAGTTCATTTCTTTGCCTTTTCCAGTTTCTGGAGCCTTCTGTATTCCTTGTCTGAGGGGTCCTACCTCTATCTTCAAAGCCAACAGGGTAACGTCCTCAGATCAGTCTCTAACTCTCTGGTTCCCTCTCCCAAACCCCCCTTCCACTCAAGGACCTTCGTGATCACCATGGGGGATCTGTGTGATCCAGGAGATCCTCCCCAGCTCAGATCTGCTGATTAGCAGCATTGATTTTACCTGCAACCTCATTCCCCTTGGCCATGTAGCACATGTACAGGTCCTGGGGGTTAGGACATGAACATATTTGGGGGCCATTATTCTGCCTAACACAGTGACTTTTAACTTTTATTGTAAAATACATTCAAATCTTTGCTGGTAACCCCAGTTTAACTCATTTTACTAAAATGCGTGAGCATTAAAAGTATCTCAAAATTATAAAATCTTTTCACATTTTACTAATTTAAATGGACAACTTACCAATTCTCTCTAGTTATTAAAAACTGAAGAGAGAAACTGTAAATGGTTGACAAGACCTTTAAGCTAGTGAAGGGAGGAAATGTCCCACAGGGACCTTATATTGTTAAGAAAACCCAGTTGCCATCTAATGTTTAAAAATATAATAAATTCTTCCCTTAGTTCTGTTTCAAATTCCAATTCTGAAATTATGAATCAGGCAAAAATCAGTCGTTCTTGGTTTCTTGTGCTATGGAGTTCCCTGGCGATGTGAAAGCCCCCCTAGCAGCCCATTGGAAAGTCATTCGACCCTAGAGGTCACCCTGAGTTGGGCAGAAGAGGGAACATCCAGCTCAGGGCTGGGGAGTGTGAGGTCAGACCTGCACCTGCCACAAGAAGCATGTGACCTGGGCCAGGTAGTTTATCCTCTGTGAGCCTTAGCTTCCTCGCCTTTACAATAGAGCAGCGGTTCTCAACCTGTGGGCCACGACCCCTTTGGCGGTCGAACGACCCTTTCACAGGGGTCACGTAAGACCATCCTGCATATCAGATATTGACATTACAATTCATAACAGTAGCAACATTACAGTTATGAAGTAGCAACGAAAATAATTTTATGGTTGGGTCACAACATGAGGAACTGTATTTAAAGGGCCAGAAGGTTGAGAACCACTGCAATAGAGGAATGCAAACCAGTTTACCTCTAAGTCTACTGACAGTTCGCCATGACTGTAAAACTAGTGGGAGCCTGTCTGGGGACACGGTGGAGGAGGTGGAGGGCTCCATGATGGGTGAGAATGGCCCTTTAGAGGACAGCGGGGGTCATGTTTTGTTCTAATGTTCCCAGTGGAGTTCAGCAGGGGATGCTTAGATGGCGTCACACTTTTTTATGGAAAAATCAGGCTTCAAGAGATACTCAGAATCCTATCCAGAAGCCGCTTCTGAAGTGTTACTCTGTTTGATTCTTTTGGGCAAGACTCAGGGAAGATAAAATGTTTATTAGCTTGGAGTGTTGAGTTGCTACGTGTTCAGCATTTTTCTCTGAAAAATGACACAAGAGAAGAATACACTTTAACTGCTCCACCAGCCTTCAAGTGGCTGGTGACACGGCGCTCTGCAGTGGAAAGAAAAGAGATCCTTTGACTACGCTCTTTAGTTCTTAAAACGAAAGTGTTTTAACATAAAAAGGAAACCAATAAAATGGCCTGGAGTTATGAGTTATGCTATCAGATTTCTTACTAAAATATACTGTGTTTTTCAGATGTGGATGAATGTGAGAAAAACCCGTGTGCCGGTGGAGAGTGCATTAATAACCAGGGCTCCTACACCTGCCAGTGCCGCACCGGCTACCAGAGCACGCTCACCCGGACCGAGTGTCGAGGTACGTCCTCACCGGGATGGGGGGCCTGTGTGCTCAGTGAGGGACTTGCTTCGAAGGACTTCAGTGGAGTTTAACTAACCTTTACCAGGAACGGCTAACATGGTCACTGATTTTCGCACTCACTCCAGATAACTGTTACTTCAAAGGACATTGTCATAAAATCTGACATTCAAATTATTTTAAAAGAAGCTTCTGTGCCTGCAGGAAGGTCCTGATTTTCACTACTTTTTTTTTTTGCCTCATCACTATCGCCTGTTAATTTTTTAGCTGAGAGTTAGGGAATGGCATTGTCTTTTGTTGACTCGTAAAGTCTCAGGTGAAAGTGGATGCAATTAATTTATTAATGGCAAGGTCTAAAGCAGGGCTGGGGAACGTCCGGCCTGTGGGCTGTCTGAGGCCTGAGAAATCATTTGGTTTGGCCCAGCCAAGGCATTAGGGTGAGTTAATTAAATGTTTGACCAAATATTGCAGGCTAATTTTTAAGTTGATAATTTTGTATGGCCTGAGAATGATGTTATAAACATCCAAATGGCCCTTGGCAGAAAAAAGGTTCCCACCCCTGGTCTAAAGGCTAAGGAAGTAGCCTGTAAGTCTTTCTTTGCTGCTTCCTAGTGTAGTCAGCAGCTGCATCACCCGTTTGCTGGTGGGACGTGCAGAATCTCAGGTCCCACCCCAGATCTGCCGAGGAAGAATCACATTTAAATTTAACATAATCCTCAGGGATCCATGTGCACATTAAAGTTTTTGAAGCACTGTTATCAATGGTTCCTCATGAAAATTTCCCTTCAGGTTTGTTTCTTCATGAACATATCAAGTCACCCAAAATGCCTTTTATTGGTTGACTGTGATGTACCAAGGGGTACTCCCCACCCTCAGAGAACTCATATATCTATATCTTTATAAATTTGGCACAGAATGGGCTGTATCACTGATCCAGTAAAGCCAGATAAAAGCAAGAAAACTCCCTGTTAAAATTAAATACAAGGAAAGATGGGAGGTTTGTATGACTTAAAAATTTGTAAGCCATTCATAAGAGTTAATTTTATTGCCTCTTTTAGCAAAAGCTATGAGTTGAAGACATACAGAAGTTATAAGTGTTTGTATCAGTGACTAATTTCAAAATCTTTATATTTTGTTCTGAGTTGGAGATTGCCTGCCAGCGGTATATTTTAGTTCACTACTTGCAATTGGCAGTTTTGAGCAGAAAAGAACTGGAGTACGTAGCATTTCAGTCGGCTGATATTTCTATTAATAGCATACTTACTGAATTATAAATGTGGATAGTTAGATTATTTATTCGATTTTAGAACCTTTTTAATATTTAAACAATATTGTTTAAATATTAAAAAGGTTCTAAAATCGAATCCGTTTGCTGGTGGGACGGCATGTACAAACAGTGTACTAGGCATTTTTGCAATAGTAGAAAACAAATGGAAAGCGATGTGTTGGAAGTCCACACTATTAAGGAAATGACTCGAAGACACTATCGGGAGCACTCACGTAGGGTACAGCCAGCAGTGGAGATGAATGTTGTTGTCATTAATGTGAGGATTGATTTATGAGAGACTGAGGATTACCTAAAAGCCTCCAGCACTGTCTTCGTTAATAGCTAGTACTAATAAGCTTATCACAAACATAGAAAATGGATAACATGCTCACATATTTGGGTAAATACTTGCCACAGATGGTCAGAAAGGCTGTGTACTTCATTGAGAAATACATGATGGGCTGAATAGAGGTCAGAAGAGACAGACTTTGAATGGCAAGCTTTTCATTCATCTTATAGAGCAGCAGGGAGCCTGGGGTGTTCAGAAATTAGTTAGGAGAGAAAACGCTGAACTCTTTATCCTATCCTCAAGAATATGTGGGTTTTCCTATTTTTTTTGGAGTGTGGAGCAAGTCAGATTTTAGCAAGGATTAAGAAATAAATGAGAGAGAAAAAGATCGGAGGTTGTTGGCACAAAGATCAGACAGAAGAAAAGCCCAGACTGCCTCAGCTAGTCCAAGGACTCGTGTGGAAACCACTGCCGGGTCTGCCCAGAAAGAAAGTGCGCCTGAGGGTCAACCACAAGACACCATGCAGACGCGGGGTAGACAGTCAGAACAACCCATGTGCCATGAGTGCACATTCTTGTCCTCCGGAGGGTGTTGAGGGCACTTATAATCAGGCACATGTGGTCTCGGCTCTGAGAGGTAGGTCTGCTCTCATCCGGTTCTACACAGATCCCTGGTCTCGGCCTTCTGGGGAATAAGCCCTGGCAAAGATTGTGTGCTATGTGGACCAGGCGGTTTGTGTTCATCCTCTTTGATGTTCCTCCAGGTATCTAGCCTAGAAACTGAGAGGAGCAGATAATCCAGGACACTGTCTTGTCCAATTTGGGTTTACTATCAATCTTTAAATGAGAGATCAGATATACGTTTACTCCAGTTACTGTCATCTTTAACACTTTCACATCAAGCTCTGCTGTTTACTTTGGCATAATATTGAATACAATAGAAAAAAAGAGGGAAATGCCCACAGTACCAATGTTTTATTTGGTAGCTAGAATACTCATGAAGTTAGAAAAGTGACTAGGAATAAACAATAACATTGTACTTGGACCAGAACTGCCATCAGGAAGGTAGACATTTCAGAGTCATGTGATTGATGGTTTTCAGATAGAATTAAATGTTTTTTTAATGGCATTTCTGTTTTATTATTCTGATATAGCTATCAGATCTGCCTTTTTTATCATATACAGGATGTGGCAAAAGTAGGTTTACTGCTGTTCATATATGAAACCGAGTTTATTCTTGTATTATATTTTGTTGAGTATTGTATTATTTTCCATACAAGCAACTGTATTGAAGGACGCCAGCCAAAGTTCAACATGAATAATGGTGTATACTGGCTCATTAACTCAGCTAGGAAAATGGTGAAGAAGAATCTATTTTATTTATAAATCGAGGTTTAAAGAGTCTTATTAGAAATTAGAGTTAGAGGGAGTACTCTTATGTTGACATTTTTCTTCTGTCATATGTCTTTCAACCTCTAATCAGTAATCTTATTTCTGACAATATTTGATACCAACTTTATGGTTGAAGAATATTATTTAGTAATTATGACCCAAGATTAAGATTATGAGTTTGGAGTTGGAGGGAGGGAGAAATAAAATAATTTTTAACCCCCTCACTAAATCTATCTCTTCTACTTTAACTTTGATTTTAGACATTGATGAATGTTTACAAAACGGCCGGATATGCAATAATGGACGTTGCATCAACACAGACGGCAGTTTCCATTGTGTGTGTAATGCGGGCTTTCACGTTACACGAGATGGGAAGAACTGTGAAGGTAATGACAGCATGCTAACAATAACAGTATAATACTATTATCTCCCTTCTTCCAGTGAGTGTCAATATCAGATGTCTTTAACAAGACCAAGTCAACCATTGAGTGAAAGTTCAAAATATCAAATATATTTCACATATTGTTATCTGGGAGGCAAGCATAATTTTCGACAATATCCATGCCTTTAATTCACATTTCTGTGAGTCAAATACATTTTAAATATAGGAGGAGAGCTTGCCATTTAAAGATCCCTGGTTATGATGAAACTTAGGTGGCATAAATCATTACTTCCTAATTTTATATAATTAGAACTTGTACATTATTTTTTAAAATGCAGGGCACATCATTTATTCTTTAGTCATATATGATCTTTTTGTTTAAACTGTCTACCTAGTAATAACATATTACTAATGGGTATCTGAAAATGTAAAATTTGATTGAGACAATAATTGACTATAGAGAGCCATCCATAATTTTATATTATCTCTTGAATTAATCACCTCATTTTTTTGAATTGGGCTGTTTCAAATATTTTGTCTTTTTCCCTTGTCATTTTTTCCTAAATTGAAACTATGGCAATTATTGATGAGTTTCCACTTCTTAGACTTTCAGTGAAAAATGAAGAATGGCCCTTATCATCTTTCCCAACGTCTTTGGGAAAGATCCCAAGAATCTATTCATACATTAAAAGAATTTCAAAATTGTTCTTAGAAACATTTTTGGCAGAATATTATCTCAGTGATTCAATTCAAAGACGTAATGCCAAAATTCTCGGTTGGGATAGAATCCTGTTTAAAAAAAAATCATAAATTACACTGATCTGACTAATGCCGGTAAGTAAAAACATACCATGTCTAGATCAAGTGCCTCCCAAGACAGCTTGAATATTAAATAAAATAACATATTGATGAATTTAAAGAAATATCCTCATGGTCAAAGGATCCTTAAAAGTTAGCTGGCGTGACCGTAATCCATAGTCAAGTCTTGCATTTTAAAAATACATTTTTTCTTACTCCTATTTGAAATTGCTTCAAACTTCAAGCTGTCCTCTGATTCTCTGGTTTCCACTTTTTAAACTATATATATTGATTGATTTTTAGAGAGAGGAAGTGGGAGAATGAGAGAGAGAGAGAGAGAGAGAGAGAGAGAGAGAGAGAGAGAGAGAGAAACATCCATGTGAAACAGCGAAGGCTGCCTTCTGCATGCCCCCTATGGGTGGAGCCCACAACCTGGGCATGTGGCCTGCCCGGAAATGGAATCAGCAACCTTTTAGTGCATGGGACAGTGCCCAACCACATGAGCCACAGAGGCCAGGGCTCTGGTTTCCACTTTTTAAAGAATCATGAAATCACCTAAATAAATTTCAAAATTCCATTATTTACTTTTTATTTTTGGTATATGAGAAGTAATATGGATCTGTGAAGTAAATTTAACCATGAGGCTGCTAACACATTTTCAGTTTTTAAACTGATATTCCTTAAAAGATTCCTGGTAGTTTCTATTGAGTCAGATTTCATAATATGTATATGTATGTTTTTATGACATAAAATTATATATGAACTTATATATATGTATGTATACATGTATGTATATATGTGTATTATATATACATGTCATAAAATAATTTAGCCTTATAGTTTGCATGGACATGTCAAAAATTGAGAACTTGAGATACATATTTCCTATGGCCCCTCTCTGTTTGTGTGCTAATTTGGATGATAATTAGCCTTAGTGGTCGGCAAACTCATTAGTCAACAGAGCCAAATATCAACAATGCAACGATTGAAATTTCTTTTGAGAGCCAAATTTTTTAAACTTAAACTATATAGGTAGGTACATTGTTATTAACTTCATTAGGGTACTCCTAAAGCTTAGGAAGAGCCACACTCAAGGGGCCAAAGAGCCGCATGTGGCTCGCGAGCTGCAGTTTGCCGACCACGGCCTTGGACTATAATTTTAAAAAAGAAAGAAATGTAAAGAAACAATTATATCCATCTAGGTTGGCTTCCTTTGTAGGCTTACTCTTCTGGTCCTAAGAAAATGTATTTTTGTATTTTAAGATATGGATGAATGCAGCATACGGAACATGTGCCTTAATGGAATGTGTATCAATGAAGACGGCAGTTTTAAATGTATTTGCAAACCTGGATTTCAGCTGGCATCAGATGGGCGTTATTGTAAAGGTTTGTGCTGTAGAACTCTACATCATATTCTGCTTTTTCCTTCTCTCTATATTACTTTGAGGTACCATTTTCCTTATTGATTCTCCCCATTTAAATTACTCCTAATTCTGGCTTACGCAACTTCCTAAGTCCAGCCATCCAAAGAGCTACCATGAGTGCCCAGGAGGCTGTCCTTATTACAGAAAGGATGTTTGGGGTCTCCTTAAAGGAGCCCAATTGGTCTACCAACAGATGAGAGTGCCTTTTGGATAAGCTGGGTCTGCCCCTTCCTTGCAGTTGGGGAATAATGGCAGTTAGCCTCCTTGATGGCTTCCCTTTGCCACCTCTTCCATCTTCACCTGGATCAAAAAATGTGGACTCATTGCAGTGATCTCTTTTCATGATTCCCTCCACATACCTTAAGGAACAGAAAATTCTTCATGGACAATTTATTTAGGCTTTATCATGAAACAAAAGGGAAACAGGATTAAGCAGAACAGATAAATGAACCAAGTGCCATTGTGTAGCTTGGTAGCTTTTGAAATAATTTCATTGCTCCAGGGATTGAAGCAAAAGTGAAGATTTTCATTTGTGCTTTTGAAATCTGGGGTCCTAAGGAGAGTCATAGGGGATCCATCTGTGCTTAGAGTCTCTTGCTTTATTTAGTCAGGGGTGAGAGGCTATTGCGCTTGGGTTCAAGATCTGAGTTGGAACCAGACTTCTCAGGAAACCTCACACTCAAAACAGGCCCCGGAAATCTGCTAAAGTGCTGCACACAAAGCCTTTTGCTCCTAGGTTCAGATGCGGGAGCACAGAGCATCGAGCTCTTCACGAGTGTGGAAGCAGGATAAAGTTCGATGGTGCCCCTTGTCCAGCTGGTGGACAGCTTTGGTAAAGGTGTTATGGAAGAAAGCCTTATATCAAGTCTTTGGCAAGATGTGCATGTTCTCTAGGCTTTAAAGAGCTTCTAGTTCTTGGTTGTTTACCTACATTCTCTATGACCTTCACAGCAGTGACTTAACTTAATGTTGAGCAAATCTGTCTTCATAGCAAGGGAAAACATTTGAGTTTTCAAATTTGAGGTAGAAAATTGGTTTCTGTACTTTTGAGCCCTGTACAGGGAGAAACTCAGAGTTGGGAAGACAAGATGAACATATGGAAATATTCTGCAATGTAAGACAGCATAACGGAGTGCCAAAATGTACAGATCAAGTGCTGTACAAGTGAAAAAGAAAGGGGAAGAGATGTGAAGGCTCCCTTGCGAGCAGACCTTTAGCAAGAACACACACTCCTCTTAGCTACCCACAGAGCACACTAAGATTCACTTTCAGTGCCTTTAGGCTGCTAGTGAGCCAGCCCATAGCCTCTCAGCATTAAGTATGCCAATAGAGAATGGTGATAGAACTATTTCAGAAGACACTATGACCTCATAGGTGAAACTAGTTTTTGTAACTATTTGCAACCAGTGACATAGTTTCTTATCAATGAACTAGAGGCCTGATGCATGAAATTCGTGCAAGGGGCGTGGCTCTCGCAGCCCCAGCTTCGTCCAGGAAGGTCATCCAGACAGTCGTTCTGCTGTTTGGTCTAATTAGCATATTAGCTCTTTATTATATAGGATTATATAGGATAGGTTGTTCCATTCATCTGAAAGTGCCTAATGACTTGGAAGATTTGTTCTGACTTTACCGGTCTGGCTTAAGAATCAAAGCTAGAGAGAGAGAATGAGAGAGGGAAAATGCTCCATATTCTTACCAGTCTTCTTTTTTTCTGGTGCATAGAGAACATGGAACACACACTGTAATAAGAATAAAGGAAAAAGAAAATTCCTTATATGCAGATTTTCTTATTTTCCATGGTTTTTCTCTTGCCATCACAGGACAAGGTTTTTCTCTTAGTGCTGAGCACTTAGTTCTGAGCCCACGAAGATGTGATTGTTCAAAGCCAAATAAACTGTGCTAATTCAATCTCTGTAGTTAACTGATCTGATGAGCAGCATGGCCTCCTTGGTCACTTAAAAACAAATATATATTTTTTATATATTTCAGAGAGTAAGAAAGGGAGAGAGATAGAAATATCAATGATGAGAGAGAAACATTGATTAGCTGCCTCCTGCGGCAATGCCCCCAACTGGGGATCAAGCCTGCAACCTGGGCATGTGCCCTGACCAGGAATCAAACCAGTGACCTCCTGATTCATAGGTCGACACTCAACCCCTGAGCAACACTGACCAGGCTCCCTGGTCACTTTTTGAAAGCTGAGGCTGCTCACTTTCAGCAATCAGTATTATATCTGTGTCCCCAGTAAAAACACACACAAAAAAACCTTCATGTTACTTTTCATGTTGCAGTTGCCACTGTTTTACTGTAGGTCTCATCTTGAACAAAAGGTGACTCAAATAACTGGACCAATTTGAGTTCATGTATTTAAATATAACTGCCATTTTACATACAAATCTGTACACAGAATCTTGGACCATCTGTATATATTTTGTGCCAAACAACATAAGCTAAGTAAAAGGCAGAGGTGTTTTCAGTCTCAATTTGCCTTTTTAAGGTCAAAAGAATGGAAAGAGTTGCATACACCAGTTGTATATTATAAAAGGAGTTGTTATAAAATGACTTGCTTCTAAGTATTATATGTTTTCCAAAACACAATTTTGGTATCATCTCTATTTCCCTATATTAAGGGGGGGCGGGGGAATCACTACTATTATTGGTATGTATCCAGTAAAGACATTTATCAGGTTCACTTAAGAATGCACACACGATACTATAAAGCAGGGGTCCTCAAACTTTTTAAACAGGGGGCCAGTTCACTGTCCCTCAGACCGTTGGAGGGCCAGACTATAGTTTAAAAAAAAAGCTATGAACAAATTCCTATGCACACTGCACATATCTTATTTTGAAGTAAAAAAAACAAAACGGGAACAAATACAATATTTGTATTTGCATGTGGCCCACGGGCCGTAGTTTGAGGACTCCTGCTATAAAGTGTTTGTAATGCCTGTGAAATGTTTTTCTTTGCTGGGTTCCAATTACTTACAGTGCTGTTGTTGGCCAGGAATGGTCATCAAAATAATCTGCATTCATTTTCTATTCCTGTCCTATGGTGTGTCATCGAGGCTTTAGTTCTGTGTCTCTTAATGCCATGCTAATTGTCCCAGAGAACTAAGGCCTGGGGCATACTAGAATGAATACCAGTCTGGGTATTGGATGCCCAAAGGAAAAGCTTTCTGCCCAGGTCAAAGGTGCAGTTTATTATCAAGCTAGATTCCTGGCAGTCCCGGAAGAATTGCCATGTGAAACATTGCACCAGATCCTTTGTATTTTAGCCGTCACTTTTCTTCTGCTTCCAGTTCTGTTTTTGCTTTTGCGATTCTTATTTTGGAATATATATATATATATAAATATATATATATATATACCTCAGGAGAATGTTATTAAAATAGCTTTCTACATAAAAGAAATAAACTCAGCCAGGTTATTTCTCTTGGTTTGTGTTGCTATTCTCTCAAAGGACACTGAAAATGCATTTTATTGAGCTTTGATTGCTGATCCTGCATATTATGTCCCATCTTCCCCATTTCCAAATGTTGTAATAGAACTATAAACATGTTATGGCTGTAGATGAAAGTTACTTCTTTTTTAATAAGTGCTTTTCCACACCACAGATATTAACGAGTGTGAAACACCGGGGATCTGCATGAACGGGCGTTGTGTCAACACCGATGGCTCCTACAAATGTGAATGCTTTCCAGGACTGGCCGTGGGGCTGGACGGGCGAGTGTGTGTTGGTAGGTTAAGCCATAACTGGATGTAGGATAGCGATCCACGCTCTGTCAATCAATAAAACCCACCAATAGCAAATGCAATCAACTGCAGCAGATATGATATAATTAATATTTATGGAGCAACAAACCAACAGTCAATTCTCTTCTTGGATAAATTGGATATTAATTTAAGCAATAGAAAGATGAGCTGCAGTAAATGAAAAGCAAGGGAATCCTCATCTCTTCTTACCCCTTTTCTTTCCTAATCACATAGCTGTCCTCAGTTTTCTCCAACCCTCCTTGATTGATAATGGTTTTTGAAATGGGCCTGTGTATGCTCATTATCTCTTGGCAACATGTTCATCAAGTATTAATGTCCAAAGGGAAATACAGAATGCAGCGGAGGAGGACATGCATAACTAAGAAACTTACATGATAATAGTTTTATGTGGCTTTATAAGAAGTTTGAGATTTCTTGAGAAATAGATATGAATTTTATTCAAATTATTTTTAAGAAAGATAGTTAGTGAACCCTTTGAATTGGGAGGGGATTGGGCATAGCTGGACACCCCCTCCCTGATGCTAAAGATGACACTATTTATTGGCCAACTTTTACAGATTTATATAATGAATCATGACTGATCAAACTTCCCTTTTTTGAAAGTACATCTAATTCAGACATTCAATAATTACATGTCTATTTAGAGGTAGGCCACAATTCATAAAGATCTTATTTATCATGGATGATAATCAGCCATCAGCCATCATTCATTATGAAGTGTCTGCTTTGTATAGGCCTGGGGCAGACAGAAATGAATGAAGTATAATTCCAGTGCCTAAGTGCCTCCCAGTTAGGGAAACCAGAATAGTCCCTAGAACACTGAAGGAATCTGGCCACTGGTTTCCAGTGCTTGGAAACTGAATGCAGTTTTTTTTTGTTTTATTATTTTTTATTGAGACCAAACACCAGAGGCATTATTTGTGAGTAAGAACTGGGATGATGGATAAATAAAGCTAGCTTCAACTTTGACCTGGGGGCTCTCATCTGTTTGAAGCAATGGTGTGATGACAGATGTGTCTTCCCGTTTAGACACACACATGCGGAGCACATGCTACGGTGGATACAAGAGAGGCCAGTGTGTCAAGCCCTTGTTTGGTGCTGTTACTAAATCCGAATGCTGCTGTGCCAACACTGAGTATGCATTTGGGGAACCTTGCCAGCCGTGTCCTGCACAGAACTCAGGTATGTGCTGTCACGCGGATGCCTTCCTTGCACTGATACCCTTGTGCCACCATGTGCAGTCTTGCATTTATGCAAGTCCTAGGGAAAGATTACATATGCTCTCCAGGTACCTCACGTACCTTCCTGGGATCTTGGCAAGAGTCTTGATCCACATTACTCACCCGATTCTAACAACCGTTTGGAATAGGCAGCGCATTTGTGCCTCCCCTCGGAACTCCCCCACCTCAATATAGTCATGCTATTTGGAATACAGGTAACTTTGTTTTCTAAAGTAGTTTCACAGTATTTGCATTTTGTAGGGACGACTTATAAAGCAGAATTTTACCCAGCGTAAGAGTAAATAATTTTCAGGTTACCTGAATATTTCCAACTTTTCTCCAAAAGGCCTTGTGAATTTTGTTCAAATCCATAGTGTTGATTTTAGTGTGCTACTCCTAAATGATTTTATTCAAGCCTAGGGAAAAAGTACTTTCCACTATTTGAAGCGACATGGCACAGTGGAGAGAAAACTGGTCCGCGAGTCAGAATTCTGCTCCCTGGTCACAGGCAGACAAAGTACTCAACTGGGGGGTGGGGGTGGGGAGAAAGGAGTGGAGTTAGTTTTTTGTGGATTTTTGTTTATTTAGGAATTTTTCTCACCTGTTTTCAAAAAGGTTTGAGATGGCTTACATTAGTAAACATAATTATAAACTAGAATGATATGGAAAAGGGATTCTTAGTTTTCTCATCTCTAAGATGACTTGTTTTAGGTAATCCAGAGGAGCCTCTCCACTTGTAAATTATATTTATTTGTAAGACAAAAAGAGTGTATTGAAATTAAAACAATAGACTGTCTGCATTTGAACAGAATTTTAAGGTGGCTTGGCCATTGGCTTTTAATGCCCTAGAGTTAGATCTAATATTGAAAACATGTAGCTCTGATTGGTTGGTACACATTGATAGGTTCTGTTAGTTCATTTCTGACCTAGAAATTAAAATATATTATAAGAAGTTAGAGAAAGTTAAATGGAGACTTTAAAAAAATGGGGATACCAATGAAAGAAGAAAAGCTTTATTCTGTCTGATTACATTACCCAGTGACTAATATACAAATTATCATTTTATATATGATTATCAATCCATTAAATACTTGTTTATAATACTTCAATTATGTAATATACAAATATAATTTTATCCAACAAAGATACTTTCATATAACTTTATAGTCATACATTATTACTGTCAGCCTTTTGTATGTTAAACTTTTCAGAGTACTTTTGTTGCATGCTTTGAATTTAGAAGATAGATAAGTATCTTGAAAACTGGTGCACAAGACTATAGGTGATTTGTTCATATAGTAAATGAGTGGAAGAGCCAAACTTAGAATCCAGGTCCCTTGGTGCATATAGTTCTCACCTTTTTCCTCTGGACTGAGTACATCTCCAAAGAACTTGAGCTGTAGGAAAATAAGTGGGCTTATAAAAAGATGACTAAGGAGACCAGATTTCTTTAGAAAGCTTAGAGTGACATTTGAAGCCCAGTTCGACTAGCCTCTATTTATATTTGAATGGATTTGCACAGCAGAGGCCCACATGTGGAAGTGATTTCATTCAGTGTGTTTCTCTACCTCTTTGGTAAATGAAAATGCCAAATTATGAAGGATCTGAATGTAGGCATCCCTCATTTCCGGAGAGAAGAAGGATTTCCAAAGGTACTGAAAATATCCCGAAGGAATAGCTTTAGTTAATCTACGGAGAAACCCCAACCACACAACATCTAAAACCCATCTTTGTGCTCTGGAGGTCAAGTGGGCTGTATGTGAAGATATTTCGCACTGGCTGAGCATTTCCTCTCACAGAGATCAGTCAGTTAAATACCCAGAAGTGTCATGATTAGGAATTTTTTTCATCTGCCCCCATACCGCGGCCTTCATGGCACAACACTGAGTTAGCTCAGCAACACCTGTCATCTAAGTGCTTGAGCTGTTCCAGGTGTTATGCTGAGCCCATTCCACGTTCTCTCATTAAATCCATAGAACTATAGTGTGAGTTGGGTATCATTGTCTCCAATTTATAGAAGATGAAACTAACAGAGGGAAAAGCCTTGCTCCCAAGACCCCCAGCAATAAGTATGGCCATCAGCATTCAAGCCCATGCGGACCTGAATTCACCACAGGGAATACTTTAGTACCAGATCTTGCCCAAATGGAAAAGAACAATAATTTACCTGCATTTAGTCCAAGCATCAGCTAATTTTAGCACTAATGTTAAAAGTACTTTTTACAAAACTGGTCAGATTTTGCTTTTCCTGTTTTTATTACATAGAGTATTTCTCCACCTTTGGTTAGATGTCTCAATTAATTGCTAGTGTGAGAGAATAAAAAGGATGTATTTCCTTTTGCTCACAGTTCCTGTCTTTCAAACACACAATGGCAGGCACCTTTCATTTGTTCCCTTTTCCCACTCCCCTTTAAGATGATTTAAAGATTAAGGGATTTTCCTACTTTTCTCAAATTTACATTTGCTAGAAGGCACAGGTTCTGAGGGATCCAACCTTAGTTTTCTTTCTATGAATGGCCTAACTCATTTGCTTCACTGTCATCAGGAACACGATTTTCTAGTAAGACTGTAAGGACTGTTGGCTTCAGCAGTGAGCTGCAAGAGCCCCTGTAAAGATGCTCATCTCTAGGATCCAGTTTTCCTGCCCTTTCAGTGCAAATGATTTGCATTTAACCATGAAGCTCTTCTGTCCATCAAATATTGTTGGAATTGCATGCAAAACATTCTATCGATTTTAACCAACATTACCCCAATAAGTTTAATTTTTTAAAAAGAAATAGAAATCTGATCCATCACAATCTCAGAACATAGTCCACAAACTTCTATTTCTTCAATAAGATCTCACAGTTTTAACATCATGCAATACTTCTCCTATGGACTTACAAAAATGAGTCTAGCACCCTGAAAAATATTCACTTTTTTAAAAAATATACTTTAATGCAAACACAGATACCCTGTTGTTCTTGTGAGTGGAGGCTAGAGACTTTGCAAAGAGAAATGAGAAAATGTTAAGAACTGGGTACTGAGAAAACAGCTCGCACCGAGAAACGAAATTATTCCCAAGATGGTGGGAGAAAGTTTTATTAACAGTTAAAAAACCACACTTTAACAGGCACATTTCGCTGTAAGTGTAAACTGTTCCCTGGTGAACAAAATCAAGTTATAGGAAAAACACCTTTTCCGAAAGTTCTCTGCACGGGGAATTGCAGGAACTTGCCTGTTGCCTTAAAACTTGTTTTCCTCAGTGATGCGGAGCCTTTAAATGGGAGCTCCGTGTAATGGTGACGCCCCCGGGAGATGCCTCCTTTCCGTTGCCACTTATTTCAGTTCCACTCACTTTGGAGGAAATGATGTGTGCAAAACCAAAAGCAGGATCGACCTGTTCTGCAAACAAAGGGATCATTTACTGTCTGTTAATTTATTGCAGCGGAGTATCAGGCACTCTGCAGCAGTGGGCCAGGAATGACCTCAGCAGGCAGCGGTAAGGACTGGTTTCGAAATTTACTACCTTGGGCATGTGCAGAGGCAGGTCAGGCCTTCCTGTGTGTTTCCAGTTGGCCCCTTTACACCAGTCTGGTCTGACTCCCTCGTTGGCCATCACTGCATGATGTACCTGGGTCACCGAGAAGCCCCCAGGGGCAGGGCAACCAGGGCACAGCGGGTCCTGGGATTGCTGGGTGTGGGTGGGGGGCGTGGAAATGACAACTGGGTGCCCTCCCTGGAGGGCGCGGTTAGAGGACGGTGGATGAGATACAAAGACTGTGGCTGCTCATTTACAAGAAGGGGCAGCCTGGCCTTCTTTTGTATCTTCCATTATCAAGTACAGTTGAGGGCTATGGGCTCAATTGAATTGTTATTTCATAATTGTCCAGTGCTCGGTCATTATAAGATGGCAATTGGGAGCCATCTTATATTTTATATTTTTCATCTTTTGTAGCAGGTAATGACAGCAATTAACTCAGTTGGACGAGAATGAACTATTTAAGTGTATGAGTAAGAACTAGAGAAATATCAGTGCTAGAAAAGGAATTACAATTAAAAGGGAGAGTTGGAATAAGTATAAGATGGGTGATAAGAAAGCTGAAAGGATTATTTTATTAATATAAAATGAAACTATTTGATTCAGGGGAGTTCTGAAAAAAGTGGACTGGCTGAATTGTTTGTCAGTTCACTCAACTTGATTGATTTCATCACTTTGAGTGGATGAAGGTGGGAGAGGATATTTGGAGGACAGGAGAGGAGAATTTAGGTAATTTATAATGAATAAGGAGTTAGTGTGGAGTAACTAAGTTGTGTTAGGAACCTGCAGAAGTCAAAAAGGTCAGCTCTGATGTATAGAAGAGTCAGGCACCAAGATTTGAGACTGTCATTCATTGACTGTCATTCTCCATCACCTTTGACTGTTAGAGCTCTCCTCAGTCTGGGAGGGCACAGCAGAGGGGAACCTAGCATCCTCTGGGCAGAGCCACAGAGGTCTCCCAGCACAGGTGGAGTCTGAGGGGGCTTTGGCCGGGAGCACAGGTCTGCCTCAAGCCTTCTGGACACAGAGTGAAGAGGGTGTTTTATGTTCATGGAAGAGTGAAAAGCTTAAAGTCAATAAGCAGGGTTCGTATTTTAATTTGAGCTTGAGGATATTATTACAAGAGTTTGAGCCATGAGAATGACACAGTCACCTAGTTTCGAGGTTAAGTCTGGTGGAAGTGTGGAAGGTGGATGGGAGACGGACAGCGGGTGGCAGAGAGACCAGTTGTAGGGACTTGGGCTCTGCTTTTGATTCACTTTTCCATCTGGCTTTTGGATCAGAAGCCAGGAGGTCTCCTTCAGTTGATTAAGGATTGGAAATCTTTTAAGTCCAGGTCAGAAGCCAGTTCCTCTCATAGACTAAGGGAAGGAAGATTTGACTCAGGATATCTTGTACTGAGAAAAAGAGATCAAGGTTTTTTTAATCAAAGTGTCACCTTTTTTTTTTTCTCTTCACAAGATCCTAAGGTCATTACATTTATTGTAATGCTATCTTTTGACAGTAATTTGGTATTTAGCATGTTATTGATTTTGAACTCTTTTGTGGTGCAGATATAAACGAATGTGCGTTAGATCCTGACATTTGTCCAAATGGAATTTGTGAAAACCTCCGTGGGACCTACAAATGTATCTGCAATTCAGGATACGAAGTGGATTCAACTGGGAAAAACTGTGTTGGTGAGGAGTTTCCCCTGTTTTCTAAGATGTTCCGTGCACATTGCTTTCCTCCTTTCGATGCTTTGGGGGAAACCACTCATGAAGGACTTCAGGGACTGAGCAGGTGGATGCTCTACACTTTGGGTGACAGCATGGCCCGTCCATGTCTTGGTGGACAAAAATGTATGTAGCTGAGTCTTGATAATTTATGAATAAACATGTATCAGATTCAATCCATAAAAGAGGAGCTCCTTAGATACATAAAATGCAAACACTGAACCATTCTTGGATGGCTACAACGGCATCCCTAATTTTTATCATGAAGCAGCTCTTCTCCCAACCACATTTTAGGATTACTCAGAGAAAACCCAGCTTATTTTCAGTAATAACTGCTCTCTGTTAAGTTTAACAAATGTCATTTTTATGCTCTAACAATCCTAATGAAGGTTCCAGCCAGTAACTCAATAAATCCTTTGGTTGAGAAGAAAATGGTCAACAGAGACACCATTGTTTTCTTCTTCAGCTTCTCCAGTTGCCTAGACTAGTATCTTCTGAAATGTGTAGTGTCCGTTCCGTAGTGTAGTGACATACTGCCTCCGGTTTCCTGAAGTTCGACTTCTAAAACCAGAATATTCAAACTTGTGAAAATATGCCAAAGCATACCCAAACCCAAATGTAAGATGGTGAACCTTTTTTATTTGGAAGCAAAACACATTTTACCTCAAAGCAAACATACTTTCATGAAGTGGGACTAAGATTAGTAGTCTTTAAGATAAACAGGAGACCTAAAGTATATTTTTTACTTTCTGAAAGCCATTTGGGACTTAGAAGTAGGTGTTTACTCTTTTCTTCCTTTAGGATTATGTGTGTATGTATGTATGTATGTATTTTTATCCCCACCTGAGGATATTTTTTAAACTAATTTTTAGAGAAAGAGACAGAGAGAGAGATTAATGGTTGGCTCCCATGTGCATCCTGATGAAGGAGGATGGGACCCACAACCTTGTGGTGTATGGGACCACACTTCAACCAACTAAGCCAACCAGGTTTATTAGTGGTATTTTAGGGGTAGGGTTTGAAATTTACTGTTCTAAGGTGGTCAGTCAGTTGTTGGAAATGTAATAATTCAGAGATGCTACAGATTGAAATAAACAAATGTCCTGTTCATTCTTTTAACACACAATCTAGCAAGTATCAACTACTTATTGGATAATGGACTCAACTATCTCCCATCCAGCCATTAGGGAATCACCATATGTTCTGACCCTAGGAAAAAAAAGTTTCTCCCATGTGTCCTTGGGTGTCAGCTGTTTTATTTGTCATGTTTCTCCCTTTACCATTTGGAGTCCTTTGGTGTTGGAGAGCTTGATGAAATACTGGGACCCCTCCCAAGAAACTTGTTGCCTTTGAGTAGACAAATAGTGCTTTAATTTATAAGAGGAATGGGATTAAATTATATCATATAGAACTTTACTCCCTTGAACAAGGAACAATGGTCATGCCAATTAAGTTTTTTTATTTATTACTAGAGGCACCCTTTTGCAGTCCGGGAGCCCTCAGAGGATGTCCAACTGTCAGCTTAGGCCCACTCCCTGTCTAAGCCATCAGTCAGACATCCTTAGCACTGCCACAGAGGCAGGAGAGGCTCCCACCACCACTGCTGCGCTTGCCAGCCGTGAGCCCGGCTTCTGGCTGAGCAGAGCTCCCCCTGTGGGAGCACACTGACCACCAGGGGGTAGCTCCAGCATTGAGCATCTGCCCCTGGTGGTCAGTGCACGTCATAGCAACCGGTGACTCTGTAGTTCAGTGGATTTGCATATTAGCCTTTTATTATATAGGACTAGAGACCTGGTGCACGAAATTCATGCACAGGGGGATCCCTCAGCCCAGCCTGCACCCTCTCCAATCTGGGACCCCTCAGGAGATGTCCGACTGCTGGTTTAGACCCGATCCCACCTAAACTGGCAGTCAGACATCCCTCTCGCAATCTGAGACCACTGGCTCCTAACCGCTCGCCTGCCTGTCTGATTGCCCCTAACCACCTCTGCTTGCCAGCCTGATGCCCCTAAATGCTCCACTGCCTGCCTGATCGCCCCTAACTGCTCCCCTCCCGACCTGATTGCCCCCTAATTACTCCCCTGCTGGCCTGATCGCCCCCTAACTGCTCCCCTGCCAACCTGATTTCTCCCTAACTGCTCCCCTGCCAGTCTGATCACCCCTAACTGCTCCCCTCCCGACCTGATTGCCCCCTAATTACTCCCCTGCTGGCCTGATCGCCCCCTAACTGCTCCCCTGCCAGCCTGATTGCCCCTAACTGCCCTCCCTGCTGGCCTGACTGCCCCCAACTGCCCTCTCCTGCCAGCCTGATCGCCCCCAACTTCCCTCCCCTGCCAGCCTGATCGCTCCTACCTGCCCTCCCCTGCTGGCCTGATTGCCCCTAACTGCCCTCCCTGCCGGCCTGATCGCCCCTAACCACCTCTGCCTCGGCCCCCGCCACTATGTGACTGTCCAGAAGACGTCCAGTCTAATTAGCATATTATCCTTTTTTTAGTATAGATGCTATATAGGACTATTTTAATATTGACCATCTCTGAAATATCCATAACTTGTCCCCTGACCTCTTGTTATTATAAACATTCTTTCCAAAGCTCATTCAGCCCAATTGTTATTTCTGTCTCCTAGTGCCAAGGTACTTTGGTTCTCTACAGCACTTTTAATCTGTTACAAAGACATTCATTCAAATGTAACTTTTTTATAGTTGGCCATTTCTTCTTTTTTTCATAGCTCCTACTCCTACAAAATTCTGTGTTTATATTGACACTCTGATATCAGTATTAAAACAATGTAGGTACTTTTACCCAGCAATACATGATGAAGGTCTGGACTCTATTTATAGCTCTTATCTAAATTAAGAAAAGGGTATGGGGGAGGGAGAGAGAGAAAGCGCTAACTCCAAGTGCTCTAAAACAAGCTTCAATCACTTTGCCCCCTCCCACTCTCTCTGTATCTCTGAGTTATTTTTGTAGGTCTCCTGTTCTCACACCCTCTACTATGCTCTTCTTCTTTCCTATACTTTCACTGTTTTTCATGAGTAACTTTTACTTTATCTTCTATTTAACTACTTACAGAATGGAACATAGCGGGTGTGCTTACTGCCCCTCTCATACAATGTACAGTTGTCCAATTTTGCAGGTGGAAGCAGAGTGCTGTATCTAATAGATCCCTCTGTTGTTAGAGCTGCTGACGATTGTCATTGTGGCCAAGATAGAAACTTGTTATTTTGGGAAAAGCAGAAATCTTACTTTGAAATCTTACTTATTTTTCACCTGCTTGTCTTCTTAATATGTGGCATCTGCACACGTGGAAAAAGAGCTAACAGTAGAACAAAGTATCTGCTCCCATTTAAATCAGCTTTCATCTGGGTTTCAGGCAAAATCCGTATCTAGAAAACGTGGAGGATGGAAGCAGGTCACGGGGGGCCACACACCAAACCCTCCTCTTTGAACTACAGGCTTCTTTCTCCCTCCCTCTCTTTTATTGCTGGCCCAAACTTGGCCCTTCCTTCTCTGTGGTCTACATTGACTTTGGAGAAATGAATTCTTTGTCTCGCACACCCTTAATTGTAGGGCCCTTTTGTAGGCTACACATGGTGCTTTTAAACTAGATTCCACTGAAAACAAGTTTCACTATTTCGTTTTTCTATGAGAGCCTCTCTTTATTGGCAGACATGAAAAATCATTATTTATTTGGGCAGGCCAGAAAGACACAGGGATATTTAGCTCCATCCAGAAATCACCCGATGGGAAGCAAGAGGGAGTTTGAGAGGCTGTAGGGATTCTTCCTTCAATGCTTTAGTATATACTTCAAAGTTGTATATACTATCAAGTCAGAAGTATCTTCAGATTTCAGATTATGTTCAGAAGTTTGAAGTTAGGACTCAAAGGTCCATTCGAGCCATTAACCACACAGGACTCCAGGGCCTGGCTAGTTTTTAATGTTTATCATCAATTCCTCAGTTTAAGTTTTCAGACATCATCAAAGTTTAAGAATTGCAATATGACCCTTTTGGAAAGTATTAGCATTCCATGTATTATTTTGACAGAATTCTCAGTATGCTACTTCACTCAGCTGATAACATGACTTTACATTCGATTTTCCCATATTAAAAACTTTAAAAATATGTTGCTGAATTGTGTATTTAATGCTGTGAACCCATGCTGAATTTCTGTATCCTTTATGTCAGGGTTACTAGCTTGTCAAATGATGATCTAAGCAGAACCTCTCCATGTCTAAAAAATTCCTTGTGAATATGTAGCTTTTTCTGTGGGCTGTGTGATGTTATAGCCCAAAGGGATACTTTAAAAAGCCATGTGATTTCTACACTTCCTAATCTAAGTCATACATATCAAAAGTTAGAATTTGCATCAGATAGGCCAACTATTCAGCTGAAAGCAAGGAGTTTTCCGCAGCTCTCTAAATCTCCAGTCTAATTCCCCATGACAATTATAAACTCTGCAGATTGCCTCAGACTTGATAAACATAACCAGAGACCTTTTAAATTATCCTAAAGAAGAAACACTCATCCTGGAACCAACACATATCAAAAATGGACCATACCTTCTAAATGTTTATTTAGTTTCTTAAATCAATAGATTAGTCCTTTGAATTCTGGTACAATGAGACAATTATATAAAGATTAGTAATTGACAGTAAATCCAGATTTTCTTCCTGCTCAAGAAAGAAGTGAATGAACAGTGTGTGGTGACTTTATACTTCGTACATACCAAGTACAGATAATCAGGTCAAGCCCCTATTTTCCTAAAATTGGGTGGTTTAGGCAAAGACCAATGGGACAGAAGTTTTGCCTCTTTGTTTGAATTAATCATATCATTGTGACCTTGTAAACCCAACTAAAAGAGCAAAGAAGTTGCATGAAAGGGATGGGCTCTTTTAAAAGTTCATTTTCATTGGTTTTCCAGATATTAATGAATGTGTATTGAACAGTCTACTTTGTGACAATGGACAATGTAGGAACACTCCTGGAAGTTTTGTCTGTACCTGCCCCAAGGGATTTATATACAAACCTGATCTAAAAACCTGTGAAGGTAAACTACATTTTTTTTGTTCCTATACTACATACTTTGCTTTCTTTTGTATTGCCACTAGAAAGCCATGGAAATAAATTAGAGTCACTTCTATTTTAGATAATTATGCCCCTTTAGTTGAGAATCTGTGGTCCTAAATGGCACTTGTATACACTTTGCAAGCTATTGGTGGTACTTACCTGCAATTGGCATATTATTTGTCCTTTATTCTTAGTTTAAGTACCTTTTAAAAGCATTCATTTTGCATTTGCCTGCAATTGGAATTTTATTAGCTATCATTTAATAGATGCAGAAGATATTACATATATGTTGTTTGAGTTCATTATTCAGAAATCACACTTACATTTGCTCCATATTCTGTACTATAGATACTTGTTTAATTATTATTTTTGGCATTCCATCTAGTCTAGAAAAAATCTATTTAGGCCAGCTTTACTATCCAATGAAGAATTTATGATAGCCATTGAGGCCAAAGTTTCCATATCCATTCATGCTCAAGACTAGTGTTTAGCAGTGATATAGAGCTGTTTTTTTTCCAGATATCGATGAATGTGAATCCAATCCTTGCATTAATGGAGTCTGCAAAAACAGCCAAGGCTCTTTCATCTGTGAATGTTCTCCTGAAAGTACTTTGGATCCAACAAAAACCATCTGCATAGGTATTTATCTTCCTGAGAATGATTTCCTGGTGTTTACCAATGCTGCTGTATTGAAATACCTATTAAATATTATCCCTCCCTACCCCCCACAGAAACCATCAAGGGCACTTGCTGGCAGACTGTCATCGATGGGCGGTGTGAGATCAACATCAATGGAGCCACCTTAAAGTCTGAGTGCTGTTCCTCCCTTGGTGCTGCCTGGGGGAGCCCCTGTACCATATGCCAAGTCGGTAAGTGAAATGGGCGCTGTGGCTCCTGTGCCCATCTCACTGGTCATTTTGCTTAGAAAGGGGAAGCCTAGTACTTTGTGCATTTGGGTTCACATGAGGATTTTAGAAGATTTAATTCTGATGACTTCAATAAAACATATTACTGAATAGGAAACTAAGAGAAGTATCAAAGACAATAATTTCAGATAATTTGTCAATTTATTGTTTTCTATCACCAGTTACCTGGTGTTGCTTTCCTAGACCAGCAATTCCTATTGGCTCTCTGGAGAATCTTGGGACTAGGGGTTCTGAGCCTTGTATAGGTGCACATTTTCTTCCAAAAAAAAATTGAGTAACATAAAGAAATCAGTATTCATGACTAAATTTGTAAGTCTGTTGCAAAGCTGAGGTCTGGGAGACTTGCTGATGATTTTGTTGATTCAATGTTTGGGTATATAAATGCATGAATTTACATGGTATGAATGCTACAGGGCATGAGATATTCAAGTTCTAGACTTTGGTTTTAAAATTCATGTTACAGTAATCCTATAGTTTGATTCCTATTTTAGGGCTAATAGCAACAGAGAAATCTAGTCAGTTTCCTTCTTGGTCATCAATATAACATGATATTTAGGGCACCTTGATGTCTTTTTGGATATCTCACAGGAACTGAGCTTTATTTAAGGATACATTTCATTATTATTCTTTTTCTCTTATGCAGTTTCAAAAACACTTTGTTATCTCAGACTTATTTATAGAAACAAAATGTAATTCATGTTCCCGGTCCTCTTTCGTGTTTCTTATACTAGGTCATAACTACAAAGTCTGGATATTGTTATCTCAAATTTGTTTTTTTGTTTTTGTTTGTTTGTGGTTTTTTTTTTTACAGATCCCATATGTGGTAAAGGCTTTTCAAGAATAAAAGGAACACAATGTGAAGGTATTTATGATTATTTATAAACCATAAATTTCTGTGTGCTTGAAGAATGCTGTGTTAACTTGGACTGGATAAAGATGTCATGTAACTTCACAATGAGAAATATGCCGCAGAGAAATAAAATAATGAGAACTGCAGAGCACAACAGATGTTAATTTCACAAGCATATATATGCTCTTGCCAGTTTCAAACTACTATGGCCAGAGTACAGGATGGCTGAAAATGTAGGCTGACCATACTTTGAATTGACTGCCCTTTCAAAATGCTGTTTATCAAGAAGATAAAACAGGAGGTTTTTAATAGGGCTGTAAAATTTGCCTTTTTCTTGGTTTGTCCTATTTTTTGTTGTTTGTTTCATCACAGATGATTTAGAAAGACACACTTAGCTGCATTATTTTTGAAAATATACATAGATTAATCTCCAGTTTGCCGTGATTCTTTCTCCTGGAGTTCCAGATAGACATAGGTCAGGGTGACTAACACAACCTGACATGACACAGCAGCTGAACAATTTTAAAAACAGCAATTAGTCCCATATGTGGGATGAAATGCAATTTCTTCCCTGCTGAAATAAAGAGGAACACTATAACCCCCACCCAAGGCCTTGCTTTCCAAATAATGACTGAATTCTTTGGCCTTTCTTTGGTCCAGACCCACTGTTAATAACTTCTCTGACCTCAGCAGCACATTTTTGTGTACAAGTGGCCAGAACAAAAAAAAAAAGAACCCAAAAAGGTAAATTTCCCCCTTCCCATTTATCTCTCTTACGAGGAGAGATCAGGAACATTTTTTTTAGCGTCCCTAGTTTGGGAAATATTTCTTCTAAACAGAGACACTGTGTGTGAATTTCTTAACCAATGCTCCATGTTTTCGACATTGGCAAGTAAGTGCCTTTCTTTGGATTAATTTGGTGGTGAATATTTTTCCAAATTAAGTGCAGAGAACATACTGCTTTGCATTAAGCAAAGTGGGACAGAAGGGCACATTTGAGAGTCAGTGAATGATAAATGGATGAACACGAGCATCTTTTGAGTCTCCCCAATTCAAACTGGGACCACCAAGGTTTTGACAGAACAGTGAGACCGTAGCTGAGCTAGAACCAGTAATACACTCCTGGGGACTTCTCAGCACTTCTCAAAAGGGAATCTTTTTACCGGCTCCACATATTCCTTAGTAGGATTTTCTTCTATGCCCACGTACAAGCTCTTTATTCTTTGCCAATTTGAAAGACCAGGTTTCTGTTTCTCTACTTACTTCCAAACATCTGGTCTCATAAAGCTAATTATATGGTTCCTGGGAGCCTTACCTGAGATAGTCACAGTACCCAGAGCTGTCTCCAAGACCTCACACCAGCTCCCTGTCTCTTCAACTCAGAAATTACTCCTGAGACCAATGGAGAAACTCATATCTTTAGCAGCAGGTGAGCTCTATTTGTTGCTATACAGACACCCCAGAAATTCTACCTACACTCTTTGGAAGCAAAATAATGTTCTGATCTTATCAAGTTCAAATGGCCTTTTCTCTTATGAGAATAATTATGACTTCATGAATGGAATAAGGTAGAATGATGTTACAGATATATTAACTTCATGCTTTTTTTCCTGCATAGATATCAATGAATGTGAGGTGTTCCCAGGAGTCTGCAAAAATGGCGAATGTGTGAACACCAGGGGATCCTTTAAGTGCCAGTGTCCCAATGGGATGAGTTTGGATTCCACCGGGAGGATCTGCCTGGGTAACACAGAACTTATTACTTTTCTGGTGATCATTTCTTAAAGATTATTAACACTTCAGTTAATAAGATAGAGCTGAATATTTGGTTCCAAGTACAGATACACGCATCCCAAATTCAGCATTTCCGTTAGGATCCATGGTGGTTTTTTGGAAAAAGAGCCTTCCCTACTGAAGCTCTTTGTTTATTCTTTATAAAAAGAGTAGAGAATGTGTTAGTGAAGTGAATTGTATGTAATTGTTCCTTCAATCATTATCACCATAGTTATTATTCCAGAGCTCTTAAATCCACCCCCATATGTCATGGGCTCTAAGATATGAGGTGAATGGTGGAGAGAATGCTTTCAATTAAAAAACTATAACTCATACCTGCCAGGCATGTCCTCCTATTGGCCAGGAGGACAGGTGCTTGCAGAAAACTCTTGTGGGTATCAGGAAAGAGAGGGAATATCATGCCTTATGTTTTAATTACACTTTACAATTTTCAGATGCATAATCTCATTTGTCTCATTGTCTAAGACAAGCAGACTTCTTAGTCACAGAATAGGACCAAATTCCAGGTCTTCTGACCTCTGGTCTGCTACTCTTTCTATTCTTCCTCATAATCCCATGAATTTGGGGTTGGAGCTAGATCAGTGATGGCGAACCTTTTGAGCTCGGCGTGTCAGCATTTTGAAAAACACTAACTTAACTCTGGTGCCGTGTCACATATAGAAATTTTTTGATATTTGCAACCATAGTAAAACAAAGACTTATATTTTTGATATTTATTTTATATATTTAAATGCCATTTAACAAAGAAAAATCAACCAAAAAAATGAGTTCGCATGTCACCTCTGACACACATGTCATAGGTTCACCATCACTGAGCTAGATGTACCCCACGTGTATCCAGAAGGATGTGTACATGAACACATGTTGAAGTGAAAGGAATACTTGAGAAGAAGAGTGAATGGCTTTTCTTGGCTGTTTTTCCTCATTTTGGAGTTTACCATTCCATCTCTCCAAAATGAAGTGGATCAGAGGAAAAGGGGCTGGGGCCAGCTCAGATGTTCTCCAAAGAGAGAGAGTGTAGTTTGATTTTAGCCTGAGAAGAGATGGCAAGACCTCATGGCCAATATGCATTGGTCACCGGCACGTCTGTGAAAACATCCCCCCCCACCCCCAAGCGCATTGTAGGATTTCTTAGAATACTGCTCCTTTCATAGAATTATCAGAAAAAGGGAACACAGAGTAGCTCTCCTCAGGCTCCCTCTGTTCTCTGGCAGATATCCGCATGGAAACCTGCTTCCTGAGGTACGATGACGAGGAGTGCACACTGCCCATTGCCGGCCGCCACCGCATGGACGCCTGCTGCTGCTCTGTGGGGGCGGCCTGGGGTACGGAGGAATGTGAGGAGTGTCCCGTGAGAAACACGCCTGAGTATGAGGAGCTCTGCCCCAGAGGACCCGGATTTGCCACAAAAGAAATTACAAACGGAAAACCTTTCTTCAAAGGTACAATGGTGTCAGTGGTTGGTTGCCCTTTAGACCAACAGGATGCATTTGCATTAGCCCAGAGTTCTACCAATGGGATTACAATGAGTGGTCATCCTTGATCATCGCAGCATCCATTCTTTGCTTCCTGAATGATCTGTAACCAAACATTCACTCTGTAATGGGTTTTCTTTTTTTCTATATCTCAGGATTTCCTGAGGTTGCTTGCCTCACCCATCTAGCCATTATTAAGTGTTAAAGTAGATTTTAATGCTACCCGAAGCCAAACATGAATGAAAGGAAATGGGAAAATTGTATGCCATCTGCTAAAGCCATATGAGAAGACCTTTTATCTGCTGATTTGAGCATCCATGTCTCTGCAGTCCACCTGAGTATAGATAGTGGAGGGTGAATGGCATGAGAAACCCAGCGGCAGATCCTCTTTGTCCAAATGTAGTGAAACTCGTTCCTGTGGCAGACACACTCCAGGGACAGGATATTTCAAATATTATTTCAGTTTATTATACTATAATCTAAAATCCATGCAAAAAACCAAGAAGTCGCAGATTTAATCTAATTCCAATTTGATTTAAGTTTTACACACAATGAAACAGAGCTTCTTTACTTTAGCATATGGAAAAAATCACAATTGGTTACTCAGAATTCCGACTATTCAGGGAGGCTCAGCTTATGTTCCCAGTATAGAGTTTTGTGTCGGTTGCCCATTGTGTCTGGTCCTAGTTATTATGCTTCATAATTGAATCAGATGGGAAATGAGTATATAAATATCAGTTAACTATCTTTATAGAAAAATGTGTAGACTTTTTTTTTCCTACTGAGCATTTTGTCCAACAGGCTCTGGGGTTTAAAATTGTTGTGTCTAGAAAGACGGTTTCTAGATGGCCCTCTTAAATGTCTCTTAAGTAAATTTAAAGGAACTCGAGTGATTTGCTTCCAAAGGCTGTGGGAATCCATTGCCACAGAAGGACTTGATGTTCTTGAGATTTAATCTGCCCATTCTGTCTCTCATGACACTACGCAAAAATTAACTTGTATTTCTTGAGCTTTAGGTCTTACTCTGGGAAGGTTCCTAAAAGGGTAAACTCAGATTACACGTTACAGAAGTCATCTCCTAGTATACAAAAAACTCTTCTGCCTATATTAATGAAACTGTATGGCTCTATAACATTGATAAAATATTTTTAAATAGTATACATTATTTCCAAATAATTTAAAGTAGAAATGATGTCTTCTTTGAAATTCTTGTATGTTGGGCATATCTAAAACACATCAAAAAGCATAAATGAATATCTTATTTCTCTACACCAGTGATGTTCAACCAGTGTGCCTCAAGGATTCTTAAAATATACAATATCTGACTACTAAGTCAGGGGCACTAACCTATTTTCCCTGAGATTATCAAATTAAAAAATGACAGGAGCCAGCACAATAATAGCCATCTGGTGTGAATGAATCAAAATCATACCTATAAAATTATATCTATTTTTTTTAGTCAAATCAGCCAAAAATGTAATATATTTTTTTTGGTTTACCATAGAATTTTAGTATAATTACTTTATATGTGCCATGAGATGAAAATGGATGAAAATCTTTGCTCTATACACTCAATTGGTTGTTGTGGGGCAATATATTCTAATAATCTTCTATATGCTTTAAGTATAAACACTAGTGGTTTAGACCATTCATTCAGCAAATAGTTAAATGTTCAGTGTATCTCAGGCTGGATTCTAGAAGTCCAAATAAACACACTCCTTACTTCTCTGATAATGCTTTCTAAAACAGAAGTTTAAAAGACTAGAAATGTGTACTCAGTCATATTTCTCATGGATCATCACACATGATCTTTAAAATGAATATTGCCAAGACCTTATATCAAGACCCTCCAATCTCTTGGGTTTAACATGGTGGGATTAAGACCTATTGGTTACTCACAACTTTTCACACATTTTATTTTTCTTGAAGATATCAATGAATGCAAGATGATTCCCAGCCTCTGCACCCATGGCAAGTGCAGAAACACCATTGGCAGTTTTAAGTGCAGGTGCGACAGTGGCTTTGCTCTTGACTCTGAAGAACGGAACTGCACAGGTCAGTGAGGGGACTCACCTTGGAGGGACACCCTTTAGCCTCTTCATCTTTATTCCACAAGAATGAAGGCTATCCTGATACTCACTTGCTGCCACTTGCTGCTTTTGTGCAGACATTGATGAGTGCCGCATATCTCCTGACCTCTGTGGCCGTGGCCAGTGTATAAACACCCCAGGGGACTTTGAATGCAAGTGCGACGAAGGCTATGAAAGTGGATTCATGATGATGAAGAACTGCATGGGTAAGTGTGTGCCCGTTTGATCAGCACAGGAAAGAAAGGATTCCAAGCAGCTTTGAGGACTCATGGCCCATGGCCTGGCTTCCTGTTCCCCCCGTGCACTGCTCTCCTGACCAGTGAGTCCGGAATCAGTCTGTGGCAGCGGGAGACTGACATGTGGGAGAGCTGAGGGAATTCATGCTGTGGGGTGGTGGGTGGCCTCAGACACCAGTTATGGGTCCCAGACAAGTGAGTGTAAAACCTAGAATAGACACCCCAGGGAAGAGAGAACAATTCAAATATAAGCTATATTCAAGATCACAATATAGTGTCTCTGCCCGATATTCCTAGAAGAGGAGATTAATTAAGCTGGTTGCATTAAATCAGGGCCCCTAGAAACAAGCCTGAGATGGAGATTATTTTGAGGGAGTGCTCTCAGGAAGAGCCTAAAGAAGTGAGGGAGGCAGGTGAGGGAAGGAGAAGAGAAGCCGACTTCAGCCTTACCAGGCTTCCATAGGTGACTTGGGAGTGGGAATGGCATTGGAGAATTGTCCTACCTTGAGAAAAGGAGGCCAAGATTTTCTGTTTCCACATTGTTCAGTCAACTATTGGCCATGTGTGGCCCCCAAAATGGGAAGGAAATACAATATCTCACCTCCCAGATATTTCTGAATGAAATGCACAGCAGTTCTTCAAGAAGGAATCTGTGAGCCATTAGTGGCCAGGACACCCAGAAACGGGGTGATGAGTACACTGGCGTGGACATGGGGACCTGGGCCGGACACCACCAACATCTTCAACAGGGTCGTTTCCATTTTGCAGATATTGACGAGTGTCTGCGAGATCCCCTCCTGTGCCGAGGAGGCGCTTGCCTGAACACCGAGGGAAGTTACCGCTGTGAATGTCCTCCTGGTCATCAGCTGTCCCCCAACATCTCAGCATGTACTGGTAAGGAGGAAGACTTCAGACCACTTACTGGTGGTCAGTCATTCAAGCCACGTCTCTGCCAGAGTCCGAAGCTGATGGCTGGATGTTTGCTATTCCTATTTTCTGCACAGACATCAACGAGTGTGAACTGAGTGGGAACCTCTGTCCTAATGGCCGGTGTGTGAACCTCATAGGGAAATATCAGTGTGCCTGCAACCCTGGGTATCATTCAACTCCCGACAGGCTGTTTTGTGTGGGTAAGTCCTATACAATATATTGTTTTATATTTTATTTTATTAGTCTCTTTCTAAAGCACTCAAGCCATGTTCTCGGAGTTCTGCTCCCATCACTAGCTACCTTTACTTAATCTTCCTTGTTTCCCTGTGAGTAAAATTCTTTCCTTGTGGCTCACAATGTTCAGATATCAGCTCCTTGTGTGTTTCAAGAGCAACTAAGTGAGAGCTATGGGATGTTTTAGCTCTAACAAGTATAGTTTGACCCATGCTGCTTTAACGGTGAATGGTAGCACATGCTCCGTTTACACAGATGCATAACCAGGCAAATCAGCACGTGATTACTAGCCCCCTGAAATAATGAAGCATGGTGAGTGCTGTGAAAAAGCCAAAAAAACATAGGGTGTAATCTCTGCCCTTACGTGGTTTAGATCAGCTGAGAGATTTCAAAGAAGAATTATTCGAAAGAAGACTATGATATCTTACCCAGAAAGAGGCCAGGTGTGGCACTCCTTAAAGAGGGGGCTTTGGGGGACAAGCCTTTTGCTTTGTGGCTGGCCCTCTGTAGGTTTAGTCGTGCTGGAAAGAGTGGCTCAGAGAACCCTGTGGCTTTATTATGCCCAAAGTCAAAGTGAAACTTTGTGCAAACTGCCAGTTTTTGCCTGGTTTGGGGTGTACATCATGTGGAACTGCCAAGTCTCACATGGTTTCTACCCAAAGTCATAAATCAGCCCAAAAATTCTCCTGAAATATGGCCCAGGACAACCTCAGAACTCTAACTCAAGTTCTTGAAAGGTTTAGAACTTCAGCCAGTCAAACCGAATGTCAAGTTTATAACTGAATCTGTGACCCAGAGAATTTCACCCATGTGGTCATTGTCATATATGTTCTCATAGTCCCTAGCTTTTATTCTATGTTGCATGTGGCACACTGTGTATTGTGTAATTAATTTTTCATCTAATTCTCCAGCTGCAGTTCAGCATTTTGAGGGTAGGTCCTGTGTCTATCACATTCACCATTAGTTTCACATCTCTAGCACATAGTAGGTGTGTAGTTCATATTTTTTGAAGGAACCAAGCAATGTGGTGACTTCCAGTTGCCCTAGGATGTTCTTTTTTGTTTGTTTGTTTGTTTTCCTTGACCCATGCCTAGAAATTATAAATACATGCCATGATCATAAACACAGAAAAAGGTAATATTATTTTTATATTTTTTTAGACATTGACGAATGCAGCATAATGAATGGTGGTTGTGAGACCTTCTGTACAAACTCTGAAGGTAGCTATGAATGTAGCTGTCAGCCGGGATTTGCACTAATGCCCGACCAGAGGTCATGTACTGGTAAGTAGGTTTTAGCCTCCTGGGAAATAACAGGTCCCTTTATAGAGTAGTTTGGTGCCTCGAATGTGGAATTAATAGTTCTGAGTCCAGATCTTTGGTTTGTTACATATTTTCGCTGTGTGTCATTGATAAAGATCCTTAGCATAAGATTTCTCATCTATAAAACAGGGGTCAGATTGCCTATGTGGAAGAGTATGTACAGCACTTAGTGTAGTATCTGGCACATGCTCAACAAGTGGAGTCTAAAATAGTGTCTCCATTGATCAGAATTTTGAAGAATCTGATCTCTTGACTGACTTCAGTGCTCTTCAGGGTGTGTTGTCTGGACCAGCAGCATCAGCCTCACCTGAGCATGTCTTAGAAATAACAAATCTTGGGCCCCACCCCAGACCCACTGAATCGGAAACTCCTGGGGGTGGAGCATAGTAATCTGTTTTCACAAGCTCTCCAAGTGATTTGGATGTGAGAAATGCTGGTCTAATTTACACTTCTTGATGTATCATCCTGGGCTAGAAGAGCCATGTAGGCATCTAGAGGTGGAAAATAAGGTGGGTAGTATAGGTACTGATTTTGGCTTGGGTTAAGAAGATAACTTAGGTGTAGAGACCAAAAATATCTTATCTGACCTCAAAAAACTCCCTGAAAAGCCCTAAATATATATATTTTGCTATAAAAATTAAATGTTGGAAATATTTTTACTAAAATTACATCTGAGTAGATATGCTTATTAACTAGTTTTCACTTTAAACATATCAATAAAACAGAAGATGATAGACTTTAGGCATTTAAATTTCATGAAAAAATAGGATTCATAATCATTTTTAAATGACAAATTCATATCAGAGATAAAATTGCTAATTAAATGATGGACTTTTAATTGGATGTGAACCTTGACCTTGAACAGTATGTTGGAATCTTGAAAATGGTTCTCTCCTGATAGCATGTTCTATGGAAAGCTTCATTTGGATTTGAGAACTAATTCTCTAATGCAAGTAGGCTGAGTCCATTCAACTTGGGTCACTGAACTAAGAAAACCAATATCAACAACAGGTCATTGTTGGTTTTATTCTCTGCAGACATTGATGAGTGTGAAGATAACCCCAATATCTGTGATGGTGGTCAGTGTACCAACATACCTGGAGAGTACAGGTGCTTGTGTTATGATGGATTCATGGCATCTGAAGACATGAAGACTTGTGTAGGTAAGCAAAGAAACAGAATTTTCCATTTTCTCTGATTATTCGCAAGTACTGTTAAATTACATAAGGATTAGTTTGGGGAGCTGATAGATCCTATATGAAAAGTAAGGATATTTAGGGGTATAATGCTAATATTCCAGAACTGGCATTTCAAAAAGCAACTTCCTTGTGACTGTGATATGATGCTCTTGTCAGATATGTTATGTGGATGAGCTACCATTGGTGAATTCCAGATAGAGTTGATTTTGTTTATGCATTATTTCTGTCCACTTAGCCCTCCTGCTATCATTAGAGTTTAGGCTTTTAAAATGTTTAACTAAAAGCAAGCAAAATTTATTTTTTCTGACAAAATGCAATAACTCTAGAATTGATTGCATTTGTTTTAGAATTTCTATTGCTATGTATTAAAATTTGTTAAACTTTTCTGCAATATCTAATCTGCCTTTAATCCTGTTCAGTATATTTTTTATCTCAGACATCATTTTCATCTCTAAAATTTTACTTAGGTATTTTTCATACTTCTGTGTCTCTATTCGATATATTCAATCATTCCTCTAGCTTTTGAACATATGGGATACAGTTAAATAACTGTTTTGATGTCTTGTTCCACTAATTCTGTCATCTGTGTCAGTTCTGAGTCATTTCAGTAAATTGACTTTTTAGTATGGTTCATATTTTCCCGCTTCATGGAATGCCTGGTAATTTTTGATTGGATGCCAGACATTATAAATTTTTACATACTAGGTGCTAGATATTTTTGGATTCCTAGAAATATTCTTGAGCTTTATTATGTAACTCCGCTAAGTTATTTGGAAACAGATCGATCCTTTCAAAATCTTGCTATTATGCTTTTAAGAAAAGTTAGTCTTGGGCTAATTTTGCTCCATTACTGTGGCAAGATCCTTCTGGACACTCTACCCAACCCCCTGTGAATTCTGGGATATTCCAAACTGGTAGGAAGAAGCACAAGTCCAGGCCTTCCGTGAACGCTGATGATTGTTTCCTCTAATTCCTGTGGGTGGTACTTCCCCCAGCTTTGAGTAGTTTCCTTGCATGAATCCATTGATCAGTACTCATCTGAATACTTGACTGGGCCCCTTTGCAGGTATTTGGATGCTTTCTTACTGTGCAGTTTCCATCTGTCCCTTGCCCTGCCCTGTGAACTCTAGTGACCTGGGCCTTTCAGGACTTCCAGCTTTACCTCCTTGACCCGGGGACACTACCTGGTTCCATCTGTCATCCCTTCTCTATGCCAGGGACTTAAAACTCTCCCTACATAGTAATCTGGGGCTTCATAGAACTCATCTAGTTTGTTTTCTTTCTTTGAGATCACTGTCTTTTGTTGCCTTTATTGTCCTTTTGTTGCTTCAGGTGGGAAGGTAAATTCTGTGCCAGTTACTCCATCTTGGCCAGAAGCAGGAATTGAAAATTGAAAATATTTAAATTGTATCACATTTATAGCTTCAGAAAACCCTTACTGAATATTTGTGAAGTCCCAGAAGTGAAAGTGAATGTCATAACAAAGTAAATAACTTTAAATTTGGGGGAAAAGTGAAGTTTGTAACTACCTACACTAAGACTACTAGTTTTTCTGTCCTATCTTTAAAAATATGGAAACTAACTTGTTGGCATCATGCAAACTGAATTAAAAGTTTCATCTTGCAACATCATATGCTGTTTTGAAAAGTTTTCTAGACTGTCACATAAACAGGCTCTATACTTAGCCTAGAGTCAATCAGTTTCTTTGCTTACTTGACCTCCTGCCTATGGCCCAGATAAATTGCCAGTGTGCTGGCTAGCCTGCAATGTAGAAAGGACATGTGAATTGAGCTCCACAGATCTGATGCATTTTTTTGAGTGGAAGTATTTCACCCTTTCTGATTTATTTAGCACAGTTGCATTATCTAGGGGGAAAAGTACTCACTGATATCAAATAAATGGTTATATGCATTAATGATATCTATGTTTTACAGATGTTAATGAATGCGACTTGAATCCAAATATCTGTCTAAGTGGAACCTGTGAAAACACGAAAGGCTCATTTATCTGCCACTGTGACATGGGATATTCAGGCAAAAAAGGAAAAACTGGCTGTACAGGTATGTTTTTTAAATCAGACAATAAAACATTAAGTGGTTAAGAGACTGCTACCATAATTATACATTAATACAAATTTTAGATCTACTAACATTTTAATTACATTATAAAGCATTTTGTGTAATATTTTTTTATTAACTTATCCTGTACTTCTTTGAAATTTGTCTCACTGTAGATTGGATCTAAGCTGCAAGTTTTTTCTTTACCTGTTAAACAAGGCATATTGGATAAATTACCACTATAACTAATACTATAAGTATCACATTTTTATGAAATTAAAATCACATTTTATATCAAAGTAATTAACATGCTAGTTACCAGACAGTCATATCCCTTTACAGTTGTACACCACATATAATGTTTAGGTCGTCAGACCACATGTACAACAGTGGTCCCATAAGATTATAATGGAGCTGAAAAATTCCCATTACCTAGAAATGCTGTTGCTGTGGTAATGTCATAGCTCAATGTTCTTGTGGTGATGCTCGTGTGAACAAATCTACTGCACAGCCAGTCATATAGCGGTACAGCACATCCAGTTACAGTAGGAGGCTGCACCATCTAGGTTTGTGTAAGTGCACTCTGGTGTTCGCACAACAACAAAATTGCCTGACTATGCATTTCTCAGAACGTATCCTGTCATTAACTGGCACGTGATTGTATTAAAGCAAGCCTTTCTCAATAACCTTCACTGCCAATATTTTATTTAAGGTCATAACTTTTTAAAGAAGCATATCCTATAATTCAAATATTTCATCAATTCTCATCAGTCTTCTAATTCCTTAAATTAGTGTGCTTTTGATGTAGTAAGTGGCATTAGCCCACATAGGTCTTTATTCCTGGGACTTAACAAATCTTATGTAGTGCTAATTAAGCCATTTTGTAATTTTGGTTGTCTAATACTAATAGCACAATAATACCAATAAGAAAAATCTTTCTACACCCAGCCAGGGTTGCTCAGTGGTTGAGCATCGACCCAGGAACCAAGAAAATCTTTTCACAGTATTTCTAGATTATTCTATTAAATGTCAAATGAAAGAGGTAATTCTTTGTGAGTGATTTTGTTTTGGAGTATTTAGTTGTTATTTTCAAACGTGAGACAATGATGTGTTAAGTATGTAGAATAATGAGCAACATTTTTCAGTAATTATTTATATAATAGATTATGGCATATAACATAATTTAAAACATAATAGAGACCATGGTGAGCTTGAATTAGGTAACTGCATAATTTCTTTACAAATAACAGACTTTAATTCCAAATGCCAGTTTGGCAAGCCCCTGTGACTTAGAATGAACATTAAAATATTTTCAGATTGGCAACGTGGTAAGTGTACAGATCCTTTTCTAAATTATAGCAACATTTTCCAAGAAAACCCCCAAATATATTATCATTTTAAGCTGTGCAATAATACCAAGTTTCAAAGTTATAGATATACAAAATAACACCAATAATATTACTATTGGTTCAAAAATGGCAGATTCTAGCCAAATTGTAAAAATAAGCATGAAGTTGGAATGCTTTTCATCCTCACTATATTACTCTTCATATGAAGCATGGCTAGGGGGTCCATTCTAATAGCACAGTGTTTAAAATCTCAACTCCTCATGTGGTCTCTGGGGTACAAATGATGCTTAGCTCACTACATCTATGGTGTAAGCTTTATTTTTAGTTTCCAGTATAAATACAGAATTTGGGATAAGGGGGAAGGGGTCTGGCAGTAATGAAGGGAAAGGTAGTACAGTTTCATATTGCATTTTACTTAATAGAGGCTAATGACAATGTTTGGCTCAGTTGAACTCACTGAAATTCACCCCAGGTAATAGGGATGTTTAAGAAGGGGGAAGTTAATCTAATGGGATGTTCTTCAGCTATAAGAAAAAGAGATTTCTAGAATTGTATGCTCCAAATTCCAGCTAAGAGGGCCATGTGCAGAGGCCAATTATTTTAGGCCTTTCACCATGGAGACAGCTTACATTTTCATGCAATGTTAATTTTATTTTAGGTAAGTGAGATATAATGCCCTTGGCACAGTGCTTGACATTCAGTAGCCAGTCAATAAATGGTAGCTCCTGTTGTTATTGTAAAATGAGACGTAGACAGTGTCTAGAAGCCTTTTAATTGAAGACATAACTTGTAGTCTAGCAAAATTCTATACTACTATTTACTGACACACACTTGAAGTCAGTTTTAAGAAAGAAAAATCTTCCCCCTTTATATTAAAAGGCTTGGTGGTAAGTGAGTTTGCACAGATACTGAGACTCTGGTGATAAGAGCTGTGTACATCATATGAGATAAGATGACACCAGTTTTACTGTACGAACAGCAATCTTTCAGTAAATTGTGTGAACAGAAACATAGATTTGAAGTCCAAGAAATTACTGTCTCTCTTCCCAAGTGTCAACATCCATCTACTTTTAAATTATAGCCTAAGATGAATTTTAATTTCGTAAAACCCAGATAGCACTGTAGGGAGAAGACTCCAGTCTCATGGCCCCTTTGATATCATACCAGTGTGGCCTATGCTCTTCTCCTGTGAGGCAGAAGAACTCCGGATTTTATTCCTAGTTCTCCCATTGGTTCATGAGCTTGAAGAAATCAGATAAGCCTTCCCCTTGGGTGAACACCCTGCGGTGAAGTAGGGAAGGAGGGGGTGCATTCGGGGGGAAAGAAAAAGAGGGCCTCTGTAAGTACTGTTATTAACAACCAAGGGTATCACATCTGATTGAAAATGACTTACACAAACAGGAATTGGTAGCACGTCTGGTATACTTAAAAACAAGTTTTAAAAAATCTGAGCCAAAATAGTTTTTAATCCCATGTAACTAGGTCTCTTTTAGCCTGCTTTTAGTTTAAAATTAGTGTCACTCCCAACTTAGAATACTAGCAGGTTACCTTGGTGATAGCCATGTTAAACACAAGTGTTTATAATGTCCCAGGCAACTAATATAAATACAGATATGTTCTCTCCTAATGGGATAAGCAAGCCACACAACAAATAACAATGAAGAGCAGACCTGGAACTATGTTTTTGATGAATATCTTATATATATTTCTATACAAGCATAATATGTATAATATACATAATATATATTTTTAAAATAAGAGCCTGTAAAGGAATTATAAAAGTATGTGTACTATTTCATAGGGAGGAACTTTGTTTCACGAGAACAAGAAAAATGTCCTCTGGGTTCCATTACAGCTTTGTCTAAATATTTCAGCTCCCTTGTCATTACTGATTGTTTCCATTTTAACAAATAAACATGTTTCCCCCCCCCCGCCCCCCATCACTTCAGCAGTGTTCAGAATCCACCCACTGACTTACATTCCCAGCCTACACAGATGTTAGGTTTCTTTTTTCTCCGTAAGCGTTGTCCAAATCCTGGTTTGAGGAGAATGTTTGATTTAATGGAGGAAGAAAGTACATTTGTTTGAATCTAGAACACAGCTCTCTGTCCCTGGCTTGAGGGAGCTTGCTGGGTTAGTGTTTCTGTGGCCCCATGCAAGGCTTCTGCTGCTCATTTTGCCTAATTGTCATTAGACAACCAATCAGAAAGAGAAGAACTAGGTTGCTGCTAGGTGCCACCCTTGGTGGGTCCTGGCTTTCACAAGCTAATTTGCAAGAACCTTCCACCCTCATGTGCTCACTCAATCAGTTAGCAAGGTATACCATTAACATCAGTTGTTTTGAGTTAAAATAGCGGGATTTCATGGTAATGCCATTTCTCAAACTGTGTGCTTCTTTTTACCTGAGAAATGTTGCTAGTGGGTCCATGAGAGAGAATCATATACTTCAAAACCACCAGCACTCAGTGACAATTGTGCACCCACTTTCTTCTAGCTTCTTATCGCCGTTAATTGTTCTCCACTGGCTGTCAGCCTGTGGAAACTCGGTGGGTGTTCACTTAAATTATCTTGGCTCCAAATTTGGATTCAAATGAAGAAATCCAAGTAGCCTTCACGTTTGGCCTCTCCATTCACTCAAACGTCCTTTTCCCCAATGCCTAATCAATGAGATGCCAGTGTGTCCACCACGTGACTGATGCCCAGATGGTGGGAATGCAGGTGTTTGTGTGGGCGATACAGCCTCTCCCTGTCTGAGGTCCAGAGGCGGCCAAGCAGCTCAGAGCACAGCCCTTGTTCAAATGGCAGTGGAACACACCCAAGCCTGCGCCTGGGGTCTGCTCAGGCCACACCCTTGCCCTTCCAGGGAGCCCTGCAAATAGGACCTTTGAGTCTGTGAGGCAGCTCTGGGGTTACGGAGGCTGCAGTGTCAGCCCTAAGTTTGAATTCCCTTGCTTTCCTTGGCTTATGCTTTATTCTTAATCTTAAAAAGGAATTTTCTGTCTGGAGCAAACTTGTGGGGGAAAGAGAACATTTGTACAGAAAGAGATGTTCTTGGCAAACGAGTGCTATGTTTCCTTCACGTTACTGAAGACTAGAGTGTTGTAATTAGAATGCAGCATTTTTGTTTGCTTGTTTTTCTTAGGGCTCAGTTTCCCCTTCTGTTTGTTTTTATAATGAGGTGCAGTCTTAGGCCCAAGTCTGCCACAAAACCGATTAAGGAATAATAGTTGGCACATGTGTGCACATACATACATGCAGTAACTTTTTATTCAGAGATGCCTTTATATTATGACCAAGTCTTTCTAATTCATGTGTCACATACTGAGAGTATAAGACATTGAAATGATGGTATACAGATATTCACAAAATGGGGAATTGAATATTGGCTCCTGAGTTACTCTCTCCTCATATCCTAAAGCCCATGATACATGGCTTCTTGCAAATATAATTTCTTTTCACCTTGAAAATGTGTGGTGAAATTGCACATCTTTTCTTGAATTAGAAATTTATATTAGCATATTATTAATAATTTAAAAAGGAGGGAGAAGCTCCTTTTATTTTTAATTTTGTTGTTGTTGTTAATCCTCATGCATGGATATTCTTTCCATTGCTTCCTAGAGAGAGGAAGTGGGAGGGAAAGAGAGAGACACACATTGATTTGCTGCCTCCTGCACACGCCCCCACTAGGCCAGGGATCTAACCTGCAACCCAGGTATGCTCCTTTGACTGGGAATTGAACCCAAGAACTTTTGATGTGCGGGCTGACACTCTAACCACTGAGCCCACCAGCCAGGGCGCCTCTCATTTTAAAAGAAATTGTCGTTTTTTTAATTGCAACACTAAATATGGAAAGTTAAAAATAATCCATATGAAAATAAAGGTAACTTTGGTCATTAGAAAACTGGAAAGAAAAGGATTACAGAATGACTAGATTGACAGGCTATGATAATCTCTGAAAATTACACTTAGTAGAAAAGATTAGTGAAGACTTCTATGAGCCTGTTAAACTCACCAAGATTTTGAAAACTCCATAAAGCAGGACTTAGAATAAAGTCGGGGTGTACCTAAAGAAATCAGCCCAATTAGGCAGCCGGGGCCTAAGGGGAAGAGCACTAAGCAGTGGACGGGGAAAGTGAGTTCCTGGTGGTCCTGGCTCCGCCCCTCACTGGCTGTGAGGCCCTCAAAAGCCCCCATGCCTTTGGGGACCTCTGTCTCTGCCTCTTGGAAACTGAGGATAAGGAAAGTAGAATTCTAAATTCTTTCCACTTAGAAAATCTCTTGATTTTGTAACATTTGGAGGCTTCAATACTTAGGCAATTGAAGCTCATTATTTCTACCTAATTCAGAGATCATGACAAATAAAGGAGGGAAATTATGAGGACTCTGCAAGAAGCGCTGGTTTGCATTAACTCCTCTGAGGGGTGTGATTATCTGAGGAAGAGAGACATGTCCATGGCTCTGGTTGGGGGCCCTTTAGGTCACGCTTACTTTCTTGAATTCCTGTGCCTACTTAGCACTATTATACCTGGGCAGGCCTTGGAATGTGCCCGGCTCACTTATCCAGTTGGTTAAAGCTCCCAATCACATGTCTAAAGCTGCCTGGTATGTGCCTCCCTTGACCTGTTAATAACTCAATAGGTTCATGTGGTTGCCAAGGTTACATTAAAGTCACCTATGGAATACGTTGTAATTGTAAGAACTTTCAGGTGTGTTTTCACCTTATGATGATTAGTGACACTGCAAAATAACTTGGTAGGGAAATTTTATTATTTTATTTTGTGTTTCTTCTAGAAGTTCTGAAGAAGCCAAAGAGCCTAGGACCATGTCAGAGTTTCAGATGAAATATTTGGCAAACAGCGGGTTTGCAAACACTTTCAAATAATTTAATTGGGCTTCTTAAGTAAACAAAAGGGTACACATAAGTTGCTTGCCCAGTTTCCTATTCATGCCACTATTCAAGCGAGCACTGAAAATTCTTGCAACATTTTGTAGGCCAAAATTATCCTCCTTGACCCAAATTTTGTGTTAGGCACTGGTTTCTCTATAGAGTCATCCATACCTATGAGCTCTTTGTCTTAGTTAATAAAAAAGTTGATTATGAGGTTAGATGCCTGGCTTTCCTTATCTAATGGATTAATTTTAGGAAATAAGATTATGGTACCAATTCCAACTCTCGTCATTAACAAGGTGTCCTATAATTCAATGAAATTCGGACACTGGCTTCAGGTAGATGGTGTCAGAGTCCACAAGTTAAGGCTCAGTACCACAAGACTGTCCCAATTCAAGTGCCAATCGCAAGTCTAGGTTTGTTACCTGTGCTTCTGACAGATTGGCTACAAATCCTGTAAATCAGAGGTTCCCACACCTCTTCCTTGGGTTTGATTAGTTTTCCAGAGAAGCTCACAGAACTCAGGAAACCAGTTTATTCTCTAGATTACCAGTTTGTTATACGAGGATGTAACGCGGGAACAGCCAGACGGAAGAGATGCAAAGGGCAAGACATGGGGAAGGGATGTGGAACTCTGTCCCAGAGGGCACGCTCTTGCTGAATCTCCATGTGTTCACGAACCGGGGAGTTCTTCGAATCCTGTTCTTTTGGAATTTTATGGAGGCTTCTTTACATAGGCATGAGTGGCCTTGGATTGATTCACCCTCCAACCCCTCTCCCCATACCTTGTCCTAAAGTCAGGGGAGTGGGACTGAAAGTTCTAAGCCTGTAATCAGAGGGATGGTTCTCCTTCCAACCAGCCCTCCTGCCTACAGTCACCTCATTATCCATAATAAAAGACACCTTCCTCACTCTCATCACTTAGGAAATTCCAAGGTTTTAGGAGCTCTGTGGCAGAAATGGAGACAAAGATCAAATGTATAAATCTTACAATAAATTAAAATTTCACAGAAAAAAACCCATTTATATTCTTTGTTGTAACATTTTTATATTAGAGAATCTATCTTGGCTAAATTTGGAAAGGAAAATTTGGAGAATGGAGAACTTTCAAGAATTGGGAGTCTTAGTAAAGTGACCCTAATCTGGTACTCCTTTTTCAGAGACATCTCCATTGGATTGATTTGATTTTTACATGAACCATGCAAGAAGACTTGGGTCTCCAACGTGCTAGGACTCTGAGAAGCTAGAGAAAAGAAGGTTCACACACAGCCTTAAGGAAAATTCTCTGCAAATGCTTAAATTAGCAATACCTCAAGTAAAACTGTTATAAAAATAAAGCATAATTAAATAATAGTGTTTTATATTTAAGAATAAAATATATTCAATATATAGAATATGAATATAGAAAACATAGAATATGAATATAGAAAATATATTTAATATATAGAATATTTCCAATATGCCAACACATTGCATTCCTTTGTCTATATGATTGTCTTAATAAAAATATTGGATATAGAAACGCCTGACCATGAGTGTTAATATCACAGAACATGAGGCAACTCACTTTTTAAGGTCAACTGGGAAATGTTTCCTTTTGTTTTGCAGTGACTAGACACTTACATAGTATAATGGAAAATAATTAGAGTCAATAATAGCAAGTAGCATCATGTTGTTTTTTTATAAATTGAAATTTAAAGCTGTTCAATCTTTGCAGAGTATTTAGGTGGATGTTAAACCAATATATATTTTACTGTGGGAAGTGTGAAAGTAAGTCCACTTTTGATGTTACTAAGTTCCTATCGCTACAACTTAAAAGGCCAAAAAGGCATCTGTGCTATAAACTTTTTTTTAAACCGCTGCTTCTTTTTTCAGACATCAATGAATGTGAAATCGGAGCACACAATTGCGACAGACACGCCGTATGTACCAACACAGCAGGAAGCTTCAAATGCAGCTGCAGCCCCGGATGGATCGGAGATGGCATTAAGTGCACTGGTGCGTTGGAAAATAACAGACGTTTTCCCATGAACTGCAGAGATTATATGAATTCTGTAAAGAAAAATCTAATGTGTGCATTATTGATGTTCAATGACACACGTTATTTCATAATGAAATGTTCTGTTTCCTTCAGATCTGGATGAATGTTCCAATGGAACCCACATGTGCAGCCAGCACGCAGACTGCAAGAATACCATGGGCTCCTACCGCTGCCTCTGTAAGGAAGGGTACACAGGCGATGGCTTCACTTGCACAGGTAGGTTTGTGATGGAAACAGCTGTATAAATAGCAGTCAGAGAAGCAAGGTCTTTCAGACCAATTCTTTTCTGAAGGCTGTGTCAATTATGGATGTCTTCAACATAAAAGATTAGTTCTTTGAAACTAGATCCTTGTGGGATGGAAAGTTGGAGCTAGGTCAGTTAGGAAAACCTCAGAAGCTCATTATATATGTATATAGTTATTAGTGCTCTATATATCTCATTGTATCTAGTGATGTCATTAATTTAAAACAAGTCACACTTCCTTTTATAAACCTTAGTTTTTATATTTTTGTGCCCATTTCTCGCTGTTGACTTGTTTTTCATGCCGTACTTGAGAGTGAGCTTGCTGTAGGAAGCTATGTTCTGGATCATGTTGGCAGTACAGTGGGGCCTTGACTTACGAGTTTAATTCATTCCGAGACCGAGCTCATTAAGGAGCTCGTTAAGGAGCTCATTAACTCAAATTACTCTATCAATTCAATGCAAAAAATCAGCCAAGAGACAGCTGGTATTTCAAAAAACTCCTTAGTCGGGACACTCGTAAGTCAAGGCCCCACTGTATATGTTTTTCTCCCACAGGCTGTCATCATTATCACCCCACATTGGTATAAGCAAGAATTTCCCAACTGCTTTGTAAGGAATTCATTCACTTCCCGTTTTATAATATATCAGTGACATTTTTCTTCAGTTATAATTAATAGTCATGGAATTAACATGAATTGCTACATTTTCTTCAATATAGATGATTAGAAATGTGATTGTGTAAATATAGTGGTGGGCAAAAGTAGGTTAATAATAATAAATATACAAGAATTAATTAATAAATAATAGTACAAGAGTAAACTGTTTCGAGTACTCCAATTGTAAACCTATATGGGCTCACCCTGTATGATACATATACTTCCATGAACATGTAAAAACAGATAACACTTTTTATGTCAGGGCTTTGGTATTAAATAAGATACCGAGATCCATTTCTCATTGACCACTATGTAGCATAGCTGCTCACATGACTTGAAGTGTTAATTTATCCTGAGCACTTTGCTCAGAAGAAGTCATTCAAACAAAAAAGAGGCAAGGGCCCAGGAAGTGATCTACCTGAGCTCTTTGTAACTCTCTGCAAGTTGTATCATACTTGAAATTGTTTTTGCCTAACCCGGGGAAGTTTTGTCAGCATAAACCTCTCATTACTTTTTAGAAAATATTGAGTGCTTCATGTATTAGGCACGTATGATCCTTGTGTTTGATATTTAATGCCCATGATTATTAACAACACTCGGTAACATTAAGCAGATGGGAATTTTTGGTGTCCTCTATCGTTGTTCTAGCTCGTTTGCTTCCCCTCTGAGCTGAACCTGAAATTTGAAAAATAGGCACAAACCATGCTATGTTATTTCCTGCCATGGATGTGTCTTCATGTGGATGATTCTGCTGGAAAAAGCCTTGGTTGGAATGATTTGTTTAACTTATTCATTTTACGTCATTAGTGATGATTTAGCATCTGAACACCAGGTTCACAGAATATTCAATATCAGCATTCAAAAGTGAGTTTAAATGTGTCAAGGACAAAGTGTGACCAAACACCACCACACTCAGGAAGCTGACAATTATAAAAATTGTCGAACCTGAGGAGTGGGAAAACTAATGGAGAAAGAGTAACTTGTGTTTCTTTCTGGCTGCAGATCTGGATGAGTGCTCTGAGAATCTGAACTTGTGCGGCAATGGCCAGTGCCTGAACGCCCCGGGAGGATACCGCTGTGAATGCGACATGGGCTTTGTGCCCAGTGCTGACGGGAAAGCCTGCGAAGGTAACTGCTGGGGAGGCTGCTGGGGGCCTTGCAGGCCTGATGAGATTAGGTTATTTACACATTCCTGATTTTATTTTTTAGCTGAAATGTGTTTCGGCTTCAACCTCATCAACTCAGTTTGTGGAGGGATTAGGTCTCCAGCCAGATCATTTTTCTTTATGCAGAGAAAATCTTCCCTGGCCATAAGCTTCATATCCAGAACCTTGGCCAGATAGTCTGCAACAGTACACTTGTTGGTCATAGGTGAGAAGAGATCACCACGTGTGTTTAACTCAATGCAATCTATTTGTCCCCATTGCTGGGGGAAAGAACTCAAAGTGCTGGTCCCCTGGGAATAGCCTATTGAAGGATTCTCTTTAGATATAGAAACACAGTTTTGAGTCTCTGCTATGGTTTGGTTTCTGGAAATAGAAGCTTTAAAATAACAGCGAGCAGATAGTCTTTTCCACATAGAATAATGTCTTGGGTACATATGTCTCACATGGTCTCTAAATGTCTTTTGCAAATCTGTCCAGTAGGAGACCCTTTGGGATAATGCCATAGGTCATGGTATGTCTCAGCACAAGGCTCTGTCTTTCTGATAAGTGTTGGTCAGACAGGAAGAGCCCTGGGAGCCTGTTGGCTAAGGATGGATCCCACTAGGAGACACGGGATTCTTCTCTTTGCCTACACATGTGAAATTTAAGCGCATTGTCCCTTATTGAGAAGAATTAGTCGCTACAGTGAACTAAAAAGATTTCAAGAGAAATAAACAAATGATAACAATTGACAATAGAAATTTAAACAAGACCCTGACTAATGTTCTTAACTAATAGTTGTTGCTTGTTAATAGGACATTAACTCAAAATCAATCTTGAGCTATGACATGTATACTAATTCCCTCATATAGTTCTATAAATACTTTGTTATGGAATCATTGGGTGTTCTTTATACAGTTTATATTAATATGCAAAGTTTGATATAAAATTCCTCTGAGTCAAGAAACTAGATTATGCTCTTGGTTATGTGCCTAATGCCTTGTTTAGTTTTGTTATTCCAAACATCCAAGGAAAACAGGTACTGTGCCACCTCTGGTAACATAAATAGTTGCATTCAAAGTTTTGCTTCTCTTAATGCTACAAGGGAAGGTTTTGTTTGTTTGTTTGTTCTTAATATAAATCATCCCTAGCAGAGTGGTCATGGCTATTTAAAACCAGTCTCAAGGCTGAAAATGTGCCCGTGTGTCAATTACACCAGCAGAATGTTAATCTGAGGCCGGGGCAGAGGCCTAGAAGAAGCGTCTGCAGTTTTTAGATCTCCATCAACAATAGCAAACACACGACATGAGGATACAGAGGGTTAGAAAACTGATTATCAAAGTTACCACAAAGCCTTTGTGATTCTCAAAATTTTAACCTACAATGAAAACTGTAAATGAATAGATTAAAAATAATAATTTAGGCTAATGTGGTCTTTTTGGCTCTTTACAAAAGTTAAGTGGACCTGTGTGAAACACCACAAATGAGATAATATATGTAAAATGCTTAGCTCACTACTTGGCATGTAATAGAGGCTGAGAAAAAGTAAGTTCTCACCTAAAAGACATCCCTACTCATAGCAAGTCATCTAAAAGTCAATAGAAGTGCCTACATTTATGTCTGATAGTCCTGATTTTCCTAAGAACATTAGTTGATGAATTATAGTAGGCAGTTTCTTTGGTAAAAAATTAATTTAATTAATTTTTTTTACCTTTTTCCAAGATATTGATGAGTGCTCCCTTCCAAACATCTGTGTTTTTGGAACTTGTCACAACCTTCCTGGCCTGTTCCGTTGTGAGTGTGAGATTGGCTATGAACTGGACAGAAGTGGCGGGAACTGCACAGGTAAGGTGTCCATTGGCAGCAAAATTTGCTTCCAGGGGTGCCAGGGGACTTGGCTGTCGGGGCCCTGCTGGGATTCCACAAGGATATTCAGAGTCACAAACAAAAAGCTGGGATGAAACATTAGGGATCACAGAATACATTTTCTGAGACTTGGAACTGATTGGACATGAGGATACAGAGGAGAGAGTTGAAGGCAGCTGAAGGAGCAGAGTTTATAACCTCAGAATCAAGCTGTGATACAGAGAATGTGCCAGGGGTGCTCCAGCTGTAAGGCTTCCCAGCCATTCCTTTTCTCCTTGGGTGCAGTTTCAGAGTTTCCTTCTGAAGGCCACGGGATCATGGGTTTTCTCCTTGTCTTCTCCAAAGCCCTACTCACTCCTTCTCGGCCCTGGCCTGCCAGTGGTCACCAGAGAATGTGGCACTCAGCCACCCATTTGTAGCGTGTCGATCCTCTTCATGTAAAGCAAAGGACTCTCTGGGAACACAGGAAATACATGAGAAAAGCTATGAGCACGCCCGTAGACTGTTACTCTGTTCGCTTTGGCACTGAGTTAAGACTTTGAAAGCCATTTGCTCTTCTCCATCCTAGTCTACCCTTTGTTCAAGGATATTGAGGAAACAGTCCCCTTCTGTATGGGCTCAGGATGTCAGGAAGAAAGAGATTTTCCCAGCAACCTTCACAAATCATGACTCAGTGGCTCTCCAGATTATGACCATAAACTGCATATCCACCCTTGGCTCGTCCCCAGATTGCTCTGCACTAGGCACATTCTTCTCTTGGTTTTCCTAAAGACAGTTAGGACACCGAGCTGGGCTTCTAGCATAACACAGGAAGTTGCCTCTCCACATACCATAGCCTCTCCTCAGTGCCCCAAATCGCCATCAGCATCATTCTGTCCAACCTCATTTCTGTTAGTCTGCCCTGTCCCTCCAAGTTCCCATGAAATTTGAGGAAAATCATTTTCTGCTACAGGTTCCAGGTTCAAAGGGGAGGTCCCGAGGAGAAGGTACCATCCTCATTCTTCAACCTCTCCTCTCTGAATCCCTGTTTATCTGATCTTGAGTATTCTGTGAGTGTTCAACACAAACTAAAGGATTACACAGAGTTGGAATTTGCCAAAACCCATGTCCTAAGTATCTGGAATTTTGTACATATTTTTAGGCTAGAAACTGAAAGGGAAATCCTCAAACCAGCATCAGTGACAGGAGAGAGACTCTTAGCGGCCTTGTGGAAACGCTGAGCCTCGTGCATGTGCGTGCTCACTCTGGGCTGCAACGAGGCAAGCACAGTCAATGGAGGAAGCAGCAGAAGTGCCTGCTCCTGAGGGTTCCCTGGGACATCTTACTCTAATTTGATGAAATAACAAGCCACACATATTACATACATTTTCTTAAAACCTGTGTCTGAATTTCTGGTTGACTGAGGTCACAGTCGTGTTTTGCTTTCAGTTACCTTGACTGGAATATTTTTCCGAGTTCCAAAGTCATATTTTCTCCTGATGACAAATTTGAATGCTAAATGTGTTCCAGAGGAAAAAAGACCAAAAACTATGACAGATTTCCTTCCTGAGGGGTTGTATTTCACAAGTAGAAGACTGTATTTCTAGGTGTAATTATAATGAGTAATTCTTAGAAAATTCTCACTGGGAGCCCTAGATTTGGGTGCTACTATTTCATGGTAATGTCTTCCCCAATTGGCTCTTGTGACAACTCTGCCCCTTGCTGTTTGATTTTAGATGTTAATGAATGTCTGGATCCAACCACATGTATCAGTGGGAACTGTATCAACACTCCAGGCAGCTATACCTGTGATTGTCCACCTGATTTTGAGCTGAATCCGACTCGAGTTGGCTGTGTCGGTAAGATCTTAAAACTTTTCAGAGAAGCATACTGTTTGTTATTTTTAAAGCAGCATTGAACATTGCATTCTCAATTTTTTTTAAAAAAAGTAATATGAAAATGTGAACATTTCCTAAATTTGTGAAATACTTTCAGATTCCTTTTCTGTAGAAAATTCCCCATTTAGTTTCTCCGTAAAAATAAATTTTGTGTTTTTAAATAGTTTCTGAAACAGTTTCTGAAATGGATTTAAATTTTCAGCTTCCACGTAGAAAGAATCTGCCTGACACTTTTTTGTTTGTGTATGGTAAATAGATACCCGCTCTGGAAATTGCTATTTGGATGTTCGACCTCGAGGAGACAATGGAGATACTGCCTGTAGCAATGAAATTGGAGTTGGTGTTTCCAAAGCTTCCTGCTGCTGTTCTCTGGGGAAAGCCTGGGGTACTCCTTGTGAGCTGTGCCCTGCTGTGAACACCTGTAAGCAGACATCCTCTTATTTATTGTCATTATTCCAGTTTGGCCAATTCTCCTCGCTAGATGCACAGAATAGAAGCCCCAGTGGGAGGGAGCTGCCACTAGTCTCTACTCTTCCATCAGGAAAGGAGATCAATCTTCTCTGCTTTGTTGAGGGGACCCTGCTCCCAATTTGGTGGTCAGGATGTGTCACCAGTTGGCTTGCACTAAGAGGACAGGTGGAACAGGTTACAGTTCCCTCCTACCTGCGTGATAAGCAGATCCCATTATGTTAAAGAACACCTTCCAGGCTAAGTCACTTATAGTGCTTCCTTTCCAGGGACACATTGATTGGTCTCTCCTTTGTCATTTATTGACTTGTCTCAGAAGCTCTAGGACAGATTTGAGTGTCCCTGAGTTTTCGAAAAAGAAGCAATTAGTTAAGCAAACATGAAATGGAAGATTATTCCATTCTTTTTTTAAATTTCTTTATTGATTAAGTTATTACATATGTGTCCTTATCCCCACATTACCTTCGCAGCCCCCTCCCCACTCATGCCCTCACCCCCCTGTTGTCTGTGTCCATTGGTAGATTATTCCATTCTTATGGTATGACTTTAAAGAAAGTTCTAGGATGATTTTAAGGCCATAAATAATATATCCTAAAAAGAATAAAAGGCTTCCCATTTTTCTAAGTGTGTCCCCAGGATGATTCAGAGTCAGATGTAGTTTCTTTGGCAAAGGTCAATGGTATGTACTTATGCGGTATATTGGGACAGGCATTGATTCTTTCCTTGATAAAAGGCCATTTATTCAGTTTTTCTAAAAGTACTTAGAGCACCTAAAGTATGTACCTTGAGTGTGCAAAGATGAATTTCACTAGATCCTGCCCTCCAAGAGTATACTGTCTAATAAAATAAGGCCCAAGCATATAAGCAATAATTCAATGTAGGCCTCAATAAGGGAGAAAAAGGGCAGACTGTGACATGAGTGAGAGGAACAGCCCACCTGGTTCTAATTAGGACTCCATCTCATGCCAATCATGTAACTTTGGGCAAGTTGCTTAGCAAGCCTGAGTTTCCTCATTCATAAAATACCTCATAGGATTAAATGAAATGACTTGAGTAAAGCACTCAGCACAGGTATGAATGTTCAGCAGGCATCTCCTTCTCCCTTCTCTTCAGAAAGGGAAGTCAGTCTGGCATACGGTGGTGATGACTGTGCTTTTTTAAAAAAAAGATTTAATTTTTTAGAGGGAGAGGGAGGGAGATAGAGATAGAGATAGAGATAGAGATAGAGATAGAGATAGAGATAGAGATAGAGATAGGGATAGGGATAGGGATAAGGATAGAGATAGAGATAGGGGGAGAGAGAAAGAGAGAGAGAGAAACACTGATGTGAGAGCCAGACATCTATCAACTGATGTGAGAGCCAGACATCTATCAACTGCCTCCTGCATGCTGCAACCCAGGCAAATGTCCTGACCAGGAATGAAACCGGCAATCTTTTAGTGCATGGGATGATGCCCAACCATCTCAGCCACACTGGCCAGAGCATGACTGTGCATTTTTTTAACTGGGCCTTGAAGGAAGGGTGTGATGTGAAAGTGAAGACTTAAAAGGAGTAGTGGACAGCAGAAATAGGAGAGAGAAAAGTAAAAGAGGAAGAGGAGGGTAGTTAATTTCATTGATATTGAAAGAATCCAACCAAGATGTTTAAGTGGGGGAGTCAGCTTGTTGATTAATAATGATTAGCAAATAAAAGTCCACCTTACACCAAACTAGATTGGAGCTAAAACTGGAATATATACATATTTAAAGTTATATATATACATATAACATTTCAGAAATCCAAGAGAGGGATTATCAAATTAGGGAAGAACATGAGGACCATGAAAGAATTGCTTCATATAGATACTCACCAGGGCTTTCCAGCAGGTTAGGGTCATTCTTATTCATGTGTTCCTGTATGTATCACACTGCTGGTGCATGGCACTGAAATAAATGTTTTTGAATGAAGTAGTTGGATCAGAGAATTAATGGGGGGAGTCAAAGGACACTGTAAAAACTTGGTCAGAGGCATCAGTATTACTGTCAGTTAAACAGAGGGCAGGAAAGATCTCTCGTCATTATGGAGAGAAGTGGGGTGGGAACCAAGAAAGAGCAGCTCTTCCTAGGGCGCTGTCTGGAAAGGGTTTTGGAAACAGGCTGATTAACATTATTATGGAAGCTGTGATTTCCAGGAAGTAAGTCTGGACCAAACATAATAATGGAGGAGTCTGTGAGAAAATTAAAAGGGAAAGAAAATCTTTAAAAAGAAAGAAGGATGGAGATGAGGGAATAAAATAGTTCACAAGAACATAAGGCCAGGGGAGTGTGTACAGGGTTCAGAGACTGAGGACAGTGGCCATAGTAAAAGCCTTTTGAAAATGATGAGCATAGATAGAGATACTAACTTGCTTCAGATGGGTGGGGGTCACTGTTAGAGATTCCTGCAAAGGAATATGTGCAGTTGGATATGTCAGTATTTCTCTCGAGGACACCATTGCTAGAAATTTTATCCTCAAAAGAACTCAATTTGATTTTTTTGTTTCCATAGCTGAGTACAAAATTCTTTGTCCTGGAGGAGAAGGTTTTCGACCCAACCCCATCACTGTTATACTGGAAGGTAATTCTGTTTCCTTTCTCAGAAAGAGCATACATTTTGAACTTCCTTGGGTTTACTGACAATGCTGAAGAAACACTGCTGTCTTCATTTTGACAGACATTGACGAGTGCCAGGAGCTTCCAGGGCTGTGCCAAGGCGGCAAATGCATCAACACCTTCGGTAGTTTCCAGTGCCGCTGTCCCACGGGCTACTTCCTGAATGAAGATACCCGAGTGTGTGATGGTAAATGGCCCCGACAGGATGATAAGTTCTTTCCAATATTGAGAACTGACCTCAAAAGCCAGGAAAGCTGAAATTTAGCAAAATAACACAATGGTCTAAATAGGAACATAGTCAGGTATAATGACAGGTGGCAGTGTGCACTAACATGACTGATATAATGTCATTGTCATCATGCCAAATTGCCACAAAACTCCCTCTTTTCCTGTGGGAAGTATAGTTTTATTATCTTACACTTATGTGTACAAAAGATTTCCATGCTTTTCAGAAAAGCCATTTTTTATTAGAGCAGCACAGGTCCCATTTCAGTGACTTCTATATGCTGGGCAGGTCTGGGCTCTTCTTCCTGCCCTTCACCACTGAGCATGGGTACCAATGCATTTAAATTAGCTTCTCTTAAAGGCGGCCCCTTTGGTTTCCTGATGTGATGACCCCTGTTCATCCTGGAAAGATGGAGAATATTGACCACTTTTAGCTGTAGGACTTGGGCTACAGACCAGGCTGAGAGAGATGGATTTCATTTACATGCAGGAGTCACAGGACTAGTTAGAGAAGAGACTTCCTTGCCTCCTGGAGGAAAAGTAGCCCTCTGGTTCTCTGAAAGGCTTATTGGGTGACTCATTGACAACCTTGTTGAGTGTTAGTTGAGCATCCAGTGTGTACAACACAGCTCTAAGATCCATGGAGTTAACAAAAGTTGGAATCAACTCCTGTGTTTGAAAATAGGGAAGGAGGTGTGAAATACCTGTTTCCATGCTCCCTTACCAATGCGGATTCATGAATCCAGCTGTCGATAGCTTCAGGATACATCATATCGTTCCATGGATTTTGTGAACATACGAAGTACTATACACAGTTGTCTTTCTGAAGGATGCTTGAGAATTATATTTTCTCCACATTTCCATCTCTGCGTGCCTTTGAGGATGTTATGGACTCAGTTATTAGGAACTCATACCAGAAAGCAAAACTTCCCTTGTTAAAACCTCCTTTTCTGAAAATGCACACCCACATTAGCACAGATAAAGGACACTGATGCACTAAACATCTGTTTCTCTTGTCTGGATTTCAAAGTGCTCTGTGGTCTTTCTCCTTCCTTGTCAACATTTATAGTGATTCTGAGTACCAGGCTATTCCCAAGAGTGAAGTGTCCATCTTCCCACACCACTTTCTCTTTGGATTACAGATGTGAATGAATGTGAAACTCCAGGAATCTGTGGTCCAGGGACATGTTACAACACCGTTGGCAACTACACCTGCATTTGCCCTCCAGACTACATGCAAGTGAATGGGGGCAATAATTGCATGGGTAAGTCCAAGCTTTTGTTAATAATGCATGGTTGGTCCTCATCTGCAAAGAGAAAAAGAGCTTACAGGTCCAGCAATTAGTCCTTATGTTATTTGCTCCTTTCACTGTCTTTGTGAGAACCACCTCCCCTTTAAACCATGAGCTTGGCCTTTTCTCACCACCACCTCGTGTGGGTGGTTGGGAGTTTTCTTTAAACTGTAATGTTGGAAAATCCCAAACAATGGTTTAATAGTACTTCTTTTGTTTGACTTTGGGTGTATCTTTATACAATTATATTTACAGCACTGACCGGCAGTATTAAAACATCATGAGTCGGAAATGAGAAAATTACTGCCAAATAGCAGTGGAGAATTGTTACTAGGAGACGGGGTGGAGAGTCATGTAAAGTTTATTAATGCTACAGCTACATAATGACCTAGTTTTGTGGCACCAAGTATCAGGGACTATATTTCTCAGTTGTTGTTTTTCTTATGGCACTATAGGTAGATGGAAAGTTGTGTACGAACAGGCTTTGCCCTTATCAAAGTCCGTTCAAAAGAAGCTCACTGCTTGAATATCCCCTTAGAAATCCCCATGGCATCGCCAATCCCTTCCTTCTTCCTTTCTTCTAGATATGAGAAGAAGTTTGTGCTACAGAAACTATTATGCTGACAACCAGACCTGTGACGGAGAACTGTTGTTCAATATGACCAAGAAGATGTGCTGCTGTTCCTACAATATTGGCCGAGCCTGGAATAAGCCCTGTGAACAGTGTCCCATCCCCAGCACAGGTGAGTTTTAGCTTCACCATCACCAAAACTACAGGTAAATCAATTCCTCATAGATTGTTGGGGAAATGAGTCTCAGCCAGGGAAGGGATGGGTGCATCGTTAATCTTCATTAGAACAAAATGAGCTCACAAAGGCAAATACTTAAATTTGCAGTTGATCCTGGTCCTTCCAGCTGAAAATTTAAGTTACAGAATATGCTTTCTAATTTTTATATTAGTTCATTTACCAGACTTACAGACTCGGCAGATCACAAAGATATACATACTGTTACCAGTCTAACTAAGGGACTGGAAACATCATGCAAAGCAATATGACAAATAAGCAAACCATATTCCCATTATTTTAACTTATTTATAACTAGTCCTGTTCCAAAATAGAATTTAAGGCAGCCCACAAAGAATCAAATGTAAAACAAGATGGCCTAAGGCAAATGGCAAACAAGGGCAAGAAACTTGGAGCAAGTTAGCGAGGCTAATCCACAGAATTCCAGCCAGGAATTTCCAAACACTCGCCAGAGATGAGCAGTAACTTTGGCTCCAAACTTCCCAGCAGCTCACATGAAAAAGGGAGACATGAGCAAGTCTAAGAATCTCAATGACCATGGAGCAAACTCAGCACTAAAGGGAAGCGCAACTCTTTTTGATATTGAGACCTGAGAGAAATTTCTTCTTCTATCCTCATAGAGAAAGATCTATATAATGTTACTTGTTTTTAAAAAAGGATAATTTATATCCTTGGAGAAAATGTACTGAGAATTTTGGTGCACTGTTATTATAGCATATGCTAGATGATATATTTCATGTATGCCATGATGACATCACTTACTAATGTGATGATTTAGATTGAGTGAGCTATTGTGTATCCTGTAGAACCTACTCCATTCTCCAGTGACCCGTAATACAGCAAATCTATGTCTAGTGCTACCTGACAACACATGAAACATTTTATTTGAGTAAAATATACCATTGCATCCATTGTTTACTGCAGAAATAATGTAGTATCTATCACTTAGAATTGTAAATTACCTTACTCGGCAAGATAACGCTAAACCAGGTTTGATAAACTACATATAGCCCCTGGGCAAAATCTAACCCACCACCTATCTGTGTATGGACCACAAGCTCAGAATGAATTTTACGTTTTTAAATGGCTGAAAAAAATTGTTAATTTTTTAAATCACCAAAAATAATTTTTTTAATCCTCGCCCAAGGATGTGGGTGTGTTTTTTATTATTATCAATTTGAGAGAGAAGAAGAAGGAGGAAGAGAAGGAGGAGGGGGAGGAGGAGGAGGAGGAGGAGAGAGAGAGAGAGAGAGAGAGAGAGAAACATCGATTAGTTACCTCCTATAAATGTTCCAACTGGGGATTGAACCCACACCCTAGGTATGTGCCCTGACAGGGAATTGAACCTGCGACCTTCTGAAGCATGGAATGATGCTCTAACTAACCGAACCACCCTGCCAGGGAAAAACAGACTTTTTAAAATAATATTTCATGACCTGAAAATGATATGAACTTCAAATTTTGGTGTCTATAAATACAATTTTGTTAGAACACAGCCACACTAATTTCTTTACATTGTCTATGGCTGCTTTAATGAGATAGTTGAGACTGCACAGCCTGAAAAACCTAAAATATTTACTCTTTACCCCTTTAAGAAAAAAATTGCTGACCCTTTGTCTGATTGTCATTGATGATACATACCTTTCAAAAAATACCTGTGGGTTACACTCACTTGTTGTGTGTATTCACATATAAAAGTATATGTGTATATGTCTCTATATATTTGTTTTTAATTATTTTGGAAAATAAATTTATTTTTATAAAATGTTCTATTATAACATTTACACAAAATCTTTTTAAATTAGATTTTGCAAAGCTAGATAGAAGTTCTAGTATTTTTTTTATCTTAATGGATATTTGTATATCCCTTGGAGACCACATTGGAGACCCCTGATAAAGATTATCATTTACTTTCAGAACTGTCTGTCAGAGGTTTAGGCATCTGCGTACTCTTACTAAAATGTAAGATGTCTTCTTCATATTGAATATTGACCAAATCCAATCATGGCTTTTCATTACCTATACAATCTGCACACATTTGAGGAGTCCCTGAAATTTACCTGGATCACCAGTGTCTGTTGGCATGACACTTATTGGAAGTGGACACTCATGAGTAAGACATAAATCACTAGGAGAAGAACATGCTACATTTACTTCTAGAAACCGTTGACTAATTTTCAGTGGGTTTGACCAATAAGGCAATGGCCATCTTGAACTTAAATTTATATCATGCCGTAATAGTTACAGTCATGATCTGGAATGACAAAATCTCAGAGTTAGAAGGGACAGCAGATGACATTTAGTTCATTCTTTATTATCAACTTTGCTGAATTCAGGCATGAGAGAAAGATAGAGGGTCAGGAGAGAGAGAAAAAGCAAGAGTGCAGCACCAAAAGAAATCCAGCTCCAAAAATTGAAGTAATGGTATAAGTTGGTGGTTTGGCATGAATTAGTGATTAATAGACCTGATGTCAAGAACTTGGCTAGACTTACTATGGTCTTCCCCAATCTACTGAGGAAATGGCTTTTGTAGGCATTCCCCTTAATTCAGAGTGTAAAGAGACACTCCTGCCAGTCCTTGGGTTCAGAGGTGAACAATACCCTTATAAAAGCCCAATTTCCTACAGGCAAGTTCATACAAATGAGTGTCAGATGGTGGGAAGACCGCTGCTTGTCCCTCATGATGTCAACATGAGGTCACTTCCTGCAACATTCATCTTAAGGGCAAGATTATAATATCTGTAGGAATTTCAAATTTATTTTTTATTTTAAATACTTCAAAATATGGATAAATATCTTTTCAGAATGTTTACAAAGTAAATTCTTTCAGCCCAATCATTGCTCTTTACTGACCCCTGTTCCTATGTCCCTCACCCCACCTTTGTCTAATCACTGCAGACGAATTTGCTACACTCTGTGGAAGTCAAAGGCCAGGCTTCGTCATTGACATTTACACCGGCTTACCTGTTGGTGAGTTATAATGCCATTGTTGGAACTTTCTGCTTTTGTCTTTGTGTTAAGAAAAGGGTTACACGTTATTTTCTCAATTTGCTTTTTTTTTCTTAGAAGGAAAATTCATTAAAGAGTGTCATTTCAATTTATTGAAACACTGATTCTTAGTTTGAAACGAACTGTGCAAACACCCCGGGTAGCTCCACCTAATTGGCAGCAGCATTTGTTGCTCATGATTAAGGGGACTGGAAGGCTTTTCACAAAATTACAATCAAGCTTAGTTAAACCAACCCTATGCATCAACAAAGAGAGAGATTCTGGGAGCAGGGCCAGTTGACGTTTGATTTGACTGTAATTCCCAATCCTGCCTTCTGACTAAGACATGCGTTTAATATGACCTTTCACACCAATCCTCACGTATAGGTTGTTCACCTAAATTCCTTCTTGTGGATCAATTTTGTCTTTCATGGAATCTCCCCAGGTTATCTGCTTTGGGAATTTCAGATATGAAATTTTAAAAAAAATCCTTCCAATCGTAACTGAAGCAGAGACCATTATAGTGCTAGAGATGCTTGTGCAAGAGTCAGAAGTATTGCACAGCGGTCAGCCAACGAGGCAATGCTTCTGTGGTTTAAAACCAAATAACATAAAAGTAGAAAGCTATTGCAGTCTCAGAGCTTTTCCCCTGTGTGATTTATATGCATCCTTAGATGCCCCTCCTCAGTCTGAGCGATCGAGTGTAGTAGCAAACATCACCACTTGCTTTGTTCCACCTTATTCCTAATAAGTAAACTGAAATCCACATCAGCCTTTCCAATGACCGTGTTTAAGAAAACAAGGGTCTGGTCCAGCAATCAGCCCGGCTCCCTTAGTGCCAAATCCATATGGCTCCACAGTCTAGTCAACGTCCAAAGAAACTTCATGGTTTGGAAAAGGAAACTGCTAAATGACACTGGCATAAAACACCTGGCCCCAGCTGCTTTGCTTTTCCCCTTCCCAAAACAGATCTTTTCATCTCCCTAGAATCTCTGATCCGAAGATAAGTAGTCTTTAGTAGTGATGAGTCTCCATGGTAGGACCAGGAGTGCACCCAGAAAGGCCTGCCCTGTAAGGCTGGCAGTAGTCAGACTCGAAACAGCATTAGCACCACCCACTAGTCGAGCTGGAAAGGTCCTAGACAGCATCTAGTCCAAATGCCTTGCTTTGCAGTTGAGGGGACAGAGGCCCAGAGAAGGGAAGGGACTAGGCCGAGGTCACCTAGCTAATTAATAACAGAGCTAGGACCAGAACCCAGTCCTGACTCACAGCTTGCTTTGACTCTAGCTCTTGAAAACTGGAAATGTGATAGTGAGCAGTATACTTACTGTACCAAATTCCACCATGACAAAATATTTAGATGACTGGGAAACTTTGTTTTATTTAAGCTTTATACTCTTCTTCTGAAAGGCCTTAAGATTGTTGGCATATAGAGCCCATTCGTAGGGGTTAAAACTATAGCAAGTTTATTAATCTTGTCTTAAAATATAAACTTCTCCATGTTGAAGTTCAAATGAAATCCAGACAGGAAAAGAAAATATAAATTTTTATTATATCCTTTGACTGTTTTATGCCGAACAATGGCTAGAAATTTGACCCAGCCTATTATTGTTAAACATGATAATATATCACTTATATTTAAAACAAATAAATATGCTATTTTATGTTTTAACCTATCCTATTGTTGGATTGGGTTGTTGTTTTTTGTTTGCTGATAAGACACAGCTGTAGTCTTATTTGCATAACTTTTTAACAACATGAATGATAAATGTGTGAAAAATCTAAAAACATAATTACCTGTATTCAAAATAGCAATAAAACTTTTGAAATTTTTAAAGAGATCAATTTTCCTTCGCACAAAATCAAGCCCTTTAGAAAAGGGTCTAAAATAAATGGATAGCCTGTCAAATTTCTCCTTTAAAACAGGCTGGTTTCAGAGGTGAGTCTTCTGAAATTATAGCATCTTTTGTTGGCTCCACTTACGTCTATGGCCAACTTCTTACAACTTAGGCAAAATGCCTTGCAGAGCCTCCGGACTACAATAGTAAATGAAAGGATCTCAACAACAGTCATAGAAACCTGGAGATTTGGAAAGACGTGTGATGTAGATAGACCAAAGCTTTATATCCCCTCCCAGCTTCTGGAGTGTTTCGTGAAACTACCAAGGGGCTGATGGAGGGGCCCTGAGAATAACAAGTGCTTTGATAAAGGTTTTCTGAAATTTGTATGACTGTGATGTGAAAAAACACAAGGGAGGCAGGACAGCTGGTTAGAGGATCCCTGGTATCAAATCGGACTCTGCTTCTTATTGGCTGTGTGGTCTTTGGCAAGTTCCATCCCCTGACTTGGCCTCAGTTCCATCACCCACATAGAGACCACCTCGTAGGGAGACTGATGATTCAGTGAGTAAATCCAGGTTGACTGCCTGACAAACTTGGTATATAGACATTATTAACATTATTATCCTAGAGGGAACTGAATGAATGGGAGATCAGAGCAGGTTAGACAGAGAGTGGACCAACCAGGCTGGTGGAGAGTGAGACCTGCCCACAAGGTTCCCTCACCAACTGGCCAGCCTGTGTCCTGTTCAAATGCTCACCAACTCCACTTCCAAATACTGGTTCTTAGTTTAACAAATTTTAATTGACACTTAATATTTGTCAGACAGCATGCTAGGGGCCTGTAACAGTGGTGTAGCAGCTAGGCCCAGCCATGGGCTTAGGAAGCCACAGTCTATTCCAAATTCCGACAATCCTTCCTTAGTGCTGACTCCGTCTTCGCCATCAGCTGGGGCCCAGAGTACCCCCAGACCTGACCAAAAACCTAGTGAAAGAGGAGGGGGACTGAAGTTGAATTTGAAAGGCCAGAGTTGGCTTTGACCTTAGGCTCCTCCTCTGTTCTTTACCAGCTCCCCTTTCCCATTCTAGCCAAACATTGCCACACACTTTGGGTAGAGAGGCTGTCTACTCTCAGCAGTCACTTTTTCCTTCTCCTCTGCCCAGTGTCCAGGAGATGCAAAGATGGCTTCCAGCTGGACAGTGTGGATGTTCTGAAACAACATAAAAAAGACAGACACTAAATCCAGATAGACAGATGATTGTCTGGAAAGTGGTTTAGTTATTTCAGTTTGCCATTCATTGATGTTCCCTCCCCCTTCCATCAACCGCATCACCCCAACATACACCCACACACGTACACACATGTACACGGCCGCACACGTGCGTACGCATTTTCTCTTCTTTGGTTTTAGACTTTCGTTGAACATCGAGTGACTTTCCCTCCCGATCGACCCTGCCCAGGGGCCATGTTCTGTGCTGTCACTCATGCCTGGCTGCTCTGTTTCTAGATATTGATGAATGCCGGGAGATCCCGGGGGTCTGTGAAAATGGAGTGTGCATCAACATGGTTGGCAGCTTCCGATGTGAATGCCCAGTGGGCTTCTTCTATAATGACAAGTTGTTGGTTTGTGAAGGTAAGTGATGATGTCACTCTGTCGTGTCCAGAAGGGAGCTAACTGGTGAGCTACTTACCCACACACTTGGCCAATTTCACAACATCGGAATTTCATAAATTTGTCAAGCTCTAGCACAGAGAAGGGCACCGTGGGGAGCAGCATGAAACCTCATGCAAAAAACATTCACTAACTCCCAGTGGAAAAAGCAGGACGTACGTTCCCCAGCCCTTCTCCCTACACACACAATGTATTAGATTTCCCAGCTGATATGAAAGAGCCTTGAGTTCCTGGGTGTGTCCGATAGATTGCTTTTGTTTCTCATTGCTCGAAAGTGAGCGTGAGTGGTGGGCAGTCATCTTGAATTGAATCTCAAAATCAGCGTTCTCTTCCAAACGGAGCCTTTGCTACTCCCAAGTGAAAACAAGGCTAATGCAAATATTCCAAATGCATGAGAGAATTCCAAATGACAGGAACGGCAAATTCAATTTTATAGGAAGAATGTTGGCATGCATGCAAATGGTACTTTTTTCATTTTCAAATGACCTTCCCTTGCCATGTGTATGTGCTGTGATTCTGCACATTCCTTGCAGCACTTCATCTTTTTCCTACGTCTGGGGAAGATAGTGTCCCTTTACATTTTAGTAAAAGGGACAACGTTACTGGTTATTAAATATACCATGTGCCCTGGGATAGCTGGAATAATTTTCTATTTAATATGTAAACTTGGAGGCCCTAGCAGCGTTTTTGTTCATGTTAGAAAGTGTTAGTATCCCTTAGAGCATGGATTAGAGCACATATGTCAACATTTTAATGTTAAAAAAAATACTTTTCTCCTAAACTGGGGACAATTATAGACCATGTTATAGCTCTAAGCACATGTTTGTTAATTTATCCTCACCCGGCTTTTAGTTACTACGCCAAGCCGGCACATGGCCTTTCCTCTGCCTGCTGGGTGAGGGAGTGGGAGTGGGGTGATAGCCACTCAGAGCCTTGCTAAGGAGATAGTCATTTCACACCTGGGCCGCCCTGTATTTGGAGGCAATCCAGGAACAGGTGTCTGAGGGGGAGGCGTGATGCCGGGGAGAGAGGAAGCCCACCGCGGATGATCATACAGCGCTAGGGTTGACCTTCTTCAAAACTACAGTCTTCTCCCCTCCGTACAGGCCTCAGATGGCTGCCTCCTTGTGGCATCTCCCCTCTGCTTTCATTCAGAGATCCCTTTGATGGTTCCTTTATCCAGATGCCTCTTTCCTATTCATATTTGCTGAAACAGCAGCCCTTGGCCAGAACCCGCAGGGAAGGATACCCACGACCACCAAGTCAACCTAGAGGTTGATACCCACATGAGATCAGAAACCCACAGCTGTGCCAGTGTAAGCCACTTAGCTGTCAGGGCAGCATTCAGTGGATAGTGAGATTACGAAGTGCTCCAGCTTTTGGGTTCCGTTTCATAGGATATCCATCTGCAGGGTGAGTGTTTAATCCAGGGTCAGCCGCTTCCCAGCACGATCCTAGCTCTCAGAATCAGAAAATGAAGGTTGATTTAGTACATGCCTCAGCAACGCTGAAGTTGGAATGAATTCCAGAAGTGATTTAGAGGGAGCTACTATGCATCTGCTCTTCCCAAGTATGCACACAATCAGATGTTAGGTGTCTGATGCACCACAGAAATGCTTGTCTGTGACACCGTTTGGCTTCTCCAAGGATACAAGCTACCCTCGGTGTTTCTGAACACCCTTACTAAGAGCAGTGCACACATGGTGGGTGAGGTGGTGCTGGCAAACAGACTTCTGCTCTTGTATCTACTGCACAAAGAAGCATCCCCCTCACCCCCCCGCCCCACCCCCCCTCCACACACACACACAGGACAGAAACTCCCACTGACAGCAGTCCTGACATTTTCCCGCCACAAAGCACAGGCCTGAGAGGCACCGTTTGATGTATTTGCCGCCCCCTTGTGGGAACTTCTGCTGAGCCAACTCTGTGTGAAACCGCAGTGCGAGGGCTGAGGGCTGACTCCCACCTGCGGTACAGGCTCTTCCTTCAGTGGTCTTAGGCCTGAATTAGATTATTTCATTGGAGCAGGGGCAGGGAACACGTATTTTGCCACATGGAATAGACGGGAATGTGCAGTAACTTTTGCGATGCCATGAATTTGAACTACATTTTAATTCCATTTACTACATAATTTGAAGTACATAATTACATGTAAGTGACTTTAAACTGTTTAAATATATCTATATCTATACATCTATATGCAAACAACCCCCTGAGCATAGTCAAAGCTTTGAAGTACACAATATCCATTTTATTCTTTTCTTTGATAATGTGAACTGGGTTGTTTGCAGTAGTTTTATGTGCAACATGTTCAGCTTCCTTGGCTTGACTGCCATGTGGCAGTAATTTGAGCAGCAGCCTCTGCAGCCCTGCCCTCCAAGTGCATCTGTGGACCAGGAGCACCAGCTTCTCCCGGGAGCTTATGGGAAATGCAGGCTCTCAGGCCACCCCCAGACGTGCTGGTCAGAATCTGCCTTTCCACAGATTCCATGCAATTCATATGTACCCTGAGGTTTGAGATGCTCTGCCCGCCAGATCTTCAGACAAGAGAAACCAGATTGAATCATAAAACCCTGGGGCTTTAAGCAAATACAAGATTCCCTGGGATCATTGTCTGGACCAGCCGTGGGCAAACTACGGCCCACGGGCCGGATCCGGCCCGTTTGAAATGAATAAAACTAAAAAAAAAAAAAAAAAAAGACCGTACCCTTTTATGTAATGATGTTTACTTTGAATTTATATTAGTTCCCACAAACACTCCATCCATGCTTTTGTTCCGGCCCTCCGGTCCAGTTTAAGAACCCATTGTGGCCCTCGAGTCAAAAAGTTTGCCCACCCTTGGTCTAGACTCACGTAAAGTCCTGACTGTAGCAGTTGAGTTTCATGCCTTTTTAAAAAGACATGAGTAACATTAGAGTCCACGTGTGTCCTAAATCGAATACTAACATTTCTGAAAAATACTAGTAAGGTGGGAAAATTAGAAAATCGTTTTCAGTCCTCCATTGTCTGTTTCATAAAACTGATCAAAATGAGAAAATATAAATTTGTTTTGTGTGCAAGGCTTCCTTGACTGGTTACCAGATTCCGTTCTCCTCCTAATTAACTTCTCTTCTGCCTGCAGATATTGATGAGTGTCAGAACGGCCCGGTGTGCCAGCGCAATGCCGAGTGCATCAACACTGCCGGTAGTTACCGCTGCGAGTGCAAGCCCGGCTACCGCTTCACTTCCACGGGGCAGTGCAACGGTAAGTGTGCCCTGTTAGCTGGACATGCCTTCCCAGGGGGTTGTCTCCATTTATGTATACATATAAATATTTTTATTTCAGAGAGGAAGGGAGAGGGAGAGATAGAAACAGCAATGATGAGAGAAAATCATTGATTGGCTGCCTCCTGCACGCCCCACACTGGGGTTCTAACCCACAACCCAGGGAATTGAACTGTGACCACTGAGCCACGCTGGCCAGGAGATTATCTTCATTTAGGCTGCTGAGTTCTAGCAACTAAACCGGAAAAAGCAAAACTGTTGCAATGTCTAAACACTTACCTTTTTTCCCCTCGTTATAGATGAGATGTTTTCAAAACAATAAATAAATCATGTACATGCATAGATTTCATATTTACCCATCTGCTACCCTGCCGCAAACAGCCACACCCAAAATACATACACATAGACACACACACACACACACACACACACACACACACACACACACACACTTCCCTAACCAGGGACAAATACTTATCTTTTTAATTCCACATAATCCCCCTTGGAGAGTTGAGTTTGTCACCATCTCAGCCACACTCCCCAAATCTAGACAGCGAAGCTCTCCTGAGCTGCACATTAACCTGCAAAAAATGAACAAAAAAGAACCCAGTATATCTCTTCCTCCTGAACATTGTACAGATGTAAGATCACTCACTGAGGGCAGCAAACATTAACAGCCTTTTATTAGCTGTGAGTCACCTACAGTAAAATGAGAAACTATCTCCCAGAGGTTAGTTTTTTGTTTGTTCACTTGTATCAGGGATGTGGTAGAAGTACGGAGAATGAGTGTGTTGCCAACTTAAATTGATGGTAAAGGTATTCAAGTATCTGATGGTACCTTGTAGCCAGTGGTATCAAATGAAACCACTGGTATTTCAGCCCAGAAGCAAAATAATACTTCATAATGATTTTCAGGTAAGTTTTAGAGTAATTATAAATCATTATATATTTAGCAAAAAGGCCAGGGAGAATGTGTTATTTTGCTTATGGTTCATTTCACAGGGAGTTGCCTGGATATTTTATGCATTTGTGAATGAAACAACACAAGGGAACATGGTCAGATTCCCCTTGGATTTCCTTGCCCACCAGTGAGTAAGTGGTAGGAAGTGCACGGCTCTCAGGGTATTTTGCATTGTTTCATGAGAGCTCAGTGGGAAGAGGGTGTAATAGCAGAACAGAAACTCAATTTGAGAATCAAGACTTGCTTTGTTGAGTTTAGAGGAGCATGTGCAAGTGTTTAGCATTTTGTCAACAGAGCTGTTGTTATCCACGTATTTTTTAAAAAATGACAGGAAAAGTGAGGACGTCTCTGATATGAGCCACAATGCCCTTGTGAAACTTGGCATTGAGACCACTTCCCTGCATTTTGCTCTTAATTTATATTTCTTTGAAACTGAATGAAATAATTCCAATCCAAATAAAGAGTTGCTGATAATATAGAATGTGCCATTTCACACCATTTCGCGCTCAGGCAAGAAGTTCTTTATACATTAAGATAGCATGTCCAGCCAGGCCTGCTGGGCTCAAGCCCTGTCATGTTTTCTCATAGAGTTAACATAAATAAAACTCTCCAGGCATTAACCAGCCATGAGGGCTGTGGGAGTGTTGTTTGTAGCCAAAGCTCTATTTCCCTCCTTCATTGAAATCCTCAGAAGAAAGGGAATGTACATACATTTTGGAATTATTCAGTCTTTAGGGTTGAAGACTTCATTCTGGTAATGACTTCATATACATCTTACTTTAAAAATATTTTTAATGTCTTTCAATGCTGTCCTATATATGGCATTTTTTAGGCATAATGCAAAAGACTGCTCTTTTCCTGTGTTTCAAATGAAAAGAACTAAAATTTTCTTTCCATCATGAGATTTTTATTTGAATTCATCAGTACAGTACATAATTTCAAAGCAAAATCATAGCTGGTGGCCATAGTGCCCACATAGTTGCTGAGAGATTTGAGAGAATAATTAGTTAGTTACCTAAGCCCAGGATGCTGGCGGGACTTCAGGAGTCGTATAGTTACACAAAGGTAGCCCCCTTCTGCAATCTCTCCCCCAGCTAAAGACAAGAGGCAGGTTCTTCCCAACCACTGCCTCATGGTCTCTCCTCTCTCCACTGACTATGTGAGTTTTTCTCCCCCAAATACCACGTTTAAACCTCTTATCTCAACCTCAGACATAATCTCCTGGGAGTTCACATCCTGATGCTTGAGAAACCTTGTTTTCTAGTCTCAAAACAAAGTGAACTTCACCATTAAGTTCTATAGGATTGTGTCTTTCCATTTCACCAGTAGACTCTCAAAGTACTCTGTGTTTCATTTTTTGAAATCATCATGAGATAGGCAAGGTAGGAAAGAAAATTCCTGATTGGGGAGCCATTTCTAAGAAGACCCTTCATGTTCTGTATTTCCTGGGGGCTCCAGAGATAAGACAGACCTAGTCCCCTGCATACTTCCAGGTCTGGCACTACCTTGAGGGCACTCAAGGTTTGGGTCAACTATGGTAGGCCCAAAGACACACCCTCAAATCAGCTTCCTTCCCAGAGCTTGGCAATGGAAATCAGTTTCCTCTGTCTATCCCAGAGAACAGTTTGCTCATTTTAAATCCATTTTCTCCAGTGGGAAGAATCATACATAATTTGTTAACTAGCATTTCTGCATAGGCTAGTGGTAGCTCCTGAGCTGCTCTATACCAATTTCCTCTCTTAATGAAATATTCAACCCTACTTTTAAACAGTATGGTGATTGATCACAACTCTACATGTTCTGTGTATTGGAAGGAAGTGCTTGTAAAAATGGCAGCAGGAGCCCATGGAATGGAGGGGATACCATCTCTTCTGGGCACCACTGCTCTGTGTGGTGGAAAGTGCCCATTCCCAGCTGCTGTCTGCTCAGTAGGCAGGGCAGAAAAGGAGCAAAAGTGGATTATTTGGCTGAGAGCAAGGTGCTGCTGTGCCCCACAGCATCTACACCCAAGGGGGCGGTCTGCTTTTTGCTTTCTTCTGTGATAATGGGAAAATCAGGATGAATTGGTGCTCTTAAAATTATATTTGACCTAAACATGTCCTATAAGCTTTAAAAAATTAAATTAGAGACATAAGTAAGCATGTAATTATGTCACATGTGGATTCGTGCAGTCAATTCTGCCCTGCAGATGATGAGATTTCAGGAGAGCAACCAAGACTCAGTTGATGAAAAATACAGTTTAGAGCTTAAAGACTGGGCAAGATGACAGAGCTTTCCTTTGAATGAATGTGAATAAAAAGAAAGAAATATCATTAGGATTGTCACGTGTTGAAAGGAGCCATGTGTAGACATGAAGACTTGGTTAAAATGGAACTAAAGGTTATAGGAATAAGACAAAACAATGAGGTGAAACTTGAACAAGGGACAAGGCAGGTTGTCCATCATGAAAACCTATCCTAGCAAAGGGATTTGTTTGACTTTGGTATAAATTTCCAAAGGAAGCTGTGAAGGGTCAATGATTTGAGGCCCCAATTCTTGACTAGACAAAATACTTCAATTAATCCACAGCCTGTGATGATGCTTTAGGAAAATAATCAAATGAGTTATCTCCCAGCTTGGATTTTTCTTCCCCATTCTACTTCTAAGTTCTCTCATCTTTCAGAACATTTTTTTGAATATTGCCTCTGTTTTCATTTTTTTTCATGTATTATTAACATACTCTGAATGTGCCCAATAAATGGAAATAAGTTTTAACCAGTATTGAGGCAAAAAGAAACATAATGCCTGTGCCTGTTTTACTGTCTTAGTTTATAAATCAGCCATGAGAGAAATACCTAGAAGTAAGTTATTCAATTTGGTTTTAAAGTTTCTATGTAAGATGCTAAAGATGCCTTTTGCCTACAGATCGCAATGAATGTCAAGAAATCCCCAACATATGCAGCCATGGACAGTGTATTGACACAGTCGGAAGCTTTTATTGCCTTTGTCACACTGGTTTTAAAACAAATGCTGATCAGACCATGTGTTTGGGTGAGTATGTGATTATTATTTCATTCTTCCTTCATATCCTATTGAAAAATTCATTTGCATCTGAATATATATAATAGTCAATACTAAACTTTCCAGCAGTTGTCTTGCTATTTATAAAATAAAAACACAAGCAGGTGTGTAGCATTAACATCCTTTGGTATTGAATCTCTGGCCATCTGAACATCATAAACTTCTTCCTTGATATTCATTTGGCTGTTAGTTAAAAAAAAAACTTCTGACTAAGGTATAAAATTTAGAAAGATATTTAGATAAAAATTACCTCTTATTAATATTAATAGCCTGTTATTATTTTTTATAATATTTATGGGGGTTTGGCTGATTGGAACAGAGTGCAACTTTTGAGTGTTTGAATATGAACATTCTTTAAGATGAGTTTATAGTATTTACCAGATCCTCAAAAGCAAATTTACAGATGCTACAAAGGCATAAAAAGTAAAGAAATCTTTTCTGAGGAGAAAAGAGCTCAAGATTTTAAATCTCTTCCCAGGTATTAGTACTGAATCAGGATCTTGATTTAGAATAAACTTCAAATATGTAATCATTTTCTCTCTTTATCTCCTTTCTTTATCTACTTTAAAGCAACATCCATTAGGTCTTGTGGGGACTTCATGAACATGAATCAGTTTCACAGCTGGAAAAGGAACAATCAGTACAGTAATGTTTAAAGTGCTTGCCTTTGGCTATGATTGAAGTCACCCGTTAGGGAACATTCTCATAGAGTTTTGTCTTCTTCAGAGCAGATACGTTTTAAATGAAAGGAGTATAACCAGCCCTGCTCATCACTGGGGAGCTAACCTCTGCATATTAATGGGACCCTGCCCAGATTCCTTTCTGTCTCTTTCATCTGAATTATCTGCAACCCGCTACCAAAGAACCTACCCTACCAAAGCTCGGCTAAACACTAATCACTCTCAGCAGAAGCTCTTGCTTGCTGGCAGCGTGACTTACCGGATGCCATCTGCAACCACACACACACACACACACACACACACACACACACACACTCGTTGGAGTCACCCTGGAGTCAGCAATAGCTTCTTGCTTTAGGACAGGGGTCCTCAAACTTTTTAAACAGGGGGCCAGTTCACTGTCCCTCAGACCGTTGGAGGGCCAGACTATAGTTTAAAAAAAACTATGAACAAATTCCTGTGCACACTGCACATATCTTATTTTGAAGTAAAAAAACAAAATGGGAACAAATACAATATTTGTATTTGCATGTGGCCCGCGGGCCGTAGTTTGAGGACCCCTGCTTTAGGATCACAGATTATGTATCTTCATGTGAAAAATTGGAAAGGACAGGAAACCCTAAGCCTGACACCACACTTTGCCAACCTGAGGTGTTGCCTCTCAGTCCCTCTCCCTCTCTTTGTCCTTCTCTTCCTCTTTCTGCCCCACTCTTGCAAACCAGCAGTATCAGCTTTCTTTCATGGAAATGTCTTATTTCCCCCTTAATGTGCACCTGCTCTTCATAAGAAAGATGTCAGCTGCTGAGGTGAGATGTTTTATAAGATGTCCAGATAGCTTTTCAAAATAGTCCAAGAGAAAAGTCATAGGCCAAGGAAAAGACAAACAATAATGCATGAGTGTGTGAGAGGAGCTAAGTGCCAACACCACCTTGAGATCGTTTAGGAGGGAGAGATACATCACTCTCGGTGGGAGTGGTGGAGGGTTTTAGGGGTGGACTGGGGGAAAAGGGGAAACAATGTCTAAAATGTCAGGTGAGTTGGAAAGCTAATTTATGTTGTTGCTGATTGCAGGGTAATATCGGGTGACTCACTGCTTTTTGGGAAACTGCAGTGAGAATCTTACAGGCTGACGTTTGCCAAAGGTGGCAGCAAATCAAGACCCAGATGCTCACACAGTTTCCCATTTGCAAGTGAAAAAGAAATTGAAAAAAGTGGCAAGGGTGGAGGATTCTAGAAGTAAATAGAATAAAATAATTCTTGTCCAGTTCTCATGTCCTTAGCTTGCCTCCTTTCACAGGCCAACCAAGGAAATGATTTACTCCCCAGCGTTAGAACCCCGCCTTTTGCTGGGTTCTCACAGGGAGCTGCCACTGCTGGAACCCGTACCAACACCCAGGACTTCTCAGCCCCCGGATGGCACTTTATGAACTCTAAAATGCCCTTTACCCCCAGGTAACCATGCAACCTCCCCTTCTGTTAATAATCATGTTTTCTATGTTCTTCGTTCCTACTAGACATAAATGAGTGTGAAAGAGACGCCTGTGGAAACGGAACTTGCAGAAATACAATTGGCTCCTTCAACTGCCGCTGCAATCACGGTTTCATCCTCTCTCACAACAATGACTGCATAGGTGCGTGTGCAAAACAGTCACCAAGGGAGTCAAGTTCATATGTGCTCTTTGGAATTAGCATCGTTCCCAGTGTGCCAGCTGTCTTTTATTTTTAACATACGCTGTCATATGCATGACAATTGTTTAAAAGATTTGTCAAGTAGAATATGCTAATTAAATGTCATATGTAATAATGTACGTCCATTACTTTTATTAAAATGCTTATTAGCAACTAAAATTTATGCCTGGTATGCTGTGAATTGAATAAATTTTAAAATAATTGAAATGATTACATTTTAAAACATAAGCAAGTGATGCTCTGTATAAAAATTACATAATTTATGAATAATGTGGACCTGCTTGTCTACATGTTTCCTCTAGCCTCTTTTAAAAGAAGTAAATTATTGAATCTATTAAAACCTCCTCATAAAACATGCACCATTATTCATAAGTGGGTGTAATGAACCAACTATATATTGTTCTTGAGGCGAATTTAATATAATTCCAATTATGGGAATACTTAATAATACCCTCAGTGGTGTTGTGTATTAGTAACTCAGTGTTAGCCTTTAAAATTAAACCTAAAGGAAGATTAAGATAAACTCATATAAGATTGTAATATAAATGATCAATCACTAATTAATAAAATGGTGTAATCTTTTTAGGTTTTGATAGGTACTTATAGCCAGGTCTAGATTTTCATTGGAATTTCTTGTTTGGCTGAGCCAGCAAAGGCCACTGAAATTCAGAATAAGTATTTTTCCCTTTAAAGGTTATGATCAATGCTGGGATTATGACATTTTCTTTGGAATATATCAAAGGATATTTTTTTGGCAGATGTTGATGAATGTGCAACTGGAAACGGGAACCTTTGCAGAAATGGCCAGTGCATCAATACTGTGGGGTCCTTCCAGTGTGAGTGTAACGAAGGCTACGAGGTGGCTCCAGATGGCAGAACTTGTGTGGGTGAGTCCCTTCTCAGCGAGACCCTCCAGAGAACATCCCAGAGACCAAAGAATCATGCCGGCTCTACCACCATGCATCCTTCTGGAAGCTCAAAGGGAAAAAAAGCAGAGTAGAATGACAGTAATAATTCCACACACACACACACACACACACACACACACACACGGACACATATACCACTTTCCCTCCTCATCTTTTAAAATTAAATTATACTCACAGGTAATGGTTAACCTGGTAGAGAATTAGACAATTAAATCATTCTAAAAACAATTGTAATTCCCTTTCTTATATTTATTTTCTTCAAAATAACTGTAGTAAATTCTTATATGAATTTTTTGGCTGCTCTCAAAATCTTCATATCCGTTGACTTTTTACATGCTACACTTTTCTGGAAATACTTCATTTATAGTAGGTTAAATAAAATGTGGTTGCCATATTGCACACTTCTGAAAGCTGTTAAAGCTTATTTTTATTGAGTCATTAATTTTTTTCCATGGTAGTTTCATGGACTAATTTTATTTAGTTTTATGTGTGTTTCTTTGATTTGATCCCAGTTTCTTTGAGTTTTAATTGCTTGATGGAAAGCATGCCAGTTGAAACCTCTTCCTTCTTTTTCTCTTTTCTTTGCAGATATCAATGAATGTGTTCTAGAACCTGGAAAATGTGCACCAGGCACCTGTCAGAACTTAGATGGATCCTACAGGTGTATTTGTCCACCTGGATACAGTCTACAAAATGACAAGTGTGAAGGTAGGAGGGCATTTGGAAATAAGTAGTATTGGTTACTGCACTGGCATTATCAAAGTCAAAGCTTTTCTGATGGTGTGGCGGTGTCTTCATTTTGGAATGCTTTAGCAAAAACAAATCCAAGAGCAGAGAGTGTGACTTATGGCCTCAGATGGTGAGACAAGGACATCTAATTCTCATGCTAATCCCTGACGAAGTTATTTGCTCTGTACATAAGGGTGGTCATATGACCCTGACTCTTTTCCAGTGTGCTTTTATGCAGCTTATAAAATATCTTAAATTACCTGTTTTTAAGTGCCAATAGTTTGCAACTAAAATTAGCTTCCTGATTCCAGTTAAAATATTTGTGACCGCATTCAAGGTTGGATGCACGTGGCTATGTAATTTGTCTATGTTGTTTTGACCTATAGAGAGGTGGAAATGTGTTACTACAAATAAATTCTCTGCAAATTTTATAGTACTGCCTTCCTCAGTACATACGCCATTGCATTAAATGAAAGACATTAGTTGCCAGAACTTCATAAATAACTAGGGTTGAAAGGATTCTTAAGAAGTCACCTAGCCCATGCTCCCGCTTTGAGCAGAACTGCATCTAATCCGTAATGAGGAAGAAATGTCTCTACTTTAAGTATCATCAATGAGGAATTTTATTATATATCCAATTTAAATTGCAGTCAAGTGCAAATATTACACATGGAAACATATAATCAAAATTAGGCCAAAATGCAAATTATTAAACATGTTATTTTACTCTTAAAGACCGGCTTTTTTCACTCCATGGTTACTGCAAACTTCCTCTAGAATGAACAGAATAGAAATGTATAGAAAGAAAAACAAAGGATCAACATTTACAGGTTAATTTCTACTATAAGAGAACAAATCATAACAACAATGACGAAAACAGTAACCAAAAAGAAATGTTTGACATTTTTACAAAAGTTGGCTTCTCTCTTAAGAAAAGGTTGGATGTTGCGGTGGAGGGAGTGTGGGTATGGAGTAAATCAGCAGCAGCAGTTCAGATTTGTTAATAAACCACAGGAAACGTGATGCAATTATAAATGCCATGTAATAAAATGGAGTGATGAAGAGGCTGGCTTTGAATTTTACAGGAAGATAATCACTTCACAGTGCACATTACTAAATACCACATTTTTCGTGTGGTATTTATAATGTTAAGTCAAGATAAAGAAGTTAAGTTTCTAGTTTCCCTTTAGTTGGACCTTGTGGGAATAAAGCTGTGTGAGGCAAATACATTTTGGTGTGGGTAGAACTCTTTGTACAAACATCACAATAAAGAGCCCCAAGATGCAAGAGATATGTGTTTTAAAGGGAAGAAAGGTATTTCCATAAAAATATTATAGCTCAGAATCAAGAGTGACCTCTTTTTCACGACAAATGTCTGCTGAAAGGGGAAACAATGGGCAAATCTGTTGGAAAGAGTGGCTATACATTTTCCATAAGTAGGATGGTCATGTAATTTTTATGACCAAACCAACACAATTTTAGGATGAGCACCATTAATAATGAGGCCAGGCCAACAGGCATGTGCTGGGACTCTCTTAGGGAATCTAGGACTATGGTTACCCAAGCCATTCAAACTTTACCTTGGGCCAGCCTTAATCACGCCTTCAGAATAGCTAAGATGCAGAAGGAAACATGATACAATTATAAGTATATCAGATTCTTATTATCTGGAAGATGAGAGAATTATTACAGGAAGATATTTTGTGTTTTCAGAAAAATTAACCTGCAAGTGAGAGTTCAGAGCCTCATCCTCTGTGATATCATTAGTTTGTCCTGCATAGGGTTATTTCCATGAGTGTTAGTATCTTTGTGAAATTCACAGTTAGGGCTATAGCATGAGGTACTGAGAAAAGTGATGTGGGTGAGTGGAAGGAAATAAATTTGGTCCAAAGCTAGATCACTCACTGAGTAACTCATTGTCAACACACTTAAAATTTCAGGGCTTCTGTTCAGTGTGCAGTGGTGAAGCCAGACTGGGGTGTGTTGCATCTTTCCTAGCTTAGGGGAGGTTGGAATTACTCCAACTTTTCTAACTAACCAAGCAACACAGTCTGGGTAAGAGATGTTTTTGGTTGAGTCCCTTAGAAGGTACTTGCCGATTCCATTTTTGGAAGAACTGTCAAAGACTAATTTTTAAAGTCATCACAGCCTATACGTATACCCATAGCATATGATATAGGAAAGTATCCTCATAACTGGGAGAATTTTGAAAGTCAGTCACACTTCATATTTCCACATTTTGCATCTGGTACCTGATGGTTTGACTTTGTTTGACATGTGTACTTCTTTTAGATATTGATGAGTGTGTTGAAGAGCCAGAAATCTGTGCCTTGGGCACATGCAGTAACACTGAAGGCAGCTTCAAATGCCTGTGCCCAGACGGGTTCTCTTTGTCCTCTACTGGAAGAAGGTGCCAAGGTAAGTGCCTTTGAAGGCCTTAGACTTTCATTACCCTGTGTTTATTTGTTGTGGTTTTATTTTTAAAACATGGCAAAGCTTTGATTCTTTGTGAAAGAGAAGATGGAGAGTTTTTATTCACCCAGAGGTCTAATGACTACCATATGTCAGAAAGTTCATTTTTACTTTCAAGGTTAAACACTCATCCATCAAGTTATGGTTGCTTGTGCAACAACTGTCCTGGCACTGAGACCCAGACTCCCCTAAGAACACAGATGCTGGTAGGCCTGTGAGTGGGATCAGCCAATAGCCACTGAATGTGGCAAAGCCTGGCACCATCAGCCATTAGCCACACAGTCTCTGGCCCTGAAGAGGTAACCTAGATAAATATGGGTCAAAACCTAGGCTTTCAGACAGAAAAATGTGATTAACCCACATGTCCCCAGGATATCGTGCCCATCCCTTACATCACAAGTTTTCTAAGAAAACAGAAAAATAAATTCGAACCGACCAAGATTCTTGCTAGGCCATAGTCTGTTTGCAGGAATAATACATGTGCACTTTTTTAAAAAATCAAAAGGGAGCCTGAACTTAAGCATAACACAGTGTATTGTGTCCCAGAAAACTGTTTACATTTTACTTACCAATGCAATGGTGTGAGTCTGTCTATTTTCACAAATTAGTTTAATGAATTCAAGAAAAAAAAACAACCCCACAAACACACATAATTCTCCTCCCCCACACCCCGGCCCTGCTCCAGTGCCTTTTTGTTGTTTTTGTTGTTCTGTTTTTTCTTGTGTTTTGTTTGTTTGTTTGTTTGTTTTGTGTGTGTGTGTTTGTTGTGTGGTTTTGTGTGTATATGTGTTTGTTTTCCTTTCATATTACCAAATGAGAGGCAATGGATATCACTTAAGATTCTAAAAATTGTGTTTAAAGTCTCAGCGCAGCCATGTTTCGCCTATGGCAAGGTATTTAATCTTTTGTAACCTCCATTTTCTCATTTTGAACAACAATAATACCTGCCCAACCAATCTTATTGAACATGTGACAGAGCTTTTTTACTTTCTGAGTCCTTCATATACAGTGGGGCCTTGACTTACGAGTGTTCCGACTAACAAGTTTTTTGAGATACCAGCTGTCTCTCGGCCGATTTTTTGCATTGAGTTGATAGAGTAATTTGAGTTAATGAGCTCCTTAACAAGCTCGGTCTCAGAACGAATTAAACTGGTAAGTCAAGGCCCCACTGTATTCTTATTATTCTAATCTATTCACTTTTTACTGTACAGCTGGTCACTTAGCTACCTAGTATGTAAAAGTGAGAAAGGGAAGAGTTGAGAATTCTCTGGTTGGCTTGGTCTTATAGGTAGTTACTGGAGGCTGTGGGTTGATTTTGAGGTTGTGGGTTGGGTGGTGCTTGATTCAAGCAGATACTTGGTCTGGATGGTATAGACCAGCCCGATAAATTCTAACTTCTCCCTAGTTTTTGTGTGCCTTTGGGTTGGCCTGAGTTTGGAAAGAAAGTAGTGAGAAACCAGGTGGAATCTGCCTTTGTGGCAAGCCAGAGGAAACTCAGAGGCTATTAATTCAATTTGCACTGGCCCGTCACAGAGCAAGCTAAAGCTGCAGGAAGAATCAGCCCAGCTTGTGAGCAGCCCTGCCACACGCTCAGCTCCAAGAGACAGCACCAGAATTGAGGAATGCAAGCAGGGAAAGCGACTATTGTAGTTCTGATGCAATTTCAAAGGTCATTAAGGGCTCTTTGCAGATGGACTGGTGAACAGGCATCCCAGGAAGCCCTAGTTAAAGTGTGTGGGCAAGCCACAGTTCTCTTTCCCAATGCAAGGCACCTTTGATTAATAAACCAATTCTAGAGAATCACCACAAGCAAATGGAAATCTCCCACAGAGCACAGATTTCACTGGAGCCAGGGAGCAAAGACCCAGGTTTTTCTTATAAGATTAGGAGTCAGGCTTCTATTGCCCATGAAATGTGAAAAGGCCACAGAACTACTGATAATGCTATGAAGGAACAAATGTGATGGATCCTGGCACCCGGAGGTCACAGATGTAAATGAGCCACTCCCACTTACAAAGTTCAGTGAAGATAATTTGTCACTTAGGCTCACCCTAAATGTCCTGTGTTTGAGCCTCTGTGTAAAGCCTAGATTTTTTTTTCCAGGAGTGGGTGGGGTGATGGAGTAGGGTTAGGGAGACTGGGCTAAGGAACAGGGTCAATGATAAAAGGAAGAGAGAATGAACATGTTAACAGACTAGTATTAGAACATGCACGTGTCTAGGTTTCAAAGAAACATTACAAGCTGGAAGACAAAGGAAGGAATTAAGCTTTAATGTATTTGTTGAGACATATTGGCGAGTAGTCACTAAATGATATCTTAAGACATTTGTAGGCATAAATTATAAAAACAGGGCCGATAAACTCAAAACTTTGAGAGAGTGACAATGAACTTGAAGAGTAAAGCAAGTCAAAAGGTGTCCTTGCCATGACTGTATGGCTCAGCTGGTTGGAGCATCATCCTGTACACCAAAAGGTGGCATGTTCAATTCCCTGTCAGGACACACACCCAGATGTTGGGTTCAATCCCTGGCAACTAATCTCTGTTTCTCTCTCTCTCTCTCTCTCTCTCTCTCTCTCTCTCTCCCAATATATAGATTTAAATGTGTCATTCGGGGAACTATCATTTGTTAAATCTTGAAGCTTCTCAGCAAAGCAAACATTTGGTTGGCAGACATGCTGTAGGATGAGGACTGCCTTTTAATTGCTCTTGACCTTCCGAAGAGTAGTTGACTGAAGGGTGCCTGTGAGGTCCTGTCTATAGCAGATATGGAAGTGAAGTAGAAACTAGGGAGATAGTTTATCTGCAAAAGTTGGTTGAAAAAGTTGAACAAGTTCATTGGGGAGGCCAATAGAATTTGACTTAACAGAGCCTCATAAATCAGATAAACAGGCAGACAGATATTTTTACTTTAATTCATGAAAATTTTTCTGATATGATCTTTGACAACTCAGTTATTCTTACATTCTCTCATTGGTCATGAAATAAAAGCTAGGAGAAATGTCTTAACAGAAATGCATAGGTGACTATAATAGTATGCTACCCGAGATTAGAAAACTAACAGAAGAGAGCAGACCTGATCAAAAATAAAAAAAGGGGAATTGTGCAGAAGGAATATGAAAGCATTTCGTTAAAACCTGCAGATTTTGCCTCTGTGTAACTTGAGAGGAGTTTGCAAGGCTCTGGAAGTCAAGTTTGAGGGAAAACACACTCCAGGCTCTTGGATGAGCTCACTTTTTAGAGTCACTCAATTTGCACTGTAAGAAATGGAAAAGTCAGTTGCCAAAATTATGTCGCACAATGTTGGAGAATTTTGTAGGAACTAGATCCCATATTCCATGTTGGAGTCACCAAGAAATAATCAATATTAAAGAAATATGTTCTTTGAAAGAGACAGTATTCTCCCTCTCAGTCACCCCTCTCCCTGCCCTCCTCTTTACCTTCCCTCTCCCTCTGTTAAGTTAAACAAGCTTCTGTTGGTGTGTGTGTTTGTGTGCATGTTCATGTGCAAAATCTGCAGAAAGCTCCGCATCCACTTTGCAGACAGCAACTGCATGAGTAGCTACTGCAGTAGATGACCGTTGTGTTGTGTTCTTTCCAGTCCACAAAATTGCCATGTTTTTATCTGCTCTATGCCTGGAATCTGGGATTTTATTTTGGCTCCAGGGCTTAGGGGACACAAAATAAACAGCACAGTACTAGAACTGGGAGGTCTCCCTTCACCTAGTGTGCTTGCTAAGTGTTATCCCAAACATGTGTAAGCAGAGCTCCCAGTGAAAGGTACTCATGAATGATTCCATCTCTGGATGTCCCCATCCTGAAGTCTCTGATGATATCAGGTTTGAAATGTGACTATCTACATTTTTATTATTTACATCAGGTTATTTGGGAAAACTGGCAAAAATGAGAAATAATATGGTGAAAGTCACATAGATTTGTCCAGATCTCACTACAAAAGTTACCTATGACTATGAAGACTCAGCTCAGTTATTATTATAATCATTTAATCCAGCGGTTCTCAACCTGTGGGTCTCGACCCCTTTGGCGGTCGAACGACCCTTTCACAGGGGTCGCCTAAGACCATCCTGCATATCAGATATTTACATTATGATTCATAACAGTAGCAACATTACAGTTATGAAGTAGCAACGAAAATAATTTTATGGTTGGGTCACAACATGAGGAACTGTATTTAAAGGGCCAGAAGGTTGAGAACCACTGACTTAAGAGGTGTTACTATAGTCATGAGAAGAGGACACATTTAACAGGATGGCTTGTTTCTTTCTTTTTATATATATCATCTTCACCTGAGGATATTTTTTCCATTGATTTTTAGAGAGAGTGGAAGAGAGGGATAAGGGGGGAGAGAGAGAGAGAGAGAGAGAGAGAGAGAGAGAGAAAGAAAGAGAGAGAAACATCTATTTAAGAGAGACACATCAATTGGTTGCCTCCCGCATGCGCCCCAACCAGGGTCGAGGATTGAGCTTGCAACCCAGGTACCTGCCCCTGACCAGAATCGAGCCCTCAACCCTTCAATGCACAAGGCCGATGCTCTGACCACTGAGCAACATCAGCGAGGGGGGGATGGCTTATTTCTTATTCACTATTATACATTAACGATTTAGTGATTTAGTAAGAAAGCAACTGAAGGGCCTCTTGAATTTATGCTGCAGATTTGCGAATGAGCTACTGTTATGCGAAGTTTGAAGGAGGAAAGTGTTCATCACCCAAATCCAGGAACCACTCCAAGCAGGAATGCTGTTGCGCCTTGAAGGGAGAAGGCTGGGGAGATCCCTGTGAGCTGTGTCCCACTGAGCCCGATGGTACGTTTACATCTGTGTTTCTCTTTGACCCATTCAGGGTGCACACTGGCCACAAAATAAGCAAGACCTTAATTTAATTGTAAGTCTAACTAAAATATTCTTTAAAATTATTTTTCCTCAGGAGCTAGGTAGTTCTTTTCTTCTAAACTATGTTATGAATTGGAGCTGCCCAAGTAGTAGGCACGGCAGCTCTGGGACCTTGTTAACTGTCTCTGGTTTCTGGGCTTGTCCCGTTCATTGTTTCCCAATATGTGCAGCATGTGGCAGTTTGGCCGCCACATAATGCTTGGGGAGGAGCCTGTGGCTGGTGCCACTGGTCTGTCTATTAACGAGTATGTCTCCACCACAGAGGCCTTCCGCCAGATCTGTCCCTATGGAAGTGGGATCATTGTGGGACCTGATGATTCAGCAGTTGGTGAGTGGCCTGTGCTAGATTCTCAGCATTTCTATTATCAACTAGCCTCTTCCTTGCTCATTTCCAGTCGTTCTTATTTCTTCACATCTGTCTTCAAAAATTAAGCTCTATTTCTTTGTCTTCTCATTTAGGTAGCAATTGTATTTTGTATTGTGTTTGCGATATTGTATTGTAATAACTATTCCATGGATTAAACACTGAAACAATTATAATTTACCTCTGTGTTTAAAAAATATACCTTGTTATTTACTTTTTCCCTCTCCTATGCTTAAGATATGGATGAATGCAAAGAACCTGATGTCTGTAAACACGGGCAGTGCATCAACACGGATGGCTCCTACCGCTGCGAGTGTCCCTTTGGTTACATTCTGGAAGGGAATGAATGTGTAGGTGAGTGATAAATCGGTTTCTTCCACTGGAATTTTGCAAGTTAAAAATTAAGCTCTACAGCAAGCATATCAAACTCAAAGGCTAGCACAGGCCAAATAAACAAGGATTAAGCTTACATGAGCCACAAAAAACCAAAAGCTTCAATTTTCATAGAAATGTACATTTATTTCAATAGAGACATGCTGAATACAAAGGGCTGAAATGAGTAATCGTTAACATAACAAAATAGAATATTTTAATAAAAATTAATATTTTTTCTTGAACATTAACTTGCCAGACACTGAATAACTGCACAAATTAATAAGCATAACTCAAATAAACCTATTTTTCTTATTCTTCGAAAGCGAAATATTTCCTGTTGCACACACCAAACAACCAAGTTCAACACTAATGACGTGGCAATTGGCTGCTAAAATATTCGCTGCTAGTATTAGTGGAAAGAAATGGTGTGCCTGAGGCACGTAAGGGAAATGAATGCAACACGATTATAGTAATCAGTCATTAGGGAATGTTGTAGTTCCTTATTAATAATTATGTATAACAGGATATTGTAAAAATTAAGTTACAAAATTTTTATTAAAACATTTCTTACAAAGCATTATATTGGCTGGGCCGCAAGTTTGACATGCTTGCTCTACAGCATTCACACCAGGAAGTACAAGTACCAAGATGGAACAGAAATAAATTTTGTTTATTCGTTTATGTATCATTCATCTAGCAGTACTAGCTGAGGCCCCACTATGTGCCAGGCACTTTGTTCGGCTCTATGACTACAGCAGTGAATCAAGACAGCATTGTCCTTCCTTGCATAGACCTTAAGTCTTATGGGAAAGACAGATGCTGGACACATTTGAAAACATAGTGGAAAGGACAATATTATAATGAAAGTCTTTCTGAAATTAAAAAAAAATATATTAATGGTCATAATTTTATTCTCTCAAGATATAAAATACAAAATTTGCCCAGATTTTATTGCACATAGTAATATGAAATGCTATGTACCCAGTGTATTTCCCCTTGTTTTAACCTTCTTATTAAAATTTCAAAGAATGGCTTCTATGGCTGACCTTTGACCTCTTAATTCACACTAACTCCACATGGAATCCAACTATTATGTCTATTTATCTAAGAAATCCAAACCTGAATTAATAATGGCATAAATGCTAAGAGTCTGTGTACATTAGAAAGTGTTCTTTCCACACTGGGAATCGGGGTGTGAGGATTTCAGCTGCAGTGATACCTCTGGGAGCTGAAGCAAGTTCTTTAGGCCTCTTAGAATGTAATATTATGCAGATGGACCAAGTTATTTCTAATTACCTTATAACTCTAAAAATCAATGATATTGTGATTATTAACTTGAAGGAGATATGACATTCCTTACAGTGAAACGAAAGCAAAGTCATCAATGTTTTCTCTCTGGCATCTTCAGTTAGTGCTATGGATGTGAGACATGAGCCTCCTCACCCAGAGTCTCTCTACCGCAGTCTCTTATCTTCACTTGCTGAATTCAGGGCCCAACAGAAGACAGAACCCTTGATGCTAGTCTACTACTTTTCTGTGCCCTACATAGCTAAAATACAATGTTATTTTTCATTCTCCCGCCCCCCCAAAGGAAGACGTTTTAGAATGAGGATTCTAGATGGATGTTTGGAGGCATGTCTATTTTTTGGACCTCCTTGGTAAAACTTGTTCTCTATAGTTATTTAGAGAGATCAGACCCTAAATATATTTCTTTCTAGACTTTCTTCTGCCTAATGTAAACCATCTGGCTTCAACAGAATCAACAAAATCTACTTGGGTCTTGATTTTATCCAGTGTATTAATTTTGCTTAACCTCTGGTCTCTTATTTTGCGTCAGTTTAGTCTTGTATTTTATATCTGGCAAAGCTCCATCATGTTTAAGACTTCTTGGAGAGTGATGTAATGTAAGGCCAAGCTGGAGATGTATTTCTAGCTTTAAGTAAGTGAAAACTTTTGACTTGTGAGAGAAGCATTGCTTAACCCTTTGAACATCTATTCCCACTAGAAGATGTACTTCTTTATAGTGTGGGAGGCTGGAGAAACTCACAGAGCACTATGAGAGCTAGAAACCCAGCTACTGTCACTGTCACTGTCATTGTCACTGCCACAGCCACTTAGCAATTTGGATTTCACAGCTACAAACCTGTGGCAGTAGGACATGTGCATTCCTTCTCTGCAAGGACAGAATGAGAATAAAATAAGACATTACAGATCAAAGTATTCTGATGGAATGAAAGGTATTATCTGAGTCCAAGCCCATTTTCTCTCAATTCATTGTGTTTTGAATATTCTCCTGGTCACCTGCAGATATTGATGAATGTTCTGTGGGCAATCCTTGTGGAAACGGAACTTGCAAGAATGTGATTGGAGGGTTTGAATGCACCTGTGAGGAGGGATTTGAGCCTGGTCCAATGATGACTTGTGAAGGTAAGACTCTTAAATTCATAATAGTTGGTTACATGTTCTGATCTTGGAAGCAACAGTTGGTTAATTATAATTCTTAATATGAAATACCACTCAGGATGTATAGAATAAAAAACATCTGGGCCGGATGGGCCATTCCATCTTTTCTTCTCTGTGTGGCCTCCTCTCTGTAGGGAGTATCTGAAAAAGATACAGATGGTTCATGGCACAAGTTATGCTGCAGATCATGCAGAGTTCTTGGTGGTGTCTCCCTGCTACTGATATTTGTATACAACTATTCCCTTCTTTCGTACTTTCCATTTTCCCCTTCTGTCTTAAGTTTCATCTTCCATGCTCCCTTTCTTTTTCTCCTCTGCTTTTTCTTTTCTATTCATAGAAACATCTACCCACTGAGGTAACCACCAACATACTGCAGCCATCACAGCAAAAGAGATTGCCTATATGGTATACGTGTCTGCCAGTGTGGCTGGAAGACTGTATGGAAAGAAAGCAAAGGGAGAGAGTGTCTAGAGGAGTGGTTCTCAAAGGATGGTCCCTGGACCAGCTACATCAGCATCACCTGTGAACTTGTTAGGGCTCCAAATTTTTAGGCCTCATCCCAGACCTCCTGAATCAGCAACTCTAAGATTGGGGCTCAGCAGCCCTCCAGGTGATTCTGATGTGTTCTCTAGTTAAAAACCACTGGTCTAAGAAAAGCATGAAGGGAAAATGAAGGCAGAGAGTAAAGTTGGTATTAAAATGAGCTCTGCATGAGAAATATGGCCCATCGGTACCCACTGTTGAAGTTGTGAATGGATATTCCAAGGCTGTAACTAGTCATCATCTGGGGTCTCACTGATGATCACAGTTGGCATCAGTGGCCTTAGGGAGAAACATGATCATCAAGATGGTCTGTTTTAACCCTGATTTTCCAAAACACATTCTGATGTTTTCAAATTATGAAATCTACAGAAATCACTTTGACCCACTAACAGTAAAGTCATTCCCACCTATTGAAGGCTCTAACCTGGGCATCAGTGGGAACTAGGTATCTCTGTAAGTGTATAATAATTCGCAACACTATTTGCTTGGGTATAAGGAACACTGTTATTTAACCGAAGCCTCTTCTATATGGGGAAAGGGAGGTGTTTAACAGTCATGGAGGGGTCTGCTTCTGTCCTGACAGCAATTGACTTGGCACTTGTTTGGGCTGAATGGGGTAAAACTGATCGCCACTCCATGTGACTTTGTGGGTGGCAAGTGATCATCTTGAGGCTTCAAAGCAAGAATTTTAGAACAGCTCCCTCTATACAGGTGACCTCATCCATCTAAATAACAATTCATAATTACACAGGAATAACAACCATAAACTTGACTGTGCTGGGAGCATCAGGGTGCATGGCCACCCTACTGATACCAATTATAAAATAACCAGATCATTTTATAACTCCCCGAAAACCAGACTGCTTGGTCCACTCATGTTTATAACAATGAAGCATTTCAGCTTTTGGTAAAAGTAGATTCCTTTTTTCTTTTGGTTGATGTCCATAACCCATTATTTTCTTACTACCTCTGCTGCAGATGTAAACGAGTGTGCCCAGAATCCTCTGCTCTGTGCTTTCCGGTGTGTAAACACTTATGGGTCGTATGAATGCAAATGTCCTGCTGGCTATGTCCTAAGAGAAGACAGGAGGATGTGCAAAGGTGAGACATTCATGTTCAAGGTCATCCAAGCCAGAGAGCTCTAACACGATGATGGGAGATGTCCCTCCAAAGCTTCTAATCATAGAGAAGGGCTGGGAATTGGGGAACACTGCTGTAGCTCATGGACATTATGAGGGTTGTCACTGCTACCTTTCCTAGTAAATTGTTGCTTGAGGCTTCAAGCTGAGTCGAGGGCTGCACTGCAAATCCCTTTTAGTTCACTCTGCGTTGCATGCCAGCCATGCCACAAATGTGAAGACAGAAAGAAAAGAAGACATTTCCCCACATTCAGGAAGTTCTATATGAAGAGGTTGAGATGGAGGTATTCAATTAATCAAAAAGTATTAAAAACCATGCTTCCTGCTTTTGAAGAGGTTACCAGTTAGTTAGGGAACAATTTCTTCAAGTTCATAAGTGGTTAGAAGACCTCTTCTCATTCTTGGGAGGCCACAGAGTGCAACAATGCAAAAGGAAATAGGTTACTTAATACTGTTTTATGTGTAAAAGGCAAGAAATTAACGCAGCTTCTCTTATAAATTTGTGGTTGCACATTCTTTCCAGACCTGGATGAGTGTGAAGAGTTGAAGCATGACTGTGCTGAAAAGCAAATGGAATGCAAGAACCTCATCGGCACGTATATATGCATCTGCGGACCTGGGTATCAGCGCACACCTGACGGGGAAGCCTGCGTAGGTAAGAGAATCCCTGCAGAAGGAGCTCTGAGTGAGTCAGAAGTGACACGGACACTGAATCCTTATGGGCACTATGTTCTTGGCCAGAGCCATTTTGCCCCTCTTAACCTCATGCCGTAACTTCCAGTGGAGGCCCCCTTGTCTCTTGATGATCTGTGAATCCCATGAGCTCTGTGATTTTCTCCCTCTGAGCTGGCCTTTGCCTACTTTCTCAGCCCATTTTGCTTCCAGGATTGGAATATTGGGTGTTTCCTCTATTTCCTTCCTTCACATTTTTGTACTCCTTTGTTTTGGGGTCAGTTCCACTTACTGCATTGGAATGTCTCCCTGTTGACCCAACTTTGCTACCAGTACCCTGACATTGAGTTCTGATGCCAGGTCCTGAACAAGGAACATCACTAAACCATCACTAAACCAGTGGGATCCATCTCCAGAGAATGGTATTGTGCAGAGTGGGTCCCAGGCAATGGTATTTTAAGGCTCCTCCAAATTCCTATCGTGTGGATCCAGCATTAAAAACCACAGCTTTAGACTAGAGGTTGGCACACCACAGTGTGAGGTTCAAATCCAGCCTGCCAGCCCACCACCTCTTTATTTAAATGGAGTTGTATGGGAACACAGCTCTAATCATTCAATTATTGTCCATGCCGGCTTTCCTGCCACAATGGCAGAGCAGAGTAGAGCACTTGCAACAGAGACCATATGGCCTGCAAAGCCTAAAATTTACTATATATTTATAGTCATACTGTAGTATTAGTATTACCTACAGAAAGTTTGCTGACCACTGCTTTAGACAAGAAATACAGGAGAAAATTACTAGAAAACTCCCACATGCATCCCTTTCCTTTTTAATAATCAGTGACATTAGAAAACATATTTTATGTTGTCAGTCAAGAATCTTAAGGACCTCACCATCCCCTTCCTCTGTAAGAAACAGAATTAAATAGTCATTAAAGAGCAGACTTTAAAAGCACAGGAAAAGGGTGTGGACTGATGATCCCATTCTGGGTCTTCTGGGATCTGTGCTGTTGACTCTCAGCGGCACATCAGAGCCGGAGAGCTTGGGTTCTACGCCAGAGATTCTGAATCACTTGGTCTGCCACTGGGGTTTTTAACCTGTTCGAGCCCTCTCAGGGTGTCACCTTCCAACTCTCTGCCTCTCTGTTTGAGATCTGTGCCTCAGGGGTTTGGAACTATTCTTTCAAATGGGATGCACCTAGTCAAATTATCTCATCAGACACTTCTAAGAATCTCAAGCTATTTGAATGCTTTTCTCTGAACCTGGGAGATTGAACTATGATTTATTCTTTCTTAAGAACATTGTTGAAGTATTATAATAAACATAATCTAAATTGAACTGGAAGGTTAGTCTAGATAACTTCCTTAGGTTGTAGCTGACTATTGCAAATATTATTCTACTGAATTATTGCAATATTTCTTTAATATGTTGATTTTAAAATTAAAATTTTTTTCCCTTCATTTGAAATGATCCTTTGAGAATCCCCTTTATGTACAGATATGGAAAATTTTAAATTTTATGAAGTGAAAAACTGGAAGTGTACATAAAATACTATCATCTATGTTTTAAGTATATGAAAATGCCATCAATTATGTTTTTTAAAGGCTGGAGGTACACACACAGATGTATGTATTTGCTTGTATGTGTGCAATTCATCTGGGGGAAGACACATTAGTAACGCAGTTGACTCCTTGGAGGGGAATTTGGTGGCTGGGGGATAGGGAGAAAGGGGAAATTTTGCTGAATTATGTTCTTATACTTTTTGTATTTGGGACCATGTGAATAGCTTACCTAGTATTCACAAACTAAATTTAAAAAAAGAAAGAAAGAGTCCATTCTTGTACAAAGTGGTCAGATGACTCCTCTTGTTTTCGGTCCTTCAATGAAACCGCACAGATGAGAATGAATGCCAGACCAAGCCAGGCATCTGTGAGAACGGGCGCTGCCTCAACACCCGGGGGAGCTACACCTGCGAGTGCAATGACGGCTTCACAGCCAGCCCCGCCCAGGATGAGTGCCTCGGTGAGTATGTGCAGCGGGATGCCTTTGTAACCTGGCCTCCACACTGGGGTGCTTGGAACCCAGATCTCTTCTTTGAAATAATAGAGACTGTCAGAATTTCAGGAAAGGTTGAAAATGTTCCTATTTGGGAGAGGACTCAGTGACTGATTGTCCATTGGGCTTAGCACCACCCTGCAGCTCAGTTCTTCCCTTACTAATTGTATCACTGAATCACTTGTTTGAAATTTCCTTCTGCCTTTTTAAACGCTTGGTGCTCAGGATGCTTCCATATGTTTCTCTGCTTCCATGGCATGACTATACTTCTGGGAGCAGATAGAGTCACAACCTTGTCCAGACCAATGCTTTTCTGCCTGCTTACTGAATTTCTTATTTGTCTCCTCAGATGTCATCCTTTCTCTCTCACTGCAGTTTCCAGCTTTCCCTTCTCGCTCCTTCTCATCAGGGTAAAGTGTTATATCTCTTGTGGGTTTCATATCTGACCAAATTTTTGATAGCTTGCTGTGCTTAGAACATTTCCTAAAATCTTCCTTTTAATATAATGTCCCTTCCAGACAACCGGGAAGGGTACTGCTTCACGGAGGTACTCCAGAACATGTGCCAGATCGGTTCGAGCAACAGGAACCCCGTCACCAAGTCGGAGTGCTGCTGTGATGGAGGGAGAGGCTGGGGTCCCCAGTGCGAGATCTGCCCTTTCCAGGGGACTGTGGCTTTCAAAAAACTCTGCCCCCATGGCCGAGGATTCATGACCAATGGAACAGGTACTTCCCTTTGTTCTGGTTTATTACCAATGGAGCAGGTAATTCATTTGGTCCAAAAATACTTGCAGAGAATTTGTTTATTTGTTCTATGAAAAACAGAGAATATGGAATCTGCAATATGAACCTAGGCTGAGTTGCATAGTGGAGGTTGACAAAAATTTTTCATTACAATATTTTAGATATTCAAGGCCATATTGCCAAAGTGTCCTGAATAAGTTGTGTGTGCTAGGGTTCCTGCCTCTGCTTTATAAGGAGTCTTCAACTTTTTATTATTTATTTATTTATTTATTTATTTATTTATTTATAAATCCTCACCCGAGGATATGTTTTTATTGATTTTTAGCAAGAGAGGGAGAGGGAAAGGGAGAGGGAGAGGGGGAGGGAGAGAGAGAGAGAGAGAGAGAAGAAATATTGATTAATTGCCTCCCACATGCACCCTGACTGGGGATTGAACCCACAACCTTTTGATGTGTGGGATGATGATGCTCCTCCAATCAGCTGAGCTACCTGGACAGGGCAGGAGTCTTCAACTTTTTAAACAAAAGTTTGTTATAAGTGTTGTTGGTTACTCAGAATATAATTTTTAGATAAATCTTAAAATAAATGTACATTAAATTCCTAAAGTAGTGCACCAATATGTATTTCAACTCTTGAAATTGACTGAAATATACTGTATAAAAGTATGCTGGATTTATGTTCATGTTAGAAAGATGTGATTAATGGTAGAATAACAGAACTGGGTAGATTGGATGGGGTGACCAAAACAAATTTATGATTTTTTGGAGGAAAAATTGAAATGGTGGAAAGCACTCATTTCTTGAGACCAATGAGGGTAGGCTAAAGTGCATTTCAGAGTAAACTTGAAAAATTTCAGGAAAAACATTAGCTGTTGGTACAAAATGGTTATTTGGCAATCAAAGGTGAAGAAATCGCTGGTAGTGACCCCCACCAAGCAGTAAGTGGATAGGTGGGTCAAGACTGTAGTGGTAAACTAATCAGGCTAGGAGAAAACTTTAAAAATAATTTCTTTCTAAATTTATACCGTTTTCCTCCCGTGGGTCATAGAACATCTACATCATCTAGACATATTTAGCTACAGTCTGATAAAGTTATTCTTTGCCTTTCAAAATAGTTAGCATTACATGTGAAATGTATGCTGTCATTCCTTTGGTTTAATTTCTTAGGTCCATAATTTAGTATCATAGTTCATTAGTACTTACACTGAAGTGATCCTTACATATTATTGTTGTCCACTTTAATGCCTTTCTTTTTTAATTTCTGTTTATTAAATTACAGATATTGATGAGTGCAGGGTTATCCATGACGTTTGCAAAAATGGGGAATGTGTCAATGACAGAGGATCATATCACTGCATTTGTAAAACCGGCTACACTCCCGACATCACTGGGACTTCCTGCGTAGGTAAGTATTCTGTTTCTTCTGGTTTATTAACTCTAGATAAAATAGTAGATTATGGCAAAAAAAAATCCTCAAACTAAAAAAATCTAAAAAGCCTGTGTAAATTCATAAGAAAACCTAAGACAAGGATCAAACACTTCACAGAGTTTACTTTTTCTCAAAACAAAAATTCTTTGTTCGACCTTATGGGTATTGATATTTATGCATCTTTTTAGATAGGTAGTCACACTGTATCTCTTTGATCATAGACCTGAACGAATGCAACCAGGCTCCCAAACCCTGCAATTTTATCTGCAAAAACACAGAAGGGAGTTACCAGTGTTCCTGCCCGAAAGGTTACATTCTGCAGGATGATGGAAGGAGCTGCAAAGGTAAAGTAAAATGTGCCTTCACCCACTCACCTGCCTCCAGGGCACAAGGTTGCCGAAAGACCCTCTCTACACACAGGAGGTGCTCCCCTGGTGTTAGAGCCTGGATGGAGGCTCCCTATGCGGGAGGGAAGGGAGATGGCAGAGGACCAGTGGCAGCAACTATCCTTACAGTGTGCCCCTTGGGCATCCATAGGGGCCTTCCCTGAGCCTCTCAGAGGCAGCAGGACCAGTTCTACAAGGTCCTGCCCTGCAGGAGCTTATCTGAGACATAAATGTCACAATGAATTAAGAAGCAGCCAAAGCTTCAACAAAAATCCCTTATCGACCCAGGATTTTTGCAAAATTCTGTTGGTGTAAACATACTCCTGTGAACAACTTCCTCAACATTAAGGACTCCATATATTGAGTGAATGCACTAGTGAGTCATACTTAAGGATAATTTGGAAAATGAGGGATTTGGAGAAGGTAGACCAGATGGCAGAACGAGAGTTAGAGTATTCTGCCATGAAGTCTTGAAGGAGAAAGAGGGAAATAAAGAAGTTAAATGGTGGGATGGAGTGGAAGTGGGGAGCAGAGGGAAGGAGGGAGAGAAGGAGGGAAGAAGGGAGGAAGAGTCCTGCATTTGCAGTGATTTTTTTTAAATTGAAATTCTACTTAAATTTGGAACCCACTTGGTATTTCCCGATGTTATTTATAGCAATGGAGTTGAGAATGAACCTTAACTTTCTGGCAGTGAGGAAAGAAGCCTGGTCAAAGCGGAGGATTTTATTGAGACGTGAGGAATAATCTGTAGGCAGTTTTATCGGAATGAGTATTTTTCTTTCCTTTTTTCCCTTCCTGATTGCTCAATTTTTTTTATCCCAAGGAGGATCTCTAAACAAAAAGTTTTGTTTTGTTTGGTTTGGTTTGGTTGACCAACTCCTTTGAGCAGAATAAAAAACAGCAAAGAATGAAGTGAACAAATTTTCAGCCTCAACATTTTTTTTCCGTTTCAGCTTAAATAGATCTTTTCAACATTCTGGAAATCTTTTGAGAATCCCTAGTCTCTTACCTCATTTAAAGTTTATTTAAAATTTTATAACTGACCTGAAATTTCTTTCTTGAGGGATTCCCACTTTCCCCTAACTAAAGAGAATTGGGTTTTCCTTGGATTCCCCCAAAGAGCTACATTTTTCATCTAAATTGAGACCACGTTTTATCTTTCAAACTCCTCTCTCCTGGGTGCTCCCAGCCATTTGCTTGGCTCTGTTCTGGCCAGGCACACTTGAGTCAGAGAGATGAAAACTCAGAGCTTCCTCCTAAGGCAGCTTCTAGGTACGCGTGCTGTCAGCTCTACTCCAATGCCCGTCTTGCACTTTCTTGTAGATCTTGATGAGTGTGCAACTAAGCAGCACAACTGTCAGTTCCTGTGTGTTAACACCATTGGCAGCTTCGCTTGTAAATGTCCTCCTGGCTTTACCCAGCACCACACTGCCTGCATTGGTAAGTGGGGAGGAAAGGACCCTCTGTGGGAGATAGCTATTCCTTTAAGTTCTTCTGTTGTTGGAGTAAGAAGATAAAAACTCGGGAAAATATGGGGGTACATATATGTGTGTATGTGCATGTGAACAAGTACATGTGAGCAGTTACAGGCCTTTTTGGGTCTTTTCTAAGTGAATCATCCATCTCTCTTCCTTTTAAATAACAGAAAGAGAGCTTCAGGGAATTATCCCCCCTGCCTTTACCTACCCTGTCTCTTACAGATAACAATGAGTGCACCTCGGACATCAACCTGTGTGGGTCCAAGGGCATTTGCCAGAATACTCCTGGGAGCTTCACCTGTGAATGCCAGCGGGGATTCTCACTGGATCAGAGTGGCGCCAGCTGTGAAGGTGGGTAGCGCCCTCAGCTCCATCCAGCTGGTGGGTCCCTCTGGGGGGCCTGTGTGACTGTCAACACCTTCATCATCGTCCTCTATGTGATATCACACCTGAGCACCTGAAGACAGGAAAGGTTTACCTGATTTGCACAGGTCCCATACCTTAGCAATCCCGTCTTTTGTTCTCATGCTTGATTGTGTCGATAGCCATGCCTTTCGTAGGTATTTCTGCCCAGTTATTCATTTAATTGAATAAGAAAAGTCAAGAAAAATAACTAGATTCCTGAATTTTATTCATTAATTTTCAGGTCATTGGATTCAGAGTCATGAAAGGATTCCCCCAATGTGGATTAAACATATGAGGAAAGCCCTTCTGATAATGTATAATTAAAAGTTTAAACCATTTTTTTTAGCAATTTACCTTTGTATTGACATTTTTTGGTTTCTAATTCTGGTACAAGTAAGCAAATATAAATAATTTACACAGCTAACCCATAAAGTGCCTGTGTGCTTTGCATTAATTTCTTCATCATTTTTATTTTTAGACTTTACCAGGGATATCCGAATATTTTTCTCCTTAAACTTAACAAACCTCCAGAGTAGATATTCTTAAAGGTTTGGGTGGTGGAATAATTTTTAAAAATAAAAACAGTTATGGGGATGTAAAGTGCAGCATAGGGAATATAGTCAATAATATAGTGATAACTACAATGGGTACTAATCAGAGTGATCACTTCATGAGTTATATAAGTGTCTAATCCAGCCGTGGGCAAACTACAGCCCGCGGGGCCGGATCCGGCCCGTTTGAAATGAATAAAACTAAAAAAAAAAAAAGACCGTACCCTTTTATGTAATGATGTTTACTTTGAATTTATATTAGTTCACACAAATACTCCATCCATGCTTTTGTTCCGGCCCTCCGGTCCAGTTTAAGAACCCATTGTGGCCCTCAAGTCAAAAAGTTTGCCCACCCCTGGTCTAATCACTGGGTTGTACAATATGTAATATTGTATGTCAACTGTAATGGAAAACTAAATTTTTAAAAATCTAGCTCAGAAAACAAACAAACAAAAATCAACAACCGTGGAATAATTTTTTTCAGGGTCAGATTTCCTTTGAAAATGGCTTTCACTTTAGCACACATATAAATGTTGCTTCAGAGAATGCCTCTGAGACAAGTAGGAATGTGGCTTAAAGGCGACTGCACCTCCTTTTTTCAGACGTGGACGAGTGTGAAGGAAACCACCGCTGCCAGCACGGCTGCCAGAACATCATCGGGGGCTACCGGTGCAGCTGCCCACAGGGCTACCTCCAGCACTACCAGTGGAACCAGTGTGTTGGCAAGTACTTTTCCTTCTGAGCAAGAGGAATTGCTCTAAGCTCCTTAGAGTCAAAATGCTGCTTTCTCTCTGGAAACTTATTCTTGTCACGGAAGCAACAAATACTCATTTAAAACTGCCCTAAGCCATGGCCAGTGTGGCTCAGTGTTTAGCGGGTTTGATGCCTGGTCAAGTGCCTGTACCTGGGTTGCAGGTTCACTCCCTGGTCCTGGTCAGAATGCATGTTGGACGCAACCACTTGAGGTGTCTTTCTCACATCAATAGTTCTCTCTATCTTTCTCACTTTCCCTCCCACTCTCTCTCTAAAAATGGATGGACAAATATCCTCAGGTGATGATTAACAATAAATAAGTAAATAAATAAATAAATCTGATATAATAAAAGCCTAATAAGCAAATCGACTGAAGAGTGGAACGACTCGTTGTTATGAGACGCACTTCCCCCTGGTGGTCAGTACGCTCCCATGAGGGAGTGCTGCTCAGCCAGAAGCCAGGCTCATGGCTGGTGTGTGCAGGGGTGGTGGCAGGAGCCTCTTCCACCTCTGTGGCAGCGCTAAGGACCCCTTGGGGGTTGTCCACCTGTCGGCTTAGGCCTACTCCCCACAGCAGGCGGACAACCCCTGAGGGGTCCTGAACTGCGAGAGGGCGCAGGCCCAGGTTGAGGGGACCGTCCCCCCAGGGCACGAATGTCTTGCACCGGGCCTCTAGTAATAAAATAAAATAAAATAAAACTGCCCTAACTTGGTTGAAACCAGAGGGAAGATACAGCCTTCACAAAATAGCAAACTAAGAAAAAAATGATAGAGGACACTTCAAAGCATTTGAAATGAAAAAGTTTAAGTCAGTTTATGGACTCCCAATATCCCCCTGCCCTTCTGTTGCCTTGCTAGTCTACTTGGCCCACACTTGACTTCTGTAAACATTAGGAGCTGACAAAATCCTACTTCTGACTAAAAAATGTCAGCCAGCTAGAGGCCATTATGAGCAACTGTTGGTCTGAAGATGCAAAAGTGGTTCCATTCAGCTCTGCACATCTTTGGGGCAGAGAGCAAGTAGCAGACACAGCGATTTTTTTTTCAGAATTGCTTAATTCTTTTGAAAATTAAGGAGACCACAGGCTCTCTCATTAAATTGAAATTATGTCATTTTTGATTGCACAATGTCATGGGAAAATAACTTTTTGTTGTTGTTGTTAATCTTCACCCGAGGATATTTTTTCCATTGATTTTTAGAGAAAGTGGAAGTTAGGACAGGTCACCGGAAGGGAGGGAGGGGGAGAGAAACATAGATGTGAGAGAGAGACACAGCTATTGGCTGCCTCCCACACGCTGGGGATTAAACCTATAAGGCACTTGATCAGGAATCGAACCCGAATTCCTTTGGTCCACAAGCGGCACTCTAACCCAGTGGTCAGCAAACTGCGGCTCATGAGCCACATGCGGCTCTTTGGCCCCTTGAGTGTGGCTCTTCCACAAAATACCACGTGTGGGCGCACACATACAGTGCGATTGAAACTTTGTGGCCCATGCGCAGAAGTCGGTATTTTGTGGAAGAGCCACACTCAAGGGGCCAAAGAGCCACATGTGGCTCACGAGCCGCAGTTTGCCGACCACTGCTCTAACCACTAAGCAACATCGGCCAGGGCTAATTCTTAATGCACATCAGAGAATTCAAACATGGTGAGTTTAGAGGGACCCCTGATCCACCTAGCAGCCTGAGCTCTTTGATTTCCTGTTGAGGACCTGGAAGCTCAAGGAGGAGAGGGAAGTTGTCTTTATACAGGTTCTCTTGTGATATGTCTGGAGATAGAGCCCAAGGCTCTTAACTTTAAGCATCACTCCTGTTTTCACTCCAGAAGCATCTGTGACCTGTCCCAGCTGCCACACTGTAGGGGAGCCCTCCTTAGCAAAGGCAAGAGAATTCCTTGTCTTGTCTTTTGTTAGGGACGTGGGAGTGGCTGCTCCGCATTGCCTTGCTTCACTTTACTCCAAACAGACACGTCATTCAGTGTTTTCATTTGTCAAAATTGTGTCTCTCTCATCTGGTTTGATTTATTACAAGACAGTTTTGCAGAAGTGAGTAGGATTGGCTAAAATGACCCCAGTGCTAGAGGAGTTTAGACCGCACGTGTTGCTGACCAGCTGTCTGGTTTTAATAAAAATGCCTTCACTGTTATGGGCTCAGGAAGGTCTTGGATTTTAGTTACCAAATTCTGACACTTTCCACAGACTTTCAGAGTGAGTTGTCCTCGTTATGTAGGTTCCTTGAATTAAATTAGACCTGGGTGCGGGGGCGGGAGGTGGGGGAGCGGGAGGGCGGGCAGGGAGGATAAGAGAGGTGAGATCCACCACGGTTGAGCTTTTGCCCTTCTTTCCCTCCCTCCTCTCCCTACCTTCAGTCCAGGGATAGTAGAGATGGCCAGGTCGTGCCCTAGTTGTCTGGGGATTCAACTTTGGCCCCATGAAGATCATCTCCTGGCTGAAGTTATAGATAAATACATTGATTAAGAAGCAAGAAGAGCCCTGGTCAGTGTGGCAGTTGGTTGAGCATCGTCCCATGCACCAAAGGGTTGCCAGTTTGATTCCTGGCCAGGGTGCATACCTGGGGTTGATCCCAGTCAGGGTGTGTGCAGTAGGCAACCAATTGATGTTCCTCTCTCACATTGATGTTTCTCTCCCTGTGTGTCCCTTCCTCTCTCTCTCTAAAATCAATTTTTAAAAAACATATTTTTTTAAAAAGAAGCAAAAATAGGTTTGGGAGTTTTTGATGCCCAAAAGATACCAGTCCAAACGTAGCTCATAATTCTTGAGAATTATAGTTATCCAGAGTGAGGGTGGCCTTGGGTCAGAATGGCTTCCCCAGCGCCATGCAGACCAGAGCAGATCTCTTAGACCAGCCCAGCCTGAAGGTCACTCTCAGAGGATGGATGGGTTTGGGACCAGAAGCCACTGGATTTCATTGTTTTCTAAGAAATATCAAACTTACAGCTTGCGGTTGGTGTTGGCCCATTTTGACCTAGAGAAAATGAGTAAAAGAAAGCCCATCCTACATTTTGAAATTCTCCCAGTGGTTCTTCATGCCACAGCTAACACTATGCACACCAAAAGCTGACAACTTTTATTTTCGAGGACAGGGTGGGTAGGTCTCAATCTGCTTAAAAGTATTTTTTGGAGACCCTAAGGCTGTTTCAATAAAATTAGAATTGTCCTTTTTTAATAAAAAGAACAAAACCCTCACCAATTTAAGAACCAACAGAAAGAATAAAACAAAGATTTGAGAGTGTAGAAAAATTCCTTGTGGAGCCCTTTGCTCCAGGTGCACAAGGTGAAAAGGTCAGGAAAAGTGCAAAGCATGTTAAACAAATTGTGGTGTTTGTATATTGATAAAAAAGGGTGAGTGCACTGAGTATTGTCAAGCTGTAAATACTGAACATTTGCCAACTTCTTATCTTAATTCGTGCTCCACTCTACCCCACCTCTCCAACCCCGATAAACAAGTTTAATTTAAACTTTACTAGATTCTCTGGGATGAAAAAAATGTAAAATAAATAGGAAAGGATATGAAAGTGGCGGGGAGTTCAACTAAATTGATGCTCAAAGTGCAAAAGGACTTTAGAGGTTATCTAGTCTGACCTTATTCCTAATATACAAACCCTATTCCTACCTCCCTGGTCATCCACGTTTGATATAAATGCCACCTTGATGGGCACTTTCTCCCAACATAGGCCAATCTCTATATAGAAAACATTAATTCTTAGAAATGTCTTTTTCATAGAGAATGAACTTTTCCTCCCTCTAACTTCTAACCATTGCTCCTATTTCTGTATCTTAGGGAAAAACACACCATGACAGGTCGTTTCCCACATATACCTATGCCTTAGGGATTTTATCAGTCACTAGAGGCCCGGTGCACAGATTCGTGCACCAGTGGGGTCCCTCAGCCTGGCCTGTGGGGATTGAGCCAAAACCGGGTCTCTGGCATCCCCTGAGGGGTCCCGGATTGCAAGAGGCACCCCGGAATCAGACTCCCTCCTCTCTAATTCTGGTGGGTCACCTGAGAACCGCAGCTGCCAAGTCACTGCAGCTTGCCAGGTCCTGTGTTGAGCATCTGCCCCCTGGTGGTCATTGCACGTCACAGCTACCAGTTGGACGGTTGAATGGTCAGACAGTCGCTTAGGCTTTTATATATATACTAGAGGCCTGGTGCACAAAAATTTGTGCACTCAGGGGGAGGGGTCCCTCAGCCCAACCTGTGCCCTCTTGCAGTCTGGGATCCCTCGGGGGATGACCACCTGCTGGCTTAGGCCTGCTCCCCAGGGGATTGGGCCTAACCTGGCAATCAGACATCCCTCTGGCAGCCTGGCAGCCCTCGGGGGATGTCCACTTGCCAGCAGGGAGCAGACCTAAGCTGCAGTCGGACATCCTTAGCGCTGCTGAGGAGGCAGGAGAGGCTCCCACCACCACCGCTGTACTGGCAGCCATCAGCCTGGCTTGTGGCTGGGCAGAGCTCCCCCACGTGGGAGCGCACTGACCACCAGAGGGCAGCTCCTGCATTGAGCATCTTCCCCCTGGTGGTCAGTGTGTGTCATAGTGACCAGTCATTCCCAGTCTTTATGCTGTTAGGGTCAGTTTGTATATTACCCTTTTACTATATAGGATAGAGGCCTGGTGCACGGGTGGGGGCCGGCTGGTTTGCCCTGAAGGGTGTCCCGGATCAGGGTGGGGGTCCCGCTGGGGTGCCTGGCCAGCCTGGGTAAGGGGCTGATGGCTGTTTGCAGCTGGTCACATCCCCTTCAGGGTGGGGGTCCCCACTGGGGTGCCTGGCCAGCCTGGATGAGGGGCTGATGGCTGTTTTCAGGCTGACCACACCCCCTTCAGGGTGGGGGTCCCCACTGGGGTGCCTAGCCAGTCTGGGTGAGGAGCTGAGGGACATTTTCAGGCTGGCCTGCAACTGAAGCTCCCAGCCTCTCATTTTTTTATTTTTTTTTTATTCTGGGATTTATTTACCTTTTATAATTGAAACTCTGTTGCCGTCACTGGCGCTCCCCCCTCTGAGGCCGCGGCTGGCTGAAAACAGGTATCTGGGGTTTGTTTAGCTTCTATAATTGAAACATTGTTGCTTTTGGAGCTGTTGCTTTTGGAGCTTAGACCTGGGCCGCGGCAGGCGGGGAACCTTGGCTTCCTCCATCACTGGAGCAAGCAAGCCTCCTGCTCGCTTCAGCTGCATGGCTGCCAGCCGCCATCTTTGTTGGCAGTTAATTTGCATATCTCACTGATTAGCCAATGGGAAGCGTAGCGGAGGTACAGTTAATTACCCTTTTGTCTTTTATTAGATAGGATATATAGATGGTCTCAGCAGGAAACAAATGGCTGAGCCCAACCAAAAGCACAGGGCAAGGGAGAGGAGCCTGTTGATAATCTATACAGGTGAGCCTCCTGGGACCGAGAGAAGGTGGGAAGTCTGCAGACAGACGTGGAGGGGCAAGAAGACATCCAGTCCAGGAATATTCTCTCCATCAAAGTAAACACCCTCGGTTCTTCATTCACTCTTTGGTGCCCATGGTCTCCATTGGTCTCTATTGGTCTCCACACCTCATCTCTAATTTTAAATATGGGGGGAAGAACACCGACAATGGCATATTTTATTATTTCTGTTCTAGGAATCTTGGAGCTTAAGTGACCTTAGGTGGGTGCTTGAGAGTCCTTGGATACTAAAGACCCTCAAACAGACTCAGAGCTAGGCACTGAGTCATTGCAGACAGCTCAGTGCCTGGCTTTCTTATTATGTATTGACTCCCTCTCCCTGCAACCACACAAAGGAGAGACAGAGAAGAGAAAGAGAGGAAAAGAAGGGAGGGAGGTAAGGAGAGAGGGAGGTAGGAAAGAAGGAAGGGAGGACAGAAATATGAGTATTATGTATATATGCAAACATGTTGCCCACAGTATTTTTACCCATCTATTTTCCTAAATTGAAGAACAGATATTTTCTTAGAAACAATATTGTTCTTTAAAAATGAGTGAAAAGACATTTCTAAGAATTAAGTTTTCTACATGAACCAAATAAAGCAAAAGTAGTTAAAGAAGAAAGGAAGTATGAGTTTAGATGGAGGTGAGTCTCTGGAGAAACATTGTGGCATAAAGGAAAGCACGTGGTTGCTGTAGTCAGACAGACCTGGGTGCGAGCTCCGCCCACCGTGGCTGTGGGGATCACAGGGGCTTTGTGAGCCTCACTCTCTTCATCAACAGGGATGATAATCCTCCCTCCCATGATTGTTAGGAAGGTGAAGTAAATGAATGTGAAGCACCTAGTCTCCCATATGTCATGCAGCAGGCATCTAATAAATGCCAATTACCTTCTCCCTCCTCCCTTTTATTGGAAGTGTTTGCTAAGTGAGGAGAAGGCCAGTCTACCTGCATTGAAATGAGCATCCGTCTAAACATGAGCTGTAGCAATTAACAACTGTCTTGCCAGAAAGCTTCCAACCTGCCCTCCAGAAGCAGGTCTACAAAAATATACTGGAGGTTTCAAAAAATATAAATTAGAAATAATGAGAAATTCAAGGTTTTCTCCCTTCCTGTTGACTTAAGTTAGATTTTCCCTCTGCTTATCACTATCAGACTTGGCAGGTCCCTGTGGGCAGCCGGTCTGCACCATCTGTCTCTCTTGTGGGTTTTCCAGAATTATTTCTCAAGAAGTTTGCACGCATCTCTTCCAGCCATACTTAGCGTTAACACAGCCCAGACTCTCGGGGGGAGTCTGGTTTGGATAAGGGGGAACCCATTCAGAGATGGGTGTGGACATACCAAAAGGTACTATTCATCCCCAGCACAAATGCTGGGGGGGCCAATGCAGATTTTTGAAAAGGAAGGCCAAGGGGGGAAGACACTTTTTGCAGGTATCAGCCCTTGCCAGCCCCGTACATCCTGAAAAAAGGAGATGGAAAAGCAACCTCCAGGAATGTGCTCGGTCTTTGCTTTAGAGACAGTCATACCGTTGCACAGAGAACTGTGTGATTCCTTCCCTCTCACCCTCAACCCTGAACCTTAGCTATGAACCAGCCCCACGATCTTCATGGGGTGTGCATGAACATACTACTGTAGGCTTCCAGTGGAAATTAGAGTCTGTCGGTCCTCGGAATGCCGTGCTCTATTGCCCTCCACCTGGTGCATTTGACCTTGTCGAACACATTTGTTCACCACATGGCAAAAGCCCACATCCATTTCCATATCTTTCTCTTGTTTTTCTTTTCTCATCCCAGACACCTCTACCTGCTTCAGCTTCCTGAGAGCCTGGCCGAGGGCCAGCTGGCCAGCAGCCAGTGACTTGACCCAGACTCCTCAATAGAAGCCTCTGGCCGATGTCACATATGCCTTGTCTTCTGGTTCTTCCTGCAGATGAAAACGAATGCCTCAGCGCTCACATCTGTGGAGGAGCCTCCTGTCACAACACCCTGGGGAGCTACAAGTGCATGTGTCCCACCGGCTTCCAGTATGAGCAGTTCAGCGGAGGATGCCAGGACATCAACGAATGTGGCTCTTCCCAGGCTCCCTGCAGCTACGGCTGTTCCAACACTGAGGGCGGCTACCTGTGTGGCTGTCCACCAGGTTACTTCCGGATCGGCCAAGGGTAAGCACTGCTACTTGCGGTCCTGGTTGGAAGCTCTCTTATTTATAGTGTAATCCAGCATATTTAACTGTTCTCAGAGAGCAGAGTTATACATTTTATAACCCTTGAGTTAATTCCAGTTAGCTCCATAGAGGCTGTAGGTTATTTTATTTGAAAGGGGGCATCTACAGTTCTGAAAATTTATAGAAGTCAAACAAAATAGTCTATCTCATTCTCCAGCTTGATCTACGCATCTTGTTGGAAAGTGATTCATTTCTCATCTTGTTGGAAAGTGATTCATTTCTCAGGAAATACGGGGGCTGACCCGTGACAAAGCTGGGCTCACGTAGCACATTGTTGATTCCCTCTCTTCTTGGGCAAGTAGTATTCTGTCTTAACTTAAAATGCCATCTTGCCCAACGCCCAGTAGGATAAATCCAAAAGATACCTTTTGTGTGGTGTTAAAGTATATTTCACATTTTAGACTTAAATTTACATTAAAATGACCAAAATGAGTATTAAAATGAGAGCTGAAATAGTTATTACATTTTCCAGGTAAAATATTTCACTGCATTGAATGTATGTGAGTTGGGACAGGGAAGACCTCTTTTTATTTTACTCAGTGTTTTAAATTGGGTGGCAAGTTTTCAAAATTTAGGTCTTTTTCCCTGCCGAGTTCGTCTAGACTTGAATGTCTGTCGAGTTTTTGGCTATCCTGTGAAGGATCTCAAGCTTTAATTTTTTAATTGGGGACACACAGACTTTAATTGTGCAAACACACATATGCCCCTGCACACACACATATACACCCACACACACAAAGTTAGTTACATATTTCCCAACATACACATACATGTATTTGTCAAGTTATTAACTTAGTGGCCTTTGATTTCTTGACACAAATGGCAAGCACTTCATTTTGGGTCTGTGTAGACTTGAAGGCAAAAGAATGCTTGACGGGAAGCACACAGAATGCCAGCCACGGGACACAAATTCCCACATGTCTGTGTCGGCTCTCAGGAAACTCATTCTTTTTAAGTTTAATGCCAGAGCCATTTTCCTAGCAAAAAATTGTGACACTCCACACTGGCTTCTGGCCACTGGGGCTTCATAGTCACACTTCTTGTAAGTGGTGTTGCAGGGATATGAAAATCCTGGGAAAGAGTCCTGAGAAAGGAACCAAAGCCTGCAAATTTGGGGTTTGCCTGTCAATAATGGAATCATTGTGTGAATGTACACACACACACACACACACACACACGATGAGCATTTATCATTTCATTCATTATTATTATTTCTACACATTTCATGTTTGCAAGATAAAGAAAGAAGAAAAGGGCTCTGGCAGTATTGCAAAAAATGGTAGGAATCTGTATATTGAATCTTCTTTTATTGATTGAGAGAGAGAGAGAGCGCGAGAGAGAAACATTGATTTGTTGTTCCACTTATTTATGCATTTACTGGTTGACTCTTGTATGTGCCCTGACTAGGGATTGAACCTGCAACATTGGTGTATCGGGATGACACTCTAACCAACTGAGCTGCCTGGCCAAGGCCTATATTGAATCTTAACATCATAAAGGAAGATAGGTTATGAAGAGTAGGCCAGCTAATACAGAAAAAGAGATAAATAATATATGGTCTGCATTTTGACCCATTGTGCCCATTTATATACAGTTTTGGTTTCTCTGTGAATCACTAGAGGGATAAGACCAGGCCCCCAAAATAAAGATTCTTTTTGAGTCATTCAGATATTTCAACACATTTTGAAAGGGGAGCCTACTAAGTACATTCCAAGTGGCCTATGAAATAGCAGAATAAGAAAACAAGGTACTTGTGAAACATGCAAGCCTCCGATCATAATCTGGCTTTGATAACTAAAAGGCAAAGAAAAACAGCTGAACTAGTTCTCTCTTGGGCAATGGGTTTGTTTGTCCAGCCTCACATGAGTCAGAGCCAATGGCCCTAGTGGTTTTGAATGACTTGAAACAATTTCCCACAGTTGAGCAAGCTCTGATACATGTGTTTTATACGTTGCATATCTTCCCAATTTATTTCTAAGTCAACCTCAAGTATCACCTAAGAGCTTTCTTCCTATTTTCAGTAGCTTCAGCCAAAGTCAGAGGTCAAATAATAAGAGAGATTGCTAAAAAGCTGGAGCTATGAAGAGTGGTGATGGTGGTGGTGGTGATGGAAGTGGAGGTGGCAGTGATGGCATCCATTAGTTGGGAAGAGGGCAAGGAACTGAACAGTGATGTCATACTTTTCTCACTCCCGTGGAACCAATTTCATAAAAACAAGACTTTTATTTAACCTCCCAAATCGCATGGTCTTTCCAAGACAGGAGGAAAACAACACTCCATGTCCCTTCCCCATGTAAGTACAGCAAATCGCCTGCCACATTAGGCTTAGGGAACAAAGGGGCAAATCAATATTCAAAACAGAGCCCTAAGAGAATGAAGAAAAATCAATAAACCAAGCAGCCGGGAGTAAGAGGTCAACCACAGAGGACTTCAATATGATTCTCAGAACCGTCCAATCACCCAATGGACATATAGTCAAGGGCTGAATGTCGCCAGGTTTCACCAGAATTCTCATATCATCTCCCTGTGACCCACTTCTAATAACAAATGTCTGTGCTCCCTTTCCGTTCTCCCACAGGCACTGTGTATCTGGAATGGGCATGGGCCGAGGAGGCCCAGAGCCACCTGCCAGCGGAGAAATGGATGACAATTCCCTCTCCCCAGAGGCTTGTTATGAGTGTAAGATCAACGGTTACCCGAAACGGGGCAGGAAACGGAGAAGCGCCAATGAAACAGATGCCTCCCACATCGAGGTGGGTACAGAGTGGTGGCTCCTGATGTCTCCTAGTGCAGAAGGGCCTTCCAGGTTCCTGTGGTTTCCTCTAAGGATGCTCCACAGTGAGCAAAGGCTCCCCAGGGAAAAAATCCAGACATTCCCCGAGCTCTAGGCTGCATTTTACAAGAGTCTGTGGGGCTCTCTGGACTTTCCTGCTGCCTTTAGGGAGTGGCCATTCGAAGGTTTTCACATACTTGCTCATTTCCTCTGTCTCGCCAAAAAGAAAGTCAAACACCCACCCAGAGTCTGCTGAAAGGACAAGGTCTGAACCAGGACAGCCAGTGGGCAGAATAGTGAAGTGACATAGTGCTTCCTACACAGGGACGCCAAGTTCTGAAGCTAGAGGCTGCTCTCCTGAAAAGAGCCATGTGGAGTGTGAGGGAACTTGGATTCTAGACAAGAACAACATGGAGCTCAGGCAGCCTGGTTTTCTTTGCCTACGGCTGCCGCAGCCTTTCAGTCAACTCAGAAATGCACAGATATTCACCCAGACCTCTGGCTCCCGGCCCTGAGAATCTAGCACATCTGGTCCCAGAGAGGCAAGCAAGAAGCCAGGTGCAAAGCATTGAGTATTAGCAGATCATCAGAGTCAGGAAGTAGGTTCATAGGTGTGTCCTTCGGAGGGAACGGTTTTGCATCCGTGAACAAAATTGAAATAGACTGGTTCTTTCTTAAGCATCAGTGCTGTAATGCATCCGCTGTGGTTTAGGAAATGAGATAATCTTTAGAAAGAAAATACTCTATTAAAACAGTGGTTCTCAGATTTGAGTGTGCATCTGAATTATCTCGAAGGCTTGTGAAAATGGATTTCTGGGAGACACCCCCTGGGCTTCTGATTCCGTCCCCCTGGGGTGGCACCAAGAATTTGCCTTCCTAACAGATTCCCAGGTGATGCTGAGGCTGCTGGTCCAGGGACCACACTTGGAGGCCCACCCCCTTAAAAGACCTACAAATACAAGTGATTTCAACCTGACCTTCTTCTTGACATAAGTGTAATATTTTTAATATTATAAATATGTGCCAACTTAACACCTGTGGTTTTAAAAATGTGCTTTATGAATATGCTTTTTCAATATAGTTTATACAATCTGAGAAGAAAGTTGTATCAGTGTGAGAATCACGTTAATTTTCTTTTATAATGGGAAACAAGTGCCTTTCTACAGTTTATTTAACACACTGCACGTGTCTTTTCAGGATCAGCCAGAGAAAGAAGCCAATGTGAGTCTTGCAAGTTGGGACGCTGAGAAGATAGCCATGTTCGCTTTCAATATTTCCCACATCAGCAACAAGGTCCGAATCCTAGAACTCCTTCCGGCTCTTACAACGCTAACGAATCACAACAGATACTTGATTGAATCTGGGAATGAAAACGGCTTCTTTAAAATCAACCAAAAGGAAGGGATCAGCTACCTCCACTTCACGAAGAAGAAGCCAGTGGCTGGAACCTATTCATTACAAATCAGCAGCACTCCACTTTATAAGAAGAAAGAACTGAACCAGCTAGAAGACAAATATGACAAAGACTACCTCAGTGGTGAACTGGGTGATAATCTGAAGATGAAAATTCAGATTTTGCTTCATTAATTCACCATCCAGAGACCCAATAATTAAAAACCAAAGATAGATAGGTAGAACTGAATTTTCCCCCCAATCAGAATTTTATATCATAGGTACAATCTTTCACCACATCAATTTCTATAAATAAGCACTATTCTTGTATTACCAAAGCAAGGTACAGGAGACTATCCTAGTTCAAAACAACCACTTTCTCAGGCTTCTCATGTGTGTAGCGAAGCTACCCTGACATATGTGTTGATTCTTGAAAACTGGGATGTGTATTTCCACTGGGGGCTGGCCATCCACGCTCACGTGCCATCCTTCCAGCAGACATACGGGAATGTGCTTTCAATTGTTGGACTTCTATTTTTTTTCAGACTTTAAAACTTTGCTTCTCCAAATAAAAGTACTAGGTTGGCCATTTCTAATATCTACTTGGTGCTAGTAAATTCTCAAACTAGATTCATAAATGCACTGTAATATTTACACAACTTAGAAACCAAATTCCAACTATTCAGCTCAAATACTTCATTAATTTCAATCAACCAAAGTTAGTTCAGTAGCTTATCTCAGTTATGAGTATAATACATTACATGTAAATTAAGTGTGTGTATACTGTAATCGTGCTATTTTTATCATTGAAACATTTATAAACTAGAATAATAATACCCTTAACGTGAGGGTTTGTAATGGTGCTTATTAAGACCAAAGACTTGTTAAATGTGTACACCAAGTGGTATTGAAATTTCTGTGACTGGCCCGCACGTGCATGGAGGTCTGGGAGGACCAAGAAACAGCCTCAGCAGCCAGAACATCACCAGTGCATCCTTCATCACACCTGTGCCGTCTGCCAAGATGACCCTTGGTCATTCATGTCCACAAGGGGTCCATGTCATAAATGTCACAATAAAACAGTCTCTTCTTTTTTTAGTGTACCCCTTGACTTTGTGTTCTTGCATGGATGTGGCATTGGAGGGGCCATTCTGGAGGCTAAATAAAGTCTCCTGAATTTGAATTATCCTGGGTCTGTTACTTACAGCTTCTAAAGGTGCCAAATGTATAACCACTATGAGCATACTTAACATATTTGAGTCAGTCTCTTGATTCATAATTCATTAAAGACAGCAGCGTTATTTCTCACCAGTGAGAGATTTAGATGGGAGCATCATTTCTAAAGCATGACCTAATTACTCCGGTGACTTAAACTACTAGATTTAAGTGCTTTAAAAATCTCAAGTTTAGTCATTGTCTTAGAGCACATGCATTTCATTACAAAAGATTTATCATGCCCCCTTTCCTCAAATATATACACAGTGTTGGCAAGCCTTAGGTGTTCCATCCCTCTTTTCCCCCTAAACATCTGTTGTTAGTACTAGTCTAATTACAAAGGGATAATTCCAAATTGAATCCAATTGAAGGCTATTAATCTTGTTTTCTGAATGTCATAATTTGAAAACGAAGTTTTATTTTAAGTGCAATATGGAATCGTTGACAATTAAGCTCATTCAAATGATATGAAATGATTTTTAAAATACCAGGAAGGTGAATGGTAGTGAGAATAAAGGTGAATGAGCTTGCCACAAGAAGGGAGGAGAAACCGTACAGGCCTCAGACAAATCCTCTCAAAATCTGCGGACAGCTAAAGAAGATGGAACAGGCATGTCTCAGGAGATAAAACCAGGATCACTGGGAGTGCCATTCAGTTTAGCACTTACCTGCCTTGTTCTGGAGCTACCCTCTGAGACAATGGGTTTCCTTGCAATGTGGTGACATCCCTGTCACTAGCTGGATGGTTTCAGTCTAGGCATAATGTTGGCCAATGGACGAGGATGCTTTCTTCTATCTGAACATTTTTTAAAATATATATTTATTTTTTTAATATATTTTTATTGATTTCAGAGAGGAAGGGAGAGGGAGAGAGATAGAAGCATCAATGATGAGAGAATCATTGACCGGCTGCCTCCTGCACGCCCCACCAGAATCGAACCTGGGACCCTTTAGTCCACAGGCCAACGCTCTATCCACTGAGCCAAACTAGCTAGGGCTACCTGAACATTTTAAAGTATTTTTCATATCTCTTATTTTGCCATCCCAAAACCCTTGCTCAGAATAGGTGCTCAATAGAGATGAGTTGAATAACTATTTTGGAAAGGACTTGTATCTTGGTTAGGAAGTTAAATTTATGACTCAAAATTTCCTTCTTACTCTGCGCCTATGGCTCTGTGATGGAAGTGTGCTAAAATTATTAGGGAAGAATATATAGCATATGGTAAATGACAGTTTGCATATACGGAAAATGTCTTTGGTAATTTAACCAGAACTGCATTATATTCAATAACGGATTTTCTTTCTAACAAACAACAGAAGAAAATAGAGTTGGCACATAGTAGATCACTTTGATATTTTTAATAGTCTCAGTCTGGATTTTATTTATTTCAGAGCCAACAATTTTCAACGGCATATTTTCCATGTTTCTGACTGTAACGAAACATTTTCCTCATTGTTCCATTGTAAATATTCCTCTTGTTGGAACCATCTTAATCCCAAGACTTAAACCTGTACCTTTTAATTGTTTGTGACCTTTCAATTTTACTTTCAATGATTGAAGAACTTGGTTTTGTAAATCGCTCAGAAGCTTGAAAACGTCTTTTCTCTACCCCCAGCCCATTTCATTTGCCAATAATTACTTTGTAAGTAGGGTTGAAGTGAACTCAGCTGGCCTTGTGAAATGTTAAACTTGCACAAACAACTACATTTTTATTCAACAAATAGCACTTTACTCAGCCAAAATTGCTTTGGACATTGCCATTACAAATACTGTTACCCTTCAGAAATCATGTTTGTAAATTAGATGAGCCAAAATAAAAGACAATTAAGTTGATACTATATTATATACTTAAAAGTCATATACCTATAAACCCTTAGAGATTTTAAAATCACCCTCAGCTTTGTCCATAGAATGTACTTTTTTCTGATTTAGCTATAATTCTTAGAGATATATTAGAAATGTGATTATTAAATGGTTTAAGGACATTGTTTTTAAATGCTAGCAGATTATTACTGGGAGAGAGATTTGTTTTCACATACATAGCTGATGACAGTTATTTCCCTCTTGCCAATTTTTTTTAATTGATTAAGGTATTACATATGTGTCCTTATCCTCCCATTGCCCCCCCACCCCCCACTCATGCCCTCCCCCTCTCCCCCCCCCCCGTTGTCTGTGTCCATTGGTTAGGCTTATATGCATGCATACAAGTCCTTTGGTTGATCTCTCCCCCTTACCCCCACCCTCCCCTACCTTCCCTCCGAGGTTTGACGGTCTGATCAATGCTTGCCAATTTTAAATAATGCTTTGTTTTTAAAAAGGGGGGGGTAACTAATTTACTTCATTAAACTTGTGAGACCCAATGTGAGCCTAACTATGTATTGTTAAGAAAGGATTCTCGGTATTCTTCTGAGAATTAGAAACAAGAAGGCTGTGAATTTGATTTTGCAAATTTCCGTGTATCCATGACTGGGTTCACTTACAGGGTTGGGTCTCAATGAAAGGTTCTGACGTTCTCACAAATGTCTGTGTAAACATGAGGGTCTTGTGCATTTGACATCCGACATACATTTGGCAGGTCCTGGCAATATCACAGAATCTGTTATTTCAGCTAACTGCTAATGATTCCAAAATGGCTTTTTTGGCAAACAAAATCAGAAACCTCCTTTTAGGACACGGGCTGTTTTGCATCCTTGATTTAAGCCTGAATTATGACCTCTGCAAATGGATGTCAGTTTCATTTTTACCCTTGGACAGTGGAAGGTGCATCCTTTTTAACTGAGCGAACTCAGTGTAGCTCAACTCCATGCTCTCTGTCCATTGTCATTTTCGTTCCATGTAAAGTAATACTCATTGTTATTTTTGATCCTCGTGACTTTTCCCATTTCATGAATAAATGCAGCAGTAACCTCTCTCTGCTCCCTTTGGCCTCTTAAGGGTTGGGTATAGTGTCAGCTAGCGTATTTCTGAAATCCTAGCTCAGGTTCGAAGTTAAGCAGCACCGAGGTAGAAAAGGTTAGCAGAAAGCAGCTGCTCTGTTCAGCAGGTCCTGGGTCATGTCCATACCCCACCTGATGCGGGCTTTGCAGCTGCGCGGCGAGTTGTAGAAATCAGAATAGGTCTGGTTCCTTTTTAAAATTCTCTCTGGGGGAAGACTGAAATCAAACCTAAATGATTCCGCTTTTGCTTCTCCTGGAAAGAGAGACATTTGAAAACATCCTGATGGTAATCACTGATCCCGGGGAGCCCACCAGCTATTGAGAGAAAGAGGGCACAGGCCTGTGTTGTGTCTGCGTGGTAAGCCTGCTCTGGGCGCCCCCAACAGCTCTGCCAGATAAAAGGCCAGACCTGTCCAGAAAGATTAATGGGACCCTGACATGTCAGGATTTCAAAGCCTGGCAGGCTGGATTGGGTTGGTGTCTCTGTATTTTTATTGCTGCATGAAATCATGGTCATGTGTTGTTCAGCCTTTCTGTCTTCAGTTGCTCCTCATTATATCCCTTCAGCATGTTCACTGCACCTCTCCGGGCCAGTCCTGTGATCCAACTCCAGTGATCCCAGGTAGGGGGACAAGCTCCTCCAGGGCCCGCTGCTTCCTGCACGTTTGTAGATGGACCACAGCAGGCTCACCTGTGGGTCCTTCACAGTAATCAGTGAGCCCAAGAGTCCGTCCGCTGCAGAGCCAGCTTCCCAGGAGCACAGGGCTCCCAATCGTGCCCACTGGGTCCCACCCCCCCCCCATACTGGCCCCACATCCCCTGGGAAAGGGCATGGAAGTGGGGCCACCATTCTTAAAGGCTGATGCTTATTTCCTCAGGGTCTGTGATTCTTGGTGCACAGAATTTTGACTTCTGGTCTTAGAAGAAGGTTTGCTGAGAGTTCAGTCGGGTCCTGAGGTCCCCAGGAGCTCTTAGTCCAGAGTCCCGACTCTGCAGGGAATCTGAGGTCAGATAGCTCTGTCCAGGGCTTATTCCCTAAGTTATTCAGACAGGGCAACTGGATGTTTCTGAGTCTTGTTTTCCTAATCAGTATTTTAGGGTTAATGATAACACCTTCCCTAGATGCTCCCAGGGATCAGTATTGCCTGCGATAGATAGATGCTAGATATGTAGATATTTAAACATCTAACACCTCTAGTTTAAAAAGCACTGTGAATGGTGTTCCTCTGAGCCTCACCTCAATCCTCGGTAATTATAATCTGCATTGTGCATGAGTGCAGGTGTCTTGCCAAAGGTCTCTCTCCTTAAAGAGGTACGACTGAGACTAAAAGCCCCAGACCTTCTGATGACGTAGCACTTACTCATTTCACTGTGCATGTCCAAAGAACAAATAAGATACAATATATGAGAGCAAAAAAGGGCCTGTAAAGCTACAATTACACTTGTGAGTTAAGATCCAGGCTCCTCTCTGCTCTTCCAGCTACAGAGTGAACACGAAGGAAAGAATTGGGCCGCACCTTGCTCAGCCCCCTTCTTCCCCCGGTAAATGCTTGTCACTGCTGCCTCCTCGGTGTCATTTGAGAGCTCAGGTGACAAGAATCTGCTTTGTCCTCATAGCTCCATTGCCCAGTTCAGGGCCTGGCACACAGTAGGCACTGACTATGTGTTGAATGGATCTACGATTGAGATTGGAAGAAGTAAAAATATAAGTGAAAATAGGAAAAACCCATACAGAAGAGCAAACCATTTCTTCTCTCTATTGTGTGACCTCTTCCTCTCCTCCCGTTTCTTTGTTTTCCTCAACAAATATTTTTTGCGCACTTTCCTTGCGCCACCTGCATGAAGCACTAAGGACAAAGGTGAAAGAAGCCAGGTTCCTGCCCTACAGGAACTTTAAAACAAGGGGGTGCCGAGCAGTCTCTCCTAGTTGTATATTTGGTGGGAACATGATTAGACTTGGCAGGCTTCTGAAGGAGGAGGCAGGGTTAGGTGTCCTCACATCCCACCGTCCTAGGAGACAGGGGCAAGATATGGCTCTGGAGTAGATTCACCTTTGACATCTAAAAGACCCATGTCTAGATCTTTATGAATCATCAAAATTAGAATCAGCCTTCTACCGCACATAGTGCTGAAACATGGCAATTTTCAGCAGTGAATGCACTTTTAGAGTTAGATTCCTGTGTTTAAATGAAACTTACCCTAATTAAATCTAACATATAAAATATAAGCAGAGCTGCTTGGGTTAAAGCAGAGCTGGAGAGCCTGGGGTCTCTACTCACTGCCTCCAAAACAATTTTTATTGAAATTACAACTGAAAGGTCCTTTAGAGTTTCATTGATTCTACAAATGTAAGAGAAATATAATGTATAAAGTTAATTTTAAATGTTGACACAAACCCTAAGCCCATGGTTCTTAAATAAGGGTGTTATAAACACATGCCAAATGATGAAGTTATAAATATTTTCATAGTATTAACATAAGGCAGAAACTGACTAGATGCTCACTGACCCTACTTTTCACTCTCAGGCCCATAAAAGGACATTCCCTAACTTCCTCTGCAGTTAGGCTGTGGTCGGGTAATGGATTCTAACCATTGATATGTCAGGAGAAGTGCTGTACGCCATTTCCAGGTCTAGCAAAAAAATACATTGCCCTGGCCGGGTAGCTCAGCTGGTTAGAGTGTTGCCCCCATATGCCAAGGTTTCCTGTTTGATCCCCAGTCAGGGCACATGTAGAAATCAACCATGAATGCATAAATGGGTGGGCCAACAAATCAATGTTTCTCTGTCTCTCTCTCTCAAGTCAATCATCCACACTCACAAGGAATAAACATTATTGCATTAGCCACTGATATTTTAAAATTATTTGTTATATATCTGTTATATTTATACATTTGTATATATACTAGAGGCCCAATGCATGAAGATTTGTGTAAGAATAGGCCTTCCTGCCGAAACCGGTTTGGCTCAGTGGATAGAGCGTCGGCCTGCGGACTGAAAGGTCCCAGGTTCAATTCCGGTCAAGGGCATGTACCTTGGTTGCGGGCACAGCCCCAGTAGGAGATGTGCAGGAGGCAGCTGATTGGTGTTTCTCTCTCATCAATGTTTCTGACTCTCTATCTCTCTCCCTTTCTCTCTGTAAAAAATCAATAAAATATATTTAAAAAAAAAAAAAAGAATAGGCCTTCCTTCCCCTGGCTGCCAGCACCGCCTTGGCTCTGCCTAGAGCAGCCTTCCGCCTCTCGCCTTGTCACATTAATTTGCATATTCCCTCCTTATTGGCTGTGGGCGCCTCCATCTTTATCGTGAAGTGACGGTTAATTTGCATATTACTCTTCTATTAGATAGGATTTATACATATGCATATTTGTCCAGGCTGTCTAGAGTCATTGTATTAGGGTAGTTCATATAGAGCCACTTTTTTCACTACAAAGACTCCACATGAACCTTAGCACCACATTAGAATGACTCAGGGAACTTTTGAAAACCCTGGTGTCTGGGCTGCTCCTCTGACTCATTGATTTAGAATCTCTGGAGTTGAGGCCTAGCCACGGTTGGTGTTGAGAGCTCTCCAGGGGACTCCAGTTTGCAGCCAAGGCTGAAACCCCTGCTCTTAGTCTCAGGCCCGTTGTGAACAGCCGCTGGGGAAATTCACCCCATAGTTCTGAGATGCATTCCACCACTGCTAACACTGCTGGTCTATATGACATTGGATTATCACATGAACCTTGACATTTTCTGACTCTGCAAACTGTGTCTTTTCATTGGAGTTTGGGGTGCAGCATCAGTAGGGAGCAATCAAGCTGCAGTGAGGTGTGGATGTCACCAGGTGGTTGCCTAGATTCATTGACCTACCCTATCACTGTCATGTGCACTAGCCTTTCGGCAAGATTGTAATTTTTGCCTCCAGATTGGGTAGTTCTCAGTCTCAGGGAACCAACATCTCTAATGTGAAGTCTGTTTATAGGAAAACATTGTGGAAGCCCCCTAAAAATATCTAAAACAGAACTATGGTCCAATTAACTCAAATTTCCTCATACAACCTTACAAAACTGGAAAAGGTAAATTCGTTCTTCTGAAGTGATAGTTCTCTGAAGTAAAAATGGAAATTAACTTTTCCAGAAAGTATCAGTTTCTGCTAAGAGTGTGCAAGTTAATACGGTGGGATACGGGTCCAGGCCACCACCCAGCCCCTAACCTGACTCCAGGTTCTGTCACTGGGCCTTGCGACACTGGAATGATATAGTGCATTTGCCAGGAATGGCGCTGCGCTCTGTTACCTAAAATTTAAGCCTCTAATATGCCTTCCAAGGAGTTTTTTTGTTGTTGTTCAGAAAACCACAAAAGAAAACTGAACGCCCTGACCGGTTTGGCTCGGTGGATGGAGCATCGGCCTGCGGACTGAAGGGTCCCAGGTTCGATTCCGGTCAAGGGCATGTACCTTGGTTGTGGGCACGTCCCCGGTTGGGGGTGTGCAGGAGGCAGCTGATTGATGTTTCTCTCTCATCAATGTTTCTAACTCTCTATCCCTCTTCCTTCCTCTCTGTAAAAAATCAATAAAGTATTTAAAAAAAAAAGAAAAAGAAAAACTGAAGATGAAACAAGAACTACAGAAAAGTGGGATGTTGTTGCCAATATGAGAGTCAGAAAAAGGAACTTTAAAATATATTTTGAATAAGCATGCTCAACTGCATTTCCACGTACTTCATGTGTGAAGGACTATCTGATTACAGAGGACAAAAAGGATGTGATATAAAAAAATAATTCCAATTCCAAATAAGTTTAAGTGTTTTATTACATTCAATGCATGTAATAAATATCCTATGCGGACTATAAAGAAAGACATCCATTTCAATCAAATGGAGTCTCAAAAAATGTTTGCCTCCTAATGGGTATTTATTCTTTATCTAATATCATCAGAATATTTGTCAGAAGAGGTTAGAAATTATATTTATATGTAAAAAGCATGTCAAACACTATCAGACTTGAAAGGAACTTCAACTACCTCTTCAATAGTGGAGAACAGATTCTGTGTGATATTTTTTAAATAAGCTAAACTGACTTGAGATAATCCATTATTCCTTCATTGCTCTTATACTTTAAAAATGTGTCCACTTTTTAAAAACACATTGACATAATTCCCAAAGACTCAACATACCAACCTGATGAGATGGTTGATCCTCATCAACTTAATATTTTATCCTGGGCCGAAATGCTTTAGCAACACCTCCCAACTTAGAGATGTCATCATACATCTCGTGTCTATAGCTTGTTTATAAAATATGAAGCAAGGCCACCTCCAGCATGGTTCCCTCACAGTCTGTTCCCAAAGACCTCAATAACCCGCCCCTCCCTTCCCTGTCTGGCTTCTGCTCCATTGGTTACAAACCACAAAAGGACTTTGATCCAAATAGATACACCCATTTACTCACTGACTGAGTAACAAGTTTACACAAAAATACATTTTACAAGGTAGTGGGGTGGGAAGCAGAGGGAACTGGACCAGCAGGAGAGGGTCTTGGAGGAAGAGAATGAAGGGAGCTGTGTGATGGGGTGGGTGGTGGTGGCCCAAGAGGGGAGATCATCAAACAGGTGGCAAAGGAAGTTAGTTTTGCTTGTTTTAAACCAAGATAGTTAGGCTTTTAGTAAATATTTATTGAGACCTTCTCTGTGTTTTGCACTGTGCTAAGCTTTATGGCAAATGCAGAAGGGGTCTGCGACATTAAAGCACTATGCAAGGGATTTAAAATCCAGTGACAAGATGAACACACATGAAGCCACTGCATGAGAGTGCTTGTACACACACATACACACACACACACACACACACACACACACATTACAGAGAAAACGTGGTTTCTACAATGTCCCATGAACTTCAGACTTATCTTATGTCTCATACCCATTCTGCAGAGTTAGGTACTGTTAACCCCTTCTCATCAATGGAGAGTCGGAGGCCCAGGGAGGGTGTGATCATCCCAACATCACACAGCTAACAAGTGGCAGAGATGGATCCAGTCCTAAATTATCTAACTCTGTTTTAGTCAGGGAAGATCTCAGTGGTTCAGTCTAATAAAAGTTTATTTCCTGCCTGAAGTCTACAGGTGTTCCTGGTTGGCTCTCCCGGGAGGTTATGGTCCAGGTGAAAACTCGGGAATCCAGGCCCCTTCCCCTGAAGCTGTGCTATCCCAATGCCTGGCTTCCAAGCTTGTAGATGAAGAGGGAGATGAGTGATGACGGCACGGGAGATACTGTAACAACCCCCTCCAGGCGCACTACAGATCACTTTCCCTTCATGGACCATAGTTTTCTTGGGAAATGGAGTGACTGGGTAGCTGTGTCCCAGAAACAACCTGCCCTGATGGAAGGAGAGAGAATACCTTTGGCTGCCACCTACCTCTCTCCCTGCCACAAACCCCAAAGCCACTAAGTGTCACACTTCTGGGCCATATGAGGGAGAGCTAAATTATGTGGCGCTACATTACAGTTCCTGAAAAAAGTTCAGAGGAGTGGGAGGGCAGTCGTTTGGAGCAGAAGGAAGGGAACCTGAGTAGGTGCTGAAAGTGGGTGAGGAAGACATTCTGGCTGAGAAGAACCAGAGCAAACATGCAAAGCTGGGAAGGTAAGGATGCATCACGGCCATGCTACGGGACCTAGCTACAAGGTGAACCACATGCAGTGGCATCTAAGCTGCCAGGGGAGGGCAGCTCTGAGAAAAGTAGAGCTTATAGTTGCCCTGGCAGTAAGCCCTATAAGCTCAGTTGGTTAGAGTGGTGTCCTAATACACCAAGGTTGCGGGTTCTATCACCGATCAGAGCACGTACAAGAATCAACCAATGAATGCATAAGTAAGTGGAACAACAAATTGACATCTCTCTCCCTCTCTCTTACTCTCCTTTTAAATCAATAAAAAAAAAGTAGGGCTCATAAGTACTTTTCAGCTGATGCAGGCTGTATGCTTCCCAGGGACTTCTCAGAATGCAAACTCACACAGGCCAGGGACCATGTTTGCATGCTGTGTTTTGCTATTCAGCACCCAGAACTTAGCAATGGCTCAGAAATGATGAGTTGTGCATGTTCTATGGACAAGGGTGGGCTTTTGAAAAATGCACCAAGAGGGGGATATCCAAGGCCTTCCAGTTTCATTGTCAATCGTGGGGCTTTGGAAAGTCCTTGACTCTTGTAACTTGTATCTTTTCCACAAAAGAAGCCCTAAAACTTGGGAAGGGCGTATATAGCGGAGGTAGTGAAAGCATTTCCATCAGGGACGCGGGTGAAAGCTTCTTGGAGCTGTGGCAGCCATGCTGGGCTGTTTTATAGAGAGAATATCTTATTAAGGGCATTGACGTGGGCAAGCACAGACTGGGCAGTAGGGCCAGATGGCAGGTACGGCCTGGAAAGCGAGGAGCAGGGTCATGAGGTTGTGGTCACGGAGGGCTAGAATGCCTACCCAGACCAGTTTGAATAGAGGGGCTGTTTGGGGAATGCTAACCCAGCAGGAGTGCACAGGATTGTCTCAGGCGGTGGGACAGATCAGGCCCTTTTCCATCCTCATTTACAACTACTTGGCCACTTGGCCAAGGCCCCTGATCTCCATGGGCATTTAGGCCTGAGGCTTCTGTCTCAGGCACTTGTTGAAAGAATGAGCTCCTGCAGGAGTGCAGGTGCCAGGCCTCAGCCAGGGGGAGTGAGGGAGTGGATTCAAGACACAGTGAGGGGAGCATCCTATTCCCTGCAGTTCTGCTGAGTGACCTAAGGAAAGTCTCCTCTCTCCTCAGCTCCATTTCCCACCTTTACCCGGTCCGCTGTGTATGGACACTGAGAAGACAGGGTTATAGAAGACGTTAGGGAAGACGAACAGGAAGAGGACCCGTGTAAGACCTTGGGGAAAGGAGGGAGAGGTGAAGCAAGTGCGATTGGGACTCAAAGTCCCTGGGATGGGTGACGTCTTAAGGCCTCAGTGGCCGTGGGATGCAGGACCCTGTGGGAAGGTGGGAGAAGTAAAAATGAACAGCTGAATGAATTGGGTGAGTGTGAAATTAGCAATTATAGAATGCAGTTTTGCCTTGGTGGCTGAGAATAATAACATAGAAGAAAAGTAACATCTTTTAAGCTTATAAAAGACCACCAGGACCAAAGGCGGCGTCAGGAAGGGCGGTGGATCTGGACAAGTTGGTGAGGCTTCTGTGCTTCAGCTGGCACAGCTGGGAAAGGAAGGGGTAAGGTTCTGCCTCAAAGCTGCCCTGGGTGACCTCCCACGTCCACGTGCCCCCCTTCTCCCTCCTCTGAGCCCATCCCCAGTGCTTCCAGCCATCATCAGATTCCATGGGAATCAATGACTTAGATGGCCCAGCCCATGTCACTCTCCATTCTTCTGGTTTCTTTAAGGGACACAGAAAGGCTCCTGGTAAAAATATGGAACTCAAGGTTTGCTAATGGGGCATCTCCACCCCAATGTGAATCCCTTTTTGAGAGAACTGACGAAGGACCCTGTGCTCTAAGATTCAAGAAGTCCTACAGCTAAATCCCAGGCCGAGGTCTGTACATTTGGAAAGATCTTTCCAGCTTGCAAAGTGTTGTTACATGGGCATGTTCTCCCCTCCAGTGAAGGCGATAAACAACCCGATGAGCCCCAGGTCTGGCTGCTGCATGTTCCAAGGGAGGGGAGGCCTCCCTGACCACGCGAGGTGCCCCACACCCTGTATCCCTCCCTTTCTCACAACCGCCAGACCCCCAGGGAGTGCTGGAGAAGATGAGCTAGTGCTCAAGGCTCCCAAGTCTGGGCAAGCCCCAGGCCACCTCCTCTGCCTCCCGACCACAGCCAGCTCAGAGGAGAGATGCTCCCAGCTCGGATCCGGGGCTGGAACCAGAGTCTCAGGAGAAGGGCCAAGCAAATTGGGTCAGACTTCTTTGCTGGGATGGGAGATTCCTTGGAGTGACTGGGTATGTGTCAGCTGCTAAAAGATTCCACTCTCCTTTCCCAGCTCCTAAGCCGCCGCCCTCCCCATAGGGAGCGTCAGCTGCCAAGGAGCGCTGCTCTGCCCTCTGGCTGCTGTGGCACGTGTGCTCAATAGTAATGAGCATCGTTTATGGGGCCCTTGGAATGTGCCAGGCAGCGTGCTAACCACTTTACAAATGTAGCCGATTCACCAGCTCAGGATGTGAAATGAGCTCACATTCGCGCAAATGAACAGTAAATGCCTGTGCATCGTGTTATGTCTAGGTAAGAGCCCCAAGGCCCCAGGAAGACTTCATCTGTCCAAAGGGTCAGTTTAGGTGAGTACAGCCTTAAGGCATAAAACCCAAACGTCACCTAGTCAGCCAAGGAGCCTCATCCTTTTTGGCTGTGGTCACCACTGTCAGTGGTCACTGTTGGGATTCCCCAAAACCTGCCTAGAGACAGTCCCTCGATGAAATCAATGACCTGGTGTCTGCGGTGGCCTCTGCCCATTCCAGGAACTAGACCCTTCCAAAAAGTGCATTTCCACCAAAGCACTATGGATGTCAGAACTGCACCTGCTATGCTCCACTGTCCTCTGTCCATGTCACCTAAAGGCAAGGGCCCTTAGACAAACACCAAGGGTTAGGGCTCGGCTCTTATTACCCAGCGCTCTGAGTTCACAGTTATTTTTCCCACTTCAGCTAACCACCATGCTTCCTATGCCTGACAATGGCGTAGAAGGGACCACCTCTCCATACATAACAACAATCCCATTTCCTGTCCCAGTATGACCAAGCATGCTTTTCAGGGAATCACCCACCTTATTTGTGGGTTATCTTTTTAAATTCTCACACCCCTTTGTATTATTAGCTTCATTTCACAATTGAGAAAATAGTTAAATGATATAAAAGGCATCACTCAAGATCACACAGCAAATAAATGGTAGGACTGGGATTTAAACCCACATCTCCATCTCACTAAAGCGTTTGTGGTTGGGGTGTCCATCCAGGATAAAGTCCAGGGAAGAGGCTCCTTAAGTAGGTAAATGTGTTTCTTTGTGGAGCCCTAGACCTGGGTAAAATGAGGAAAAACATGGGGAGCCAGTGAAGCTGAAAGCCCCCACCTAAGCTGCATTGGAGGAGACGAACAGTGAGTAGTTGGTGAGTAGCTAGGACATGTCATACCACATGTAGGGTGTGGCAGTTTTGCACACGTGCTGATGTTGGGCTGTGGCCTGGCCGGACTCTCTTGCTAGGCCAACAGTCTGAGTTAAGAAGACCCAGAGGGTAAATGTGAGAGAATCTAAAGGCTTGTGTGCCAGCTATGAGCCTGTGTCCATTCCTAAGCTGGTTTGGTTTTGTTGTTGTTGATGTTTTCTTTTTGCCTCAAACTGAGCATAGTCACCTTGGCCATAATTGTCTCTACTCTGGGTCTGATACTTTTTGAACAGAAATACATGGTAATAAAGATTGTATCTGGTCTCACTTAAAAGTCATTTGGTTAAATGGACTTGACTTTTCCAGTACCATCCTGAATCTCCTTCTATCCCAACAAAGGCCCACCTTGATGGAACACTATCTGCTCCAAAGAAGTTCAGGTGGAAAATATTTGAACAGAAGTTAGACTTGAGTCTCAGGCAAGAGCCAAGTAGCTGATGGAGAAATCAGAGAGCAAAGGCTGTGGGTACAGAGAAGAGAAGGAGCAGGTGGCTCTGAGGGAGACTCATATTCTGGGGTGACGGCAGAGGAATGTTAGCAGGAAGTAAGCTGGGAACCACCAAGCCAAAGCAAATACAAGATCCAAAGCTGCCCATATGGTCTATCCATAAGGAACATTGCCAAGAGAGAGCACAGCAGGGAGGAGAGAATGGAAGATTCATGGCACCTTGCTTAGCAGCCAACAACTGGCAGAGGTGGCGCCAGCAGGGCATTCTGGGCTCTACCTCTTGAGTAACTCAGATGGGGTATTTCTGCCCCTTAGGTCTGGGTGCAAGAGGCTCAAATCCTATCTCCATCCCCAACCCTAGATTGAAATTAAATGCTGTCCCTATGATTTCTTTGAAATCCTGAAGGTTTATATTATCACCATCTCCTCTGCCACTTAAGCTTCTACTTTCCAGCATGTTGTGCCTGTTGTGTACCATATTGACCCACATATCAAACACAGTGCTCTCCCTCAAATTTCTAAACACCTCTGTCCTACTGCCTTCTAAAGTAGCCTTTGAAGGAGTTTAGCTTAAGGGGAGCTGGAGCAGAAGATTCTTCATGGTGATGTAAAGCAATTGATACAGATGGCAATGTTCTACCTTATTACATCTGCTTGCTTTGAACTTTTTCAAAGGGTGAATACTTTGCTACTACATGTGCTCAAATATATGATATCTGCTTCCTGAGAGTAGGCACGTGGGTTTTTATATAAGCACTAGAGGCCCGGTGCATGACATTTGTGCACAGGGGGAGAGGGGGAGTCCCTCAGCCCGGCCTGCACCCTTTCACAGTCAGGAACCCCTCAGGGAATGTCCGCCTGCCAGCTTAAGCCCACTCCCCACGGCAGTCAAGGGGTCCTTAGTGCTGCAGCAGAGGCAGGAGAGGCTCCCGCCACTGCTGATGCACTTGCCAGCTGTGAGCCCGGCTTCTGGCTGAATGGCGCTCCCCCTGTGGGAGTGCACTAACCACCAGAGGGCAGCTCCTGCATTGAACGTCTGCCCCCTGGTGGTCAGTGCACGTCATAGTGACTGGTCGTTCCACCATTAGGTGGATTTGCATATTAGAGTTTTATTATATAGGATTAGATAATATCCATAAATACAGCTCACATTTATTGAGAATGTACACATGCCAGGCACTATTAAGACATTTAAATGGAGTAATTCATTTTATCATAACAACTATCACCATTTCACAGACTAGGAAATTTATTAAGATATTGAGTGGTAAAGTAACTTCTCCAAGGGGACAGAGCTAATACATAACAGGACTAGGATTTGAGCCCAGGCAGTCTGACCTTTACTCACCTGGAGCCTATCTAGAGCCCCTATCTAGAGCCCAACATCACTAGAGAGAGTGAAGAACAACTATAGCAAAAATTGGACCATGTGTATGAGAAGCAGAATATGGGAGGAAGGGAAATGGAAGGGAAAATAGAGCACCTGAGGGATTATTAAATGGTCAATAGAATCTGGACACTGAGAGAGACTAATCTATTTCAGAAAGAGGCTAATTTTCCCCTAGAGCCATACATTTGGACCTGAATTACAGCAAAGTTCAGAAAGAAATGCAGCTCTAATGGACAGGAGAGGTAACCTCAGCCTGAACCTAGAGAAACGGGCTATGAGAATTCAGATAAGGACTGGGCAGGAGGCTGTCTCTGCTCTATGCTGTAGATACATATACAAGGAGGTTCTTGGCTACTTGCCACTGGTAATGGGAATAATGGGACAAAGGTAGGAAAAGCAGCAGAAGATGAATCTTTGTCAGGAGTCTAAAGATCTCTAAGTGTCCTTTGTTGTCTCTTGATCTTCAACTTCTAACTTGTTTCTAGAAACATTTTTCCCAGTTGTATAGGTGTTATATCTTTACTGTGGAAAATGCAGAAAGGTATAAAGTAGAAAATGACAATCACTCAGGGATCAACTTAGTATTCTATTAGACCCATGCATAATAGTATTCTGTTATATTAGCCCCATGCAAAGTAGTCTTACTAGTATAATAAAAGTTACGCTATAGATCAATGAGGAAATGCAAGTTTTTCAATAAATTGGTGATGGTATAATTAGATGTCAATTTGGCAAAAGAAATGTAAGCTTTTCTTTTGGAACAACTCTATTATTCATCACCATCATCATAAAAAATCTAAGTGGGCTAAAAATCTAAATGTAAGCTACATAACTTATAGAAAACATGTAGAAGAATATCTTGATTTGCTTGGAGTAGGAAAAATTTCTTAAATAGGCACCAAAAACATTAATTAGGATGAAAAAGATTGACAAATTCAACTACTTTATAGTTAAGAAATTATATTCATCAAAAGACAATATAGCCTGGCCGGTTTTGCTCAGTGGATGAGTGTCAACCTATGAACCAGGAGGTTACAATTTGATTCCCATTCGGGGCACATGCCTGGGTTTCAGGCTCAATCCCCAGTGTGGGGTGTGCAGGAGGCAGCCAATCAATGATTCTCTCATCACTGATATTTCCATCTCTCTCTACCTCTCCCTTCCTCTCTGAAATCAATAAGGAATATATGTTTTTTTTTATTAAATCTTTATTGTTCAGATCCTGAGAAAGAACAAATTAGGTGGGATCTCAATACCAGATATCAAGATGTATTACAAAGCCACTGTTCTCAAAACTGCCTGGTACTGGCACAAGAACAGAAATATAGATCAATGGAATAGAATAGAGAGCCCAGAAATCGGCCCGAACCAATACACTCAATTAATATTTGACAAAGGAGGCAAGAACATACAATGGAGTCAAGATAGTCTCTTCAATAAATGGTGTTGGGAAAATTGGACAGATACATGCAAGAAAATGAAACTAGACCACCAACTTACACCATACACAAAAATAAACTCAAAATGGATAAAGGACTTAAATATACGACGGGAAACCATAAAAATACTAGAAAAATCCAAAGGCAACAAAATCTCAGACATATGCTGAAGCAACTTCTTCTCCGATACAGATCCTAGGGCATTGGAAACTAAAGAGAAAATAAACAAATGGGACTACATCAAAATAAAAAGCTTCTGCACAGCAAAAGAAACCATCAACAAAACAACAAGAAAGCCCACTACATGGGAGAACATATTTGCCAATGTTATCACTGATAAGGGTTTAATCTCCAACATTTATAGGGAACTCATACAACTCAACAAAAGGAAGATAAACAATCCAATCAAAAAATGGGCAAAGGACCTAAATAGACACCTTTCAAAAGAGGACATTCAGAAAGCCAAGAGACGTATGAAAACATGCTCAAAGTCACTAATCATCCAAGAGATGCAAATCAAAACAACAATGAGGTACCATCTCACTCCTGTCAGAATGGCTATCATCAACAAATCAACAAACGACAAGTGCTAGAGAGGATGTGGAGAAAAGGGAACACTTGTGCACTGCTGGTGGGAATGCAGACTGGTGCAGCCACTATGGAAGACAGTATGGAGTTTCCTCAAAAAACTAAGAATGGAACTCCCATTTGACCCTGTGATCCCACTTCTAGGAATACATCCCAAGAAACCAGAAACACCAATCAGAAAGGATATATGCACCCCTATGTTCATAGCAGCACAATTCACCATAGCTAAGATCTGGAAACAGCCTAAGTGCCCATCAGTAGATGAATGGATTAGAAAACTGTGGTACATCTACACGATGGAATACTATGCTGCTGTAAAAAAGAAGGAACTCTTACCATTTGCAACAGCATGGATGGAACTGGAGAGCATTATGCTAAGTGAAATAAGCCAGTCAATGAAGGAAAAATACCACATGATCTCACTCATTTCTGGATAATAACGACCATTATAAACTTATGAACAAAAATAGATACAGAGGCAGAGCTGCCTCAAACAGACTGCCAAACTACAGCAAAAAGGCCGGGGAGGGTTGGGGGGCAGGACGCGGGGGGGTGGTGGGGAGAGATCAACTGAAGGACTTGTATGCACGCATATAAGCATAACCAATGGACATAAGACATTGGGGGGTAGGGGAGGCCAGGGGAT